>NC_069502.1:902135768-902471017 GCF_027579735.1 Bombina bombina | reverse complement strand
AATTGATAGATGCCCTATCATTACCATGGAGGTTCAGACTTGTATATCTTTTTCCTCCGTTACTGCTTCTCCCTCGTGTGGTGGCTCACGTCAAGCAGGAGCGAGCATCAGTGATTCTGATTGCTCCATTGTGGCCGTGAAGGACATGGTTTGCGGATCTGGTGGGGATGTCCTCATTTCCTCAGTGGAGGTTACCTTGTTGCAGAGATCTGCTGATACAGGGCCCCTTCGTTCATCAAAATCTAGATTCTCTGAGGCTGACTGCGTGGAGATTGAACGCTTAGTCTTAGCCAAGAGAGGGTTTTCTGAGAGTGTTATCAACACTCTGGTCCAAGCTCGTAAGCCAGTTACTCGTATCTACCATAAAGTGTGGAGGACTTACTTGTACTCGTGTGAAGAGCGTGGCTTTTCCTGGCATAAGGTTAAAGGTTGCCAGAATTTTATCTTTCTCCAGGATGGACTGGAGAAGGGTCTATCTGCTAGTTCCCTGAAGGGACAGATATTGGCCCTGTTTGTGTTACTGCACAAGAGATTGGCTGAGCTTCTGGATGTGCAAACTAGGGAATTGCAAACACACACCTATCACAGTCAAAAGCCTGTGTATTAACAATTGGGTGTAATCATCCCCAATATACAAAAACAAATAATGGTACTCAGTAATTGTACTTAAGATTAATTGCATTAAGGATTGCTGGTACACTAGGTTAGATAAATATGCTGCACTCAAATAGCCAGTCCTCCGTCAAGTAACACCTGGATTTCAGGGTCTGTGTGCTAATTGCGACGTGCAGTTATCTAGCTGTCAACAAAGAAATGCAGCAATGTTTGTTACTCACTAGTTCACCAGTCCAGACTGCAACGGTTGTGACTGTCTGAGGCTATGCACAAAGCCAGGCTCAGTTTCCATTTACAGCATAGCATCCGGCCATTAAAGCTCCATGCAGTGTAATGAAGCTTTATACTCTGAAAAGACAGGTGTATATACAACGATATACAGTAAAGCGCTATACAGTCACCCCAATATATATAAAATGCAATAATTACAATACATGCAATAGGTCATATACAATATGAAAAACTAGTAAAATGTTTAGTAGTATAAGGTACACAGGTGGCCGATATATGCATTCAGCCAAAACACTGGTACTTACAAAATCAGAGTCCAAAAAGAATATGGTTCAGTCGATAGTATAATGTTTCTCCTATGGTCACAGAGAGAAAAGTGTCGTCCCGCTGCTCCTCTAAGGTAAACTTCCAAAGTTCCCAAATGGCTGTACATAAAAAAGAAAAAGAGAGGAGCGCCAACTCAAATGTAGGGATAAAACAATTTTATTGGAACATAAAAGTTGAATCAAAAACACTCACAAGATATGATATGGTAAAGTTCATATCAAGGCCGACTGCCGTGCATATTCCCCTGATCTCAATTCAAAATCCCTCCGGTGTTAGGAGATGTATGGTCAGGGTGTTGAAGTCTCACGCTGTATAGGCCGTCCTTCCAATACCGCTCTGCAGTCGCGGGTGGTGACGTCGTTATAGAGTTCAGCGTGAGGTCTCAGTTGTTAGAAATGGAATAGTAGGATAGTGCGCTACGGATCCCTTATAGGGATTATATAGAGGTAGCGAGCCTGTGTATTTCTTCTACGCGTTTCGTCATGATCGACAGGACTTTATCAAGAATACTGAAACAGCTCTACTGGTACCTTAATATACCAGCATTTAACCAATGGGGTTCAGGCTCAGAATTGATGTCAATCAAACTGGTGGGTTGCAGATTCACTAGCTCATACAATACTCCTATTGAGGAGCCAATAACATAGCAACCTAAATATTAAAAATGCTTTCAAAAATAACAACAACATATAAAAAAGAACAATCGGAATAAATATGCAAATGAAAAGTAAATACATATTATAAATGTCACAAAAACAGCAGCAAATTCATACATAATAAAATATTAATAGATCACATCTACTATATATAGTTCATGAATCATGTATTAAAAATCATTGGATAGTGTAACTAATACATACCTACAATTCAATATTATTCACTCTTTAGATCATAATTCATAATAATCTCATAAATAAATATTTCATAGCAATTTCTATACACTCGCTGAAAAATAAGAACAATAAAAGAGAAATATAACAAACTAGTACTAAAGCCCCGTGTACACGGGCCATTTTTTGCAGTACAGCGGTCCCACCCCTTGCTCTCTCCCCCCTCTCTTTTGCTCTCTCTACCCCCTCTCTTTTGCTTTCTCTTCCCCCTCTCTTTTGCTCTCTCTCTCTCCCCTCTCCTTTGCTCTCTCTCTCCCCTCTCCTTTGCTCTCTCTCATCCCCTCTCCTTTGCTCTCTCTCTCCCCCTCTTTTGCTCTCTCTCTCCCTCTTTTGCTCTCTCTCTCCCCTCTTTTGCTCTCTCTCTCTCCCCTCTTTTGCTCTCTCTCTCCCCTCTTTTGCTCTCCCCCCCCTCTTTGGCTCTCTCCCCCCCCTTTGTCTCCCCCCCCCCCTTTGTCTCTCTCCCCCCCTTTGTCTCTCTCCCCCCCCCTTTGTTCTCTTCTCCCCCCCCCCTTTGGTCTCTCTCCCCCTCCCCCTTTGTCTCTCTCCCCCCCCTTTGTCTCCTCTCCCCCCCTTTGTCTCTCTCCCCCCCTTTGTCTCTCTCCCCCCCCTTTGTCTCTCTCCCCCCCCCCTTTGTCTCTCCTCTTCCCCCCCTTGTCTCTCTTCCCCCCCCTTTGTCTCTCTTCCCCCCCCCTTTGTCTCTCTTCCCCCCCTTTTGTCTCTCTTCCCCCCCCCTTTGTCTCTCTTCCCCCCCCCCTTTGTCTCTCCCCCCCCCCTTTTGTCTCTCTTCCCCCCCCCTTTGTCTCTCTTCCCCCCCCCTTTGTCTCTCTTCCCCCCCCCAATTTGTCTCTCTCCCCCCCATGTCTCCTCTTTCCCCCCCCCTTTGTCTCTCTTCCCCCCCCCCTTTGTCTCTCTTTCCCCCCCCCCCTTTTGTCTCTCTTCCCCCCCCTTTGTCCTCTCTTTCCCCCCCTTGTCTCTCTTCCCCCCCCTTGTCTCTCTTCCCCCCCCCCTTTGTCTCTCTTCCCCCCCTTTGTCTCTCTTCCCTCTCTTCCCCCCCCTTTGTCTCTCTCCCCCCCCCCCTTTGTCTCTCCTCTTCCCCCCTTGTCTCTCTTCCCCCCCCCCTTTGTCTCTCTTCCCCCCCCCCTTTGTCTCTCTTCCCCCCCCCCTTTGTCTCTCTTCCCCCCCCTTTTGTCTCTCTTCCCCCCCCCCCTTTGTCTCTCTTCCCCCCCCCCTTTGTCTCTCCCCCCCCCCTTTGTCTCTCTTCCCCCCCCTTTGTCTCTCTTCCCCCCCACTTTGTCTCTCTTCCCCCCCACTTTGTCTCTCTTCCCCCCCCATGTCTCTCTTTCCCCCCCCCTTTGTCTCTCTTCCCCCCCCCTTTGTCTCTCCCCCCCCCTTTGTCTCTCTTCCCCCCCCCTTTGTCTCTCCCCCCCCCCTTTGTCTCTCTTCCCCCCCCCTTTGTCTCTCTTCCCCCCCCTTTGTCTCTCTTCCCCCCCCTTTGTCTCTCTTTCCCCCCCCTTTGTCTCTCTTCCCCCCCCCCCTTTGTCTCTCTTCCCCCCCCCCTTTGTCTCTCTCCCCCCCCCCTTTGTCTCTCTCCCCCCCCCCTTTGTCTCTCTCCCCCCCCCCCCTTTGTCTCTCTCCCCCCCCCCCCTTTGTCTCTCTCCCCCCCCCCTTTGTCTCTCTCCCCCCCCCCCTTTGTCTCTCTTCCCCCCCCTTGTCTCTCTTCCCCCCCCCTTGTCTCTCTCCCCCCCCCCCCCTTTGTCTCTCTTCCCCCCCCCCCCTTTGTCTCTCTTCCCCCCCCCCTTTGTCTCTCTTCCCCCCCCCCCCCTGGCTCTGTGTTCACATCGCGGGACCCCGCCCGGCCACGCCCCATCGCGGCGACACCCGCCCGGCCACGCCCCTGGCGACGCCCGGCCACGCCCCCATCACAACGCTCCCGTCGGCCACAAACAGCTGTGAGGTCTGGGGAGTGCGTGGCCGCTTCTCACGCAGCAGACCTCACAGCTGTTTGTGTACCTCGCGCTCCCTATCTCAAGGCCAAGTGTTTGTCTCTACTGCGCATGACGGCCTTCAGACAAACACTTGGCCTTTTATAATATAGGATCACTACATATAATGATAAAGATTATGTACCAGGTCAATAAAACATATATATAGTTAACCATTGAGAGGAGATTAAAAAGAGAGATTAAAAACTGAAACGAGAATACAGGGTGATAATTACTTCATAAAAAGCTTGTATATCTAGTTCAATGTTTAACCCTTTAGGTTCTAAGCAGTCTAAAGTTTTGATCTAATAGGTTTCCCTTTGTCTCAGTTTCAACAACCTATTAGTATCCCATTTATCTGGTGCTACCCATTCAATAACTTTTATACTAAGATCTTTTGGATTTTGGTTATGGCAAACTTTAAAATGGTACGAGACACTATGATTGTCAAAACCTGACTCGATATTTTTTACATGCTCTCTAAGTCTGTATTTAATTTTTCTTTTGGTCCTACCTATATAAATTTTTCCACATTTGCAGCTCAACTGATATACAACATAAGTAGTGTGGAAAGTGCATCTGAATTTGCACTTGTATATCTGTTTGCCATTATAGTTGGTAAATATAGTGTGATTGCTATCAATTAAAGGGCACATAATACATTCAGAGACCTTACCTGGATACAGGCCTACATTACTACCACACCAACTGGTTAGAGTACCATTTGATGTTTTTTGTCTGAGTTTAGTGGGTGCTATGTAATTTTTAAGATCTTTGTTCTTCCTAAATATAACTTCAGGCTTATCACTTAGTACCTTCTGTAGCACAGGGTCAAGTTTTAACACATTCCAGTGTTTATTAATAATCCTGTTGTTGTACCTTGTGATAAATTTAACAGAACCCTCCTTTTGATTTTTTCTAGTGGTCTTCCTTTTATTCTCATATTGGTTAGTGATGAGAGCTTCTCTGTCCATGTTTAGGGCTTTAGTTCTAGCAGTGTTAAGTAGTTCTCTATTGTAACCTTTCTCTAAAAATGTATTTGTTAGAAAATCAGCTTCTTTATTATAGTCCTCTATATGCGTGCAATTGCGTCTGATTCTCTGGTATTGCCCTAGTGGAATATTGTTTTTCCACTGTTTATAGTGGCCACTTTTGGCATTTAATAAACCATTTCTGTCCGTAGGTTTGCGATAATTTTTTACGCATACTTTATTAGTATGGATATCGCAATATATCACCAAATCTAAAAATGATACAGATTCAGGTGATCCATATATAGTCTTCCTGCCATTCTATACCCTCCATCTTATTTATAACATCAATAGTGTCTCTGAGATAGGCTCTAGAGGACGTAACAATAGGTTGTAAAAAAGAGTCCACGTATTTGGATAAATTATCACATAAAGAGCCTATCCCAGAGACAATAGGTCTACCAGGAGGGTTAAGAGGATCCTTATGGATCTTGGGTAAATGATAAAAACATGAAATTTTAGGGGCCACTTCATATAATAATTGGTATTCTTCTGTATTTAAAACCTTCATAGACTTGGCTTCATTTAAAAGTATAAATAATTCCTTCTTAAATTTCTCTGTGGGGTTAAAAGTTAAAGGCAAATAAGTATCCCTGTCTGATAAGCTTTATACTCTGCCTTGTATTTTTTCACTTCACAATCTTCCCGTGGCTCCCTCAGGCATCCATTTTCTATGTGGACTCTTTGAATCGACAGGCTGGCTGTAAGACCGTTCCCCTGCTGGTCCCTGCTCCTAGCTTGTGCTCACTGCTGACCAAAGAGATTATAAGCACAAACAAACAAGTGAGGAGCACCGAGCTGGGTAGGGTTAAAAATAAATATCTTTATTTAAATGTCGATAAAAACATAAGGGTTACATTTACCCTAGGTAAAACCTCCAGTGCGGGATACAAGAAAAAAGAAAACATAGGCTGTCATGTTTAGCCTTGTGTAAAACTTTTCACACTCTAAGCTTTAAAAGCTTTAAAAGCAATTTCCAGCTTATTGGACTAGAGGTACACACCTTCAAACATTACCAATCAGTGATCCCTGTACGTTTAGTATCCCCTCCTCTCCATTAGAACATTAAGTGATAGGCATGTGAGTAGATACGCCCCTTATGTTGATACTGTCAATATTAGTTCCTAATTACTGATGGCTGAATACACCAACCGGTTAGTTCTGTACACTAGTGAAATTTACGCCAAGCTTTTTAACACTAGCCTGAGTGCCTCTGAACTAATATATTAACATATTAATATATTTAAGAACATGCTTGGTGCAGGACAAATAGCTCCAAAGATCTCCCACTAGGGGCTGCAAGATGGCATCTACCCACTCAGACAAATGCTCCAAAAGAGAACCAATCCCGCTTACAATTGGCCTCCCCTGTACGTTAGACAGGGACTTGTGGACTTTGGGTAAATGGTTAAATGTAGGGACACTTGGATTATCCACTAGTAGATACAATTTAGTATCTTGATCAATAAAACCTAATTCAACACCATCGTCCACCAACGAGGCAGAATGACTGGGGGAAGTGGGAGAGATATGTAAGCCTTTGGCTAGGGTGTCTTTGCCTCCTCCTGGTGGCCAGGTGTTGTATTTCCCAACAGTAAGGAATGAAGTCGTAAATTCTCCCTGTCAGGAAGGAAAGGAATTTATCTGGTAAGCATAAATTGGGGGTTTTTTTAACCTGAAAAAATATAAAGTAAAAGTTCTTTAAATATAAACCAAAGTATTAGTATTAGTTTTGCAGTTCCTACTAATACTCATTGGCTTGTTTGTACTTTCCACTAATACTCTATTAGCTTTAGCAAGAAATGCATATCAGCCAATGGGCATCATTAGGCATTGTCTCTGTGTCAATGCACATTAGTAGGAATCACCTGCCAATGAGTAGGAAGTTCACATCAGAAACCGCTATATTAGTTACAATTTACATTTAAAGCACATTTCCTGATATTTTGTACATTAAAAATAAATATATAACATATGTAGATGCTACTATTTCATATGGATGATAGAAACTTAAAGTGAATGTAAACTTTCATTGATAAAAGTTTACATTGCACTGTATTTTACTTCTGCAAAGCCGGATAGGCATCCCACGCCTGCAAGTCCTCTGTAAATACGTCACCAATTACAAAACTGGCTTCCTCTAATCATGGCTTCCCCCCCCCCCCCAGAGCGTCCATCTCGTGAGCCCCTGCTGTGATTGGAGGAAGCTGGGTTCGTCATTGCTGTGGCAGTACAGCATGAGAAGCAGGCGTAAGAATACGCTGCAATGTAAACTTTCATCAATGAAAATGCCCCTGTTTTTTTTAAAAGTATATTTAAAAACCAGGCACTAATTGATGAAAGTTTACATTTACTTTAACAGGTGCACCTCCCAGCTAATTTTACTGGTCACCCAGCTAATATTTTAGCAAATTAAATTTGCTAATATTAAAAACTGTCAATGCTTATTGCACAGATTATCATTAAATACATTTGTTATATTATGCAATTAATTTGTACTTTGGATAGCAGAAAATGTTATAATATTAGAAAGTATTATACTGCCCCCACTCAGCTACTTCATAATGGTACCTGGCTGGCAAAATTTTCTGTGCAGAACACTGGTTTCCTATAGGCCACTTAAACTTTTCAAGATTATCAGCAGGGCTCAACAAACCAAGGAGGCAAGGAACCGTTGGCTCCAAAAATTCTGCCCCAGGCTCTTAACTTTTTGTGTTATTCTCCATTTATCAATATACAAATACCACTGTCTGGCTCCTAAATATTCTTACTGGCTCCTAACTTTTAAACAGATTTGTCACACCCTAATTATCAGTATATGTTTATAAAAAGATACGCTGTGCTGTAGCCCAAATTCAGTGACAGCCTCAGTTTGAACAGTGTCCCTTCCCTGCATGTTCTTGCGGGTCACACATCTTCAAAATGCAGGCACATAATTCATCTTCTGCATATTTTGGTAAAATTGGAACATCTGTCCAGCAGTTTCTATTTTTTTTGTCTGCTTTACCTATAACCATTAATTTTCTGCCCTTCTGTCAAAATACAATTAGACTGACAGTTCTCTAGGACGGAGAAAGAGCAGTTCCCTAGATCAGCTTGAACAGATTAATAAACAGTACCTGCCTCATTGAGATAATTGTGAACATATGTTCTTCTATTTTTGTTTTGTTTTCCTATTTCATTTCCATGACTGTGTGGGATACACATAAAATTGTGCTGCCGCTATTATATATACGCACTTCATAGGTGTTAAAATCAACTGTCCCTTTTGGCTTCTTGTCAACAACTATTGAGTAACTGTATATCTTTAGTCTCGCACCCTGTCATGCACCCTACTAATGAGTATTTTAATTAAATTAGTTTTATGACATCGCTGTCCCCGTCTGAAGAACAGTCAACAGACAAGCTGTGTGAAGTTAATTGAACAAATAAATCAGCTGATATAAAAAGCAAATATAGAGTTTATAAGCAAAGTTTATTTACCCGCAGTCTCTCTAATATTCTTGTGCTATCATTTGATGTTCGCTGGTGTGTCACTTAAAGGGACGCTGAACCCAAATTTTTTCTTTCGTAATTCAGATAGAGCATGACATTTTAAGCAACTTTCTAATTTACTCCTATTCTCAAATTTTCTTTATTCTCTTGGTATCTTTATTTGAAATGCAAGAATGTAAGTTTAGATGCCGGCCCATTTTTGGTGAACAACCTAGGTTATCCTTGCTGATTGGTGGATAAATTCATCTACCAATCAAAAACTGCTGTCCAGAGTTCTGAACCAAGAAAAATGCTTAGATGCCTTCTTTTTCAAATATAGATAGCAAAAGAACAAAGAAACATTGATAATAGGAGTAAATTAGAAAGTTGCTTAAAATTGCATGCTCTATCTGAATCACAAAAGAAAAAATTTGGGTTCAGTGTCCCTTTAAGGTAAGTAGGAACTCCACAGAAGTCATCATGATGCACCCTCTTTCATTCAACAGGTTATCTAGGTCATTTTTAACAGACCAGTCTCTGCCAAAGACTATCAGCATGTATTGTGTTAGTCACTGTCTATCCCAAGCCAGTTCTGTACACAAAAAAAGTGTTAGGTTTGTTAATTACTACCGTCTTTTTATATATATATATATATATATATATATATATATATATATATACAGCAGGAGAGCACTCTCACTTCTAAATCAATCTGCCAGGGTGCATGCAAAAGTTGAATAATAGCAATGAACAGATGGCAGCACTCACTGGTCCTTTAAATGAATATTTTTATTTATGTGACGTTTCGGGGACCGTATCCCCTTCCTTGGTCTGAGGAAGGTGATACGGTCCCCGAAACGTCACATAAATAAAAATATTCATTTAAAGGACCAGTGAGTGCTGCCATCTGTTCATTGCTATATATATCTATCTTGTGGTCTCTTACAGATTGAGGGTGGTAGCTTAAACACTGTCTCTAAATATGTGTTATAGAGCCATAAAAAGATGTAACTCTCCACTAGGGAAATAGTTGATGTGATGTTATAATATTTAAGCACAAAACACTCATACTTTCTATTTTATGCTGACCACAGCATTCTTTGGTCCAAATGTTTTTTAAATACAAAGCATAATTTCAATGTTTTTTTATCCGCTTCATACTAAAGGCGGTGAAAATATTTATATTTTTTTATTGAAAGTAGAACATTGATTTCTTGCATAAGAGGGGAAAAGTCCACGAGCCATTACATGTGGGATTGAAATCCTGTTCACTGGAAGGAGGAAAAACACACACAATAAGAGATTTTAAATCCTTTCCCGTGATCCCTCAGTCAAGTTTTTAACCTCTATCAAGGCGTAATGGTGAAACTTGAAGTGTTTATCTTCACATCGTTTGAAAGGGATTCTCTAACTGATTTGAGACCCATTTTCCTCCTCGGAGAACCTACAAACAGGGTAGAGGGGAAGATGGGAGTTCAGCCAGGGCAGGGAAAATAGTCTCCTATGGGGAGCAAATGTTTACTTTTAAAGCTAATACTGCTGTAGAGATATCAGGGGTTCATCTTTGGCTTGAAAATAGAGTGCTTTCACTCTCCCTTTTCTGTGCCTCTTATACTGTATTTGTTTGCTGCTATCTACCTGTAGATACTTGCTTCTCCTAACTATAATATACTATGGAGAAAACTGTTGCAGCTCACGTCCTGTTGTCTTCAAGCTGATATGTACCTTGTTCCTGTACTACTTACCTGCATCCTGCTGCACTTACCTTGTATCTCATGTCAGCCTCACTATAGCACCTGCTGGGTCCCCTGTATTTACTGTATCAGTGGCAGCTTACCTAGATGCTGCTGTGCCCGCTGCACCTATATCATATTCCGTGACAGCCTTCCGAGTCGCCTTTATCCTGCTGGACCAGTGGCAGCTTACCTGAATCTTGCTGTACCTGCTACACCAGCCTGGAATATCGTGACAGCCTGCCGAGTCTCCTTTATCCAGCTGTACCAGTGGCAGCTTACCTTTATCCCGCTGTATGTGCTGCACTCACCTGGTATCCCATGAAAGTCTCACCAACTGTACCTGCTGGTTATCATGTGCCTATTGAGTCTCCTGTATCCTGCTGCACTCACCTGGTATGCTGTGACAGCCTCACCAACAGTACCCACTAGGTATCCTGTGTCTGCTGAGTTTCCTGTATCCTGTTGTACCAGTAGCAGCTTACCTGGATCTTGCTATAACCGCTGCACCTACCTGGTATCTCGTGGCAGCCTCGCCATCAGTACCTGCTGGGTATCTTGTGCCTCCTTATTCTAATGTATTCTGCTGTATCAGTGACAGTTTACCGGCATCCTTCTATACCTACTGCACTCACTTGGTATCCTTTGAGAGCTTGCTGAGTCTCCTGTATCCTGCTGTACCACTGGTAGCTTACCTGTATCCCACTGTACCTGCTGCACCCACCTGGTATCCCGAGACAGCCTGCTGAGTCTCCTGTATTCTGCTGTAACAGTGACAGCTTACCTGTATCCCACTGTACCTGCTGCACCACCTGCTGCACCTACCTGGTATCCTGTGGCAGCCTCACCAACAGTACCTGCTCTGTATCCTGTACCTGTTGTACCATTGGCAGCATACTTGAATCCTGTCTGATATACCTTTGGACTGTTCCTGGACTCTGTTCTTGTTTGCCCCTTGGTACCTAATTCCTGGACTGATTTCACGGTACGCAACCTTTGGCCTAATGGATTTTGCTCTTGATTATTCCTTGATATTGACCAATTCATAGTTTTTGTTTCTCTTGCTTTAATCAAGACTTGTAAAATACTTTTGATCTCCTGTGTACCTATTCCTACATATTAACTCACCCTTACCCTCACAGGCCCTATACTCTTCAGGAACATCCCTAAGCAGTTACCTGTCTAGTTACCCTGTAACATCCTAGAGTACAATGGAATAAGAGGACCTGAACTGAACCCACCTCTGATTCAATCAGCAGCACTAGTCAAACAACTCAGATGTGTAACTAGCACTGTTGATTGGATCAGCGTCAGCTTCTGCTCAGGACCAGAAGTGCTTCATGGGTCCCGCATGTCACATCTACAGTGTTTTACCCCTTTTGCGGGTAACAAATTAGAGCATGTAATTGTTTACTTTTTTTACCTTTTCAGCTCATTTATATACATGGTTGGAAATCAGCCTGAAAGAGTAATCTAATTCCTCAAACCAGTGTTTCATGCCTGAGTTTCATATTAGATTCCATTCCAATGAGACTCTCATGGCAACAGTTGATCGGATATTACAATATGTCTCAAAAAACCTCTTTTGACTTCAAGACAAGACATTCCCTAACTTGGTGGAGGTCTTACCAATGTCTTCTTCATGGAGCCACCTTTATCTGTACAACGTGGGTGGTGATAACCATGTACGCCAGCCTGTCAGGTTGGGGTGGAATCTGGGATTTCCAGAGAGTGGAGAGAGTTTGGTCTTCAGGGAGGCGAGGTTGCCAATCAATATCTTGAAACTCTCTGCAATCTTCAGGGTTCTCCAGAGTTGGCCCTTATCAAGAAAGGAGTCTTCTCTTAGGTTTCAATCAGACAATAGGGCCGATTTTTCAATGTCTGTAGCGGATCATTTCCGCTAGACATTGCTGAATGCCGACAGAACTGCTAGTGCAATGCCGCCCCCTGCAGATTCATGGCCAATCGGCCGCTAGCAAGGGGTGTCAATCTACATGATCTGGCAGATTGATGTCCGCCGCCTCAGAGGAGGTGTATGAGTTAAGGTTCTTATGTCCTTTTTTAGGCGAACCTGAAGGCTTGCACGGATACAGCAGCATTAGGGTCAACAGGTGCATTTCAAGTTCTAAGAATTAGAAATTGCTCATTTTCTCTTGTTAAGTGTATCCAGTCCACGGATCATCCATTACTTGTGGGATATTCTCCTTCCCAACAGGAAGTTGCAAGAGGATCACCCACAGCAGAGCTGCTATATAGCTCCTTCCCTCACTGCCATATCCAGTCATTCTCTTGCAACTCTCAACTAAGATGGAGGTCGTAAGAGGACTGTGGTGTTTTATACTTAGTTTATTTCTTCAAACAAAAGTTTGTTATTTTTAAATGGAGTGTACTATTTATCTCAGGCAGTATTTAGAAGAAGAATCTGCCTGCGTTTTCTATGATCTTAGCAGAAGTAACAAAGATCCTTTGCTGTTCTCACATATTCTGAGGAGTGAGGTAACTTCAGAGGGGGAATAGCGTGCAGGTTTTCCTGCAATAAGGTATGTGCAGTTAAAATATTTTTCTAGGGATGGAATTTGCTAGAAAATGCTGCTGATACCTAAGTAATGTAAGTAAAGCCTTAAATGCAGTGATAGCGACTGGTATCAGGCTTATTAATAGAGATACATACTCTTATAAAAGTGTATTTTAAAACGTTTGCTGGCATGTTTAATCGTTTTTTATATATGTTTGGTGATAAAACTTATTGGGGCCTAGTTTTTTCCACATGGCTGGCTTGAATTTTGCCTAGAAACAGTTCCCTGAGGCTTCCCACTGTTGTAATATGAGTGGGAGGGGCCTATTTTGGCGTTTTTTTTGCGCAGCAAAAATTACAGACACAGACATCCAGCTTCTTCCTGCATGATCCAGGACTTCTCTGAAGGGCTCAAAAGGCTTCAAAAGTCGTATTGAGGGAGGTAAAAAGCCACAGTAGAGCTGTGGCAGTTGTTGTGACTGTTTAAAAAACGTTTTTGTCATTTGTTATTCCGTTTTTGGTATTAAGGGGTTAATCATCCATTTGCAAGTGGGTGCAATGCTCTGCTAACTTATTACATACACTGTAAAAATTTCGTTAGTGTAACTGCATTTTTTCACTGTTATTTCAAAATTTGGGAAAATTTGTGTTTCTTAAAGGCGCAGTAACGTTTTTTATATTGCTTGTAAACTTGTTTTAAAGTGTTTTCCAATCTTGCTAGTTTCATTGCTAGTCTGTTTAAACATGTCTGACACAGAGGAACCTACTTGTTCATTACAGTATGTTTGAAAGCCATGGTGGAGCCCCATAGGAGAATGTGTACTAAATGTATTGATTTCACCTTAAACAGTAAAGAACAGTCTTTATCTATAAAAGAATTATCACCAGAGGGTTCTGTCGAGGGGGAAGTTATGCCGACTAACTCTCCCCACGTGTCAGACCCTTCGCCTCCCGCTCAGGGGACGCACGCTAATATGGCGCCAATTTACATCAGGGACGCCCATAGCGATTACCTTGCAGGACATGGCTGCAATCATGAATAATACCCTGTCAGAGGTATAGCTCTGGGGTTAGGAGAGATACAGAGCGCGCAAATGCTGTTAGTGCCATGTCTGATACTGCGTCACAGTATGCAGAACATGATGACGGAGAGCTTCAGTCTGTGGGTGACATCTCTGACTCGGGGAAACCTGATTCAGAGATTTCTAATTTTAAATTTAAGCTTGAGAACCCTCCGTGTATTCCTTGGGGAGGTATTAGCTGCTCTGAATGACTGTAACACAGTTGCAATTCCAGAGAAATTGTGTAGGCTGGATAGATACTATGCGGTGCCGGTGTGTACTGACGTTTTTCCTATACCTAAAAGGCTTACAGAAATTATTAGCAAGGAGTGGGATAGACCCGGTGTGCCCTTTTCCCCACCTCCTATATTTAGAAAAATGTTTCCAATAGACGCCACTACACGGGACTTATGGCAGACGGTCCCTAAGGTGGAGGGAGCAGTTTCTACTTTAGCAAAGCGTACCACTATCCCGGTTGAGGACAGTTGTGCTTTTTCAGATCCTATGGATAAAAAATTGGAGGGTTACCTTAAGAAAATGTTTATTCAACAAGATTTTATTTTACAGCCCCTTGCATGCATTGCGCCTGTCACTGCTGCGGCGGCATTCTGGTTTGAGGCCCTGGAAGAGGCCATCCAGACAGCTCCATTGAATGAAATTATTGACAAGCTTAGAATGCTTAAGCTAGCTAACTCATTTGTTTCTGATGCCATTGTTGATTTGACTAAACTAACGGCTAAGAATTCCGGATTCGCCATCCAGGCGCGTAGGGCGCTATGGCTTAAATCCTGGTCAGCTGACGTGACTTCAAAGTCTAAATTACTCAACATTCCTTTCAAGGGGCAGACCTTATTCGGGCCTGGCTTGAAGGAAATTATTGCTGACATAACTGGAGGCAAGGGTCATACCCTTCCTCAGGACAGGGCCAAATCAATGGCCAAACAGTCTAATTTTCGTGCCTTTCGAAATTTCAAGGCAGGAGCAGCATCAACTTCCTCCGCTTCAAAACAAGAGGGAACTGTTGCTCATTCCAGACAGGCCTGGAAACCTAACCAGTCCTGGAACAAGGGCAAGCAGGCCAGGAAGCCTGCTGCTGCCCCCAAGACAGCATGAAGGAACGGCCCCCTATCCGGAAACGGATCTAGTGGGGGGCAGAATTTCTCTCTTCGCCCAGGCGTGGGCAAGAGATGTTCAGGATCCCTGGGCGTTGGAGATCATATCTCAGGGATATCTTCTGGACTTCAAAGCTTCTCCTCCACAAGGGAGATTTCATCTTTCAAGGTTATCATCAAACCAGATAAAGAAAGAGGCATTCCTAAGCTGTGTGCAAGACCTCCTAGTAATGGGAGTGTTCCATCCAGTTCCGCAGACGGAACAAGGACAGGGATTTTATTCAAATCTGTTTGTGGTTCCCAAGAAAGAGGGAACCTTCAGACCAATCTTGGATCTAAAGATCTTAAACAAATTCCTCAGAGTTCCATCATTCAAAATGGAAACTATTCGGACCATCCTACCCATGATCCAAGAGGGTCAGTACATGACCACAGTGGACTTAAAGGATGCCTACCTTCACATACCGATTCACAAAGATCATCATCGGTTCCTAAGGTTTGCCTTTCTAGACAGGCATTACCAATTTGTAGCTCTTCCCTTCGGGTTGGCCACTTCCCCGAGAATTTTTACAAAGGTTCTGGGCTCACTTCTGGCGGTTCTAAGACCGCGAGGAATAGCGGTGGCTCCGTATCTAGACGACATCCTGATACAGGCGTCAAGCTTTCAAATTGCCAAGTCTCATACAGAGATAGTTCTGGCATTTCTGAGGTCGCATGGGTGGAAAGTGAACGTGGAAAAGAGTTCTCTATCACCACTCACAAGAGTCTCCTTCCTAGGGACTCTTATAGATTCTGTAGAGATGAAAATTTACCTGACGGAGTCCAGGTTATCAAAACTTCTAAATGCTTGCCGTGTCCTTCATTCCATTCCACGCCCGTTAGTGGCTCAGTGCATGGAAGTAATCGGCTTAATGGTAGCGGCAATGGACATAGTGCCATTTGCGCGCCTGCATCTCAGACCGCTGCAATTATGCATGCTAAGTCAGTGGAATGGGGATTACTCAGATTTGTCCCCTCTACTAAATCTGGATCAAGAGACCAGAGATTCTCTTCTCTGGTGGCTTTCTCGGGTCCATCTGTCCAAGGGTATGACCTTTCGCAGGCCAGATTGGACGATTGTAACAGATGCCAGCCTTCTAGGTTGGGGCGCAGTCTGGAACTCCCTGAGGGCTCAGGGATCGTGGACTCAGGAGGAGAAACTCCTCCCAATAAATATTCTGGAGTTAAGAGCAATATTCAATGCTCTTCTAGCTTGGACTCAGTTAGCAACACTGAGGTTCATCAGATTTCAGTCGGACAACATAACGACTGTCACTTACTTCAACCATCAAGGGGGAACCAGGAGTTCCCTAGCGATGTTAGAAGTCTCAAAGATAATTCGCTGTGCAGAGTCTCACTCTTGCCACCTGTCAGCGATCCACATCCCAGGCGTAGAGAACTGGGAGGCGGATTTTCTAAGTCGTCAGACTTTTCATCCGGGGGAGTGGGAACTCCATCCGGAGGTGTTTGCTCAACTGGTCCATCGTTGGCGCAAACCAGAACTGGATCTCATGGCGTCTCGCCAGAACGCCAAGCTTCAATGTTTCGGATCCAGGTCCAGGGACCCGGGAGCAACGCTGATAGATGCTCTAGCAGCTCCTTGGTTCTTCAACCTGGCCTATGTGTTTCCACCGTTTCCTCTGCTCCCTCGACTGATTGCCAAAATCAAACAGAAGAGAGCATCAGTGATTCTGATAGCGCCTGCGTGGCCACGCAGGACCTGTTATGCAGACGTAGTGGACATGTCATCTCTTCCACCATGGACTCTGCCTCTGAGGCAGGACCTTCTAATACAAGGTCCTTTCAATCATCCAAATTTTCTTTCTCTGAGACTGACTGCATGGAGATTGAACGCTTGATTCTATCAAGGCGTGGCTTCTCCGAGTCAGTCATTGATACCTTAATACAGGCTCGGAAGCCTGTCATCAGAAAAATCTACCATAAGATATGGCGTAAATATCTTTATTGGTGTGAATCCAAGAGTTACTAATGGAGTAAGGTTAGGATTCCTAGGATATTGTCCTTTCTCCAAGAGGGTTTGGACAAAGGCTTATCAGCTAGTTCTTTAAAAGGACAGATCTCTGCTCTGTCTATTCTTTTGCACAAGCGTCTGGCAGAAGTTCCAGACGTCCAGGCATTTTGTCAGGCTTTGGTTAGGATTAAGCCTGTGTTTAAAGCTGTTGCTCCCCCGTGGAGCTTAAACTTGGTTCTTAAAGTTCTTCAGGGAGTTCCGTTTGAACCCCTTCATTCCATTGATATTAAACTTTTATCTTGGAAAGTTCTGTTTTTGATGGCTATTTCCTCGGCTCGAAGAGTCTCTGAGTTATCTGACTTACATTGTGATTCTCCTTATCTGATTTTTCATTCAGACAAGGTAGTTCTGCGTACCAAACCTGGGTTTTTACCTAAGGTGGTTTCTAACAGGAATATCAATCAAGAGATTGTTGTTCCATCATTGTGTCCTAATCCTTCTTCAAAGAAGGAACGTCTTTTGCATAATCTGGATGTAGTCCGTGCCTTGAAGTTTTACTTACAGGCTACTACAGATTTTCGTCAAACATCTGCCCTGTTTGTTGTTTACTCTGGACAGAGGAGAGGTCAAAAAGCTTCGGCAACCTCTCTCTCCTTTTGGCTTCGGAGCATAATACGCTTAGCCTATGAGACTGCTGGACAGCAGCCCCCTGAAAGGATTATAGCTCATTCTACTAGAGCTGTGGCTTCCACCTGGGTCTTTAAAAATGAGGCCTCTGTTGAACAGATTTGCAAGGCTTCGACTTGGTCTTCGCTTCACACCTTTTCAAAATTTTACAAATTTGACACTTTTGCTTCTTCGGAGGCTGTTTTTGGGAGAAAGGTTCTACAGGCAGTGGTTCCTTCCGTTTAAGTTCCTGCCTTGTCCCTCCCATCATCCGTGTACTTTAGCTTTGGTATTGGTATCCCACAAGTAATGGATGATCCGTGGATTGGATACACTTAACAAGAGAAAACATAATTTATGCTTACCTGATAAATTTATTTCTCTTGTAGTGTATCCAGTCCACGGCCCGCCCTGTCCTTTTAAGGCAGGTCTAAATTTTAATTAAACTACAGTCACCACTGCACCCTATGGTTTCTCCTTTCTCGTCTTGTTTCGGTCGAATGACTGGATATGGCAGTGAGGGGAGGAGCTATATAGCAGCTCTGCTGTGGGTGATCCTCTTGCAACTTCCTGTTGGGAAGGAGAATATCCCACATGTAATGGATGATCCGTGGACTGGATACACTACAAGAGAAATAAATTTATCAGGTAAGCATAAATTATGTTTTTCAGAGCTAAATTACTTGAAAGGGGGCAAAATAAATTAAATATATTGCAAAGTTGTTTAATTACACATAACTAAACATTTTATAGAAAAGTTTCAAGGTATTTTCTTAAAGGGATACTGAACCCAATGATTTTCTTCCATGATTCAGATATAGCATGCCATTTTAAGTAACTTTCTCATTTACTCCTTTTGTCAAATGTTCTTTATTCTCTTGGTATCTTTATTTGAAAAGCAGGAATGCCAGCCCATTTGTAAGCTTACATTGCTGCTTTATCAAATCAAGATACCAAGAGAACAAAGAAAAAAACATAATTTATATAAGAACTTACCTGATAAATTAATTTATTACATATTGGCAAGAGTCCATGAGCTAGTGACGTTTTGGATATATATAAATACACTCCTCACCATACCCACAATTCAGTTAACAAATAGCCAAGTAGTAGGGTGATAAAATGAGTAGAAAAGCATGCAAAAAGAGGAACTGGAAAAATAATTGTGCTTTTATACAAAAAACATAACCACCAAAAAAAAGGGTGGGACTCATGGACTCTTGCCAATATATAAGAAATTTATTTTTCTCCAACATAGGTGTGTCCGGTCCACGGCGTCATCCTTACTTGTGGGATATTCTCTTCCCCAACAGGAAATGGCAAAGAGCCCAGCAAAGCTGGTCACATGATCCCTCCTAGGCTCCGCCTTCCCCAGTCATTCTCTTTGCCGTTGTACAGGCAACATCTCCACGGAGATGGCTTAGAGTTTTTTAGTGTTTAACTGTAGTTTTTATTATTCAATCAAGAGTTTGTTATTTTAAAATAGTGCTGGTATGTACTATTTACTCTGAAACAGAAAAGAGATGAAGATTTCTGTTTGTAAGAGGAAAATGATTTTAGCAACCGTTACTAAAATCGATGGCTGTTCCACACAGGACTGTTGAGAGGAATTAACTTCAGTTGGGGGAACAGTGAGCAGACTTTTGCTGCTTGAGGTATGACACATTCTAACAAGACGATGTAATGCTGGAAGCTGTCATTTTCCCTATGGGATCCGGTAAGCCATTTTTATTACAGAGTAAATAAGGGCTTCACAAGGGCTTGTTAAGACTGTAGACATTTTCTGGGCTAAATCGATTCATATATAACATATTTAGCCTTGAGGAATCATTTAATATGGGTATTTTTGTAAAATAATATCGGCAGGCACTGTTTTAGACACCTTATTCTCTAGGGGCTTTCCCTAATCATAGGCAGAGCCTCATTTTCGCGCCGGTATTGCGCACTTGTTTTTGAGAAGCATGACATGCAGTCGCATGTGTGAGGAGCTCTGATACATAAAAAAGACTTTCTGAAGGCGTCATTTGGTATCGTATTCCCCTTTGGGCTTGGTTGGGTCTCAGCAAAGCAGATACCAGGGACTGTAAAGGGGTTAAAGATAAAAACGGCTCCGGTTCCGTTATTTTAAGGGTTAAAGCTTCCAAATTTGGTGTGCAATACTTTTAAGGCTTTAAGACACTGTGGTGAAATTTTGGTGAATTTTGAACAATTCCTTCATACTTTTTCGCAATTGCAGTAATAAAGTGTGTTCAGTTTAAAATTTAAAGTGACAGTAATGGTTTTATTTTAAAACGTTTTTTGTACTTTGTTATCAAGTTTATGCCTGTTTAACATGTCTGAACTACCTGATAGACTGTGTTCTGAATGTGGGGAAGCCAAGGTTCCTTCTCATTTAAATAGATGTGATTTATGTGACACTGAAAATGATGCCCAAGATGATTCCTCAAGTGAGGGGAGTAAGCATGGTACTGCATCATTCCCTCCTTCGTCTACACCAGTCTTGCCCACTCAGGAGGCCCCTAGTACATCTAGCGCGCCAATACTCCTTACTATGCAACAATTAACGGCTGTAATGGATAATTCTATCAAAAACATTTTAGCCAAAATGCCCACTTATCAGCGTAAGCGCGACTGCTCTGTTTTAGATACTGAAGAGCATGAGGACGCTGAGAATAATGGTTCTGATATGCCCCTACACCAGTCTGAGGGGGCCAGGGAGGTTTTGTCTGAGGGAGAAATTTCAGATTCAGGGAAAATTTCTCAACAAGCTGAACCCGATGTGATTACATTTAAATTTAAGTTGGAACATCTCCGCGCTCTGCTTAAGGAGGTGTTATCCACTCTGGATGATTGTGAGAATTTGATCATCCCAGAGAAACTATGTAAAATGGACAAGTTCCTAGAGGTCCCGGGGCCCCCAGAAGCTTTTCCTATACCCAAGCGGGTGGCGGACATTGTAAATAAAGAATGGGAAAGGCCCGGTATACCTTTCGTCCCTCCCCCCATATTTAAAAAATTGTTTCCCATGGTCGACCCCAGAAAGGACTTATGGCAGACAGTCCCCAAGGTCGAGGGGGCGGTTTCTACTTTAAACAAACGCACCACTATACCCATAGAAGATAGTTGTGCTTTCAAAGATCCTATGGATAAAAAATTAGAAGGTTTGCTTAAAAAGATGTTTGTTCAGCAAGGTTACCTTCTACAACCAATTTCATGCATTGTCCCTGTCACTACAGCCGCGTGTTTCTGGTTCGATGAGCTAGAAAAGGCGATCGATAGTGATTCTCCTCCTTATGAGGAGATTATGGACAGAATCCGTGCTCTCAAATTGGCTAATTCTTTCACCCTAGACGCCACTTTGCAATTGGCTAGGTTAGCGGCGAAAAATTCTGGGTTTGCTATTGTGGCGCGCAGAGCGCTTTGGTTGAAATCTTGGTCAGCGGATGCGTCTTCCAAGAACAAATTGCTTAACATTCCTTTCAAGGGGAAAACGCTGTTTGGCCCTGACTTGAAAGAGATTATCTCTGATATCACTGGGGGTAAGGGCCACGCCCTTCCTCAGGATAGGTCTTTCAAGGCCAAAAATAAACCTAATTTTCGTCCCTTTCGTAGAAACGGACCAGCCCCAAGTGCTACGTCCTCTAAGCAAGAGGGTAATTCTTCTCAAGCCAAGCCAGCCTGGAGACCAATGCAAGGCTGGAACAAGGGAAAGCAGGCCAAGAAGCCTGCCACTGCTACCAAGACAGCATGAAATGTTGGCCCCCGATCCGGGACCGGATCTGGTGGGGGGCAGACTTTCTCTCTTCGCTCAGGCTTGGGCAAGAGATGTTCTGGATCCTTGGGCACTAGAAATAGTCTCCCAAGGTTATCTTCTGGAATTCAAGGGGCCTCCCCCAAGGGGGAGGTTCCACAGGTCTCAATTGTCTTCAGACCACATGAAAAGACAGGCATTCTTACATTGTGTAGAAGACCTGTTAAAAATGGGAGTGATTCATCCTGTTCCTTTAGGAGAACAAGGGATGGGGTTCTACTCCAATCTGTTCGTAGTTCCCAAAAATGAGGGAACATTCAGACCAATCTTAGATCTCAAGATCCTAAACAAGTTTCTCAAGGTTCCATCGTTCAAAATGGAAACCATTCGAACAATTCTTCCTTCCATCCAGGAAGGTCAATTCATGACCACGGTGGATTTAAAGGATGCGTATCTACATATTCCTATCCACAAGGAACATCATCGGTTCCTAAGGTTCGCATTCCTGGACAAGCATTACCAGTTTGTGGCACTTCCGTTCGGATTAGCCACTGCTCCAAGGATTTTCACAAAGGTACTAGGGTCCCTTCTAGCACCGCTAGAAGGGGCATTGCAGTAGTACCTTACTTGGACGACATTCTGATTCAAGCGTCGTCCCTTCCTCAAGCAAAGGCTCACACGGACATTGTCCTGGCCTTTCTCAGATCTCACGGGTGGAAAGTGAACGTAGAAAAAAGTTCTCTATCTCCGTCAACAAGGGTTCCCTTCTTGGGAACAATAATAGACTCCTTAGAAATGAGGATTTTTCTGACAGAGGCCAGAAAATCAAAACTTCTAATCTCTTGTCAAATACTTCATTCTGTTCCTCTTCCTTCCATAGCGCAGTGCATGGAAGTAATAGGTTTGATGGTAGCGGCAATGGACATAGTTCCTTTTGCGCTAATTCATCTAAGACCATTACAACTGTGCATGCTCAGTCAGTGGAATGGGGACTATACAGACTTGTCTCCGACGATACAAGTAGATCAGAGGACCAGAGATTCACTCCGTTGGTGGCTGTCCCTGGACAACCTGTCACAGGGGATGAGCTTCCGCAGACCAGAGTGGGTCATTGTCACGACCGACGCCAGTCTGGTGGGCTGGGGCGCGGTCTGGGGACCCCTGAAAGCTCAGGGTCTTTGGTCTCGGGAAGAATCTCTTCTTCCGATAAATATTCTGGAACTGAGAGCGATATTCAATGCTCTCAAGGCTTGGCCTCAGCCAGCAAAGGCCAAGTTCATACGGTTTCAATCAGACAACATGACGACTGTTGCGTACATCAACCATCAGGGGGGAACAAGGAGTTCCCTGGCGATGGAAGAAGTGACCAAAATCATTCAATGGGCGGAGACTCACTCCTGCCACTTGTCTGCAATCCACATCCCAGGAGTGGAAAATTGGGAAGCGGATTTTCTGAGTCGTCAGACATTTCATCCGGGGGAGTGGGAACTCCATCCGGAAATCTTTGCCCAAATTACTCAATTGTGGGGCATTCCAGACATGGATCTGATGGCCTCTCGTCAGAACTTCAAGGTTCCTTGCTACGGGTCCAGATCCAGGGATCCCAAGGCGACTCTAGTAGATGCACTAGTAGCACCTTGGACCTTCAAACTAGCTTATGTATTCCCGCCGTTTCCTCTCATCCCCAGGCTGGTAGCCAGGATCAATCAGGAGAGGGCATCGGTGATCTTGATAGCTCCTGCGTGGCCACGCAGGACTTGGTATGCAGACCTGGTGAATATGTCATCGGCTCCACCATGGAAGCTACCTTTGAGACGAGACCTTCTTGTTCAAGGTCCGTTCGAACATCCGAATCTGGTCTCACTCCAACTGACTGCTTGGAGATTCAACGCTTGATCTTATCAAAGCGAGGGTTCTCAGATTCTGTCATTGATACTCTTGTTCAGGCCAGAAAGCCTGTAACTAGAAAAATTTACCACAAAATATGGAAAAAATATATCTGTTGGTGTGAATCTAAAGGATTCCCTTGGGACAAGGTAAAAATTCCTAAGATTCTATCCTTTCTTCAAGAAGGTTTGGAGAAAGGATTATCTGCAAGTTCCTTGAAGGGACAGATTTCTGCCTTGTCTGTGTTACTTCACAAAAAGCTGGCAGCTGTGCCAGATGTTCAAGCCTTTGTTCAGGCTCTGGTTAGAATCAAGCCTGTTTACAAACCTTTGACTCCTCCTTGGAGTCTCAATTTAGTTCTTTCAGTTCTTCAGGGGGTTCCGTTTGAACCCTTACATTCCGTTGATATTAAGTTATTATCTTGGAAAGTTTTGTTTTTGGTTGCAATTTCTTCTGCTAGAAGAGTTTCAGAATTATCTGCTCTGCAGTGTTCTCCTCCTTATCTGGTGTTCCATGCAGATAAGGTGGTTTTACGTACTAAACCTGGTTTTCTTCCGAAAGTTGTTTCTAGCAAAAACATTAACCAGGAGATAGTCGTGCCTTCTTTGTGTCCGAATCCAGTTTCAAAGAAGGAACGTTTGTTGCACAATTTGGATGTTGTTCGTGCTCTAAAATTCTATTTAGATGCTACAAAGGATTTTAGACAAACATCTTCCTTGTTTGTTGTTTATTCTGGTAAAAGGAGAGGTCAAAAAGCAACTTCTACCTCTCTCTCTTTTTGGATTAAAAGCATCATCAGATTGGCTTATGAGACTGCCGGACGGCAGCCTCCTGAAAGAATCACAGCTCATTCCACTAGGGCTGTGGCTTCCACATGGGCCTTCAAGAACGAGGCTTCTGTTGATCAGATATGTAAGGCAGCGACTTGGTCTTCACTGCACACTTTTACTAAATTTTACAAGTTTGATACTTTTGCTTCTTCTGAGGCTATTTTTGGGAGAAAGGTTTTGCAAGCCGTGGTGCCTTCCATCTAGGTGACCTGATTTGCTCCCTCCCTTCATCAGTGTCCTAAAGCTTTGGTATTGGTTCCCACAAGTAAGGATGACGCCGTGGACCGGACACACCTATGTTGGAGAAAACAGAATTTATGTTTACCTGATAAATTACTTTCTCCAACGGTGTGTCCGGTCCACGGCCCGCCCTGGTTTTTTTAATCAGGTCTGATATTTTATTTTCTTTAACTACAGTCACCACGGTATCATATGGTTTCTCCTATGCAAATATTCCTCCTTTACGTCGGTCGAATGACTGGGGAAGGCGGAGCCTAGGAGGGATCATGTGACCAGCTTTGCTGGGCTCTTTGCCATTTCCTGTTGGGGAAGAGAATATCCCACAAGTAAGGATGACGCCGTGGACCGGACACACCGTTGGAGAAAGTAATTTATCAGGTAAACATAAATTCTGTTATCAGGTACATTCTTACATAAATTATGTTTTCTTTCATGTAATTGGCAAGAGTCCATGATCTAGTGACGTATGGGATAGAAATACCCAAGATGTGGAAGTCTACAGAAGAGTCATTAGAAAGGGAGGGATAAAATAACTGCTATTTCCTCTGAGAAATTAAATACACACAATAAATAAGTTTTCTTGGAAAACACTTTAAATCAAAAGCAGTAGAATCAAACTGAAACAGCTGCATGGTGAACTTTTTCTACCAGACTGCTTCAGAAGAAGCAAATACATCATAATGGTAAAAACAATAAAAGTATGCAAAGAAGACCAAATTACTGATGTGCAAATTTGATCAACCTAAGCCTTATTCTGAAAAAGTTCAAGAAATGGCGACTGAACTTAGTAGAATGAGCTGTAAAACTCTGAGGCGGAGCCTGCCCTGCCTCGAAATAAGCCTTAATAAACAAAAGCTTTAATCAGGATGACAAGAAATGGCAGAGGCTTCCTAATCTTTTCTGGAACCAGAAAAACAGCAGATAGACTAGAAATCTTCTGAAATCCTAGTAACCTCGATATAAAGCTCTTACCATATCCAAAGGATGTAAAGAACTCTCAAAGAATTCTTTATGATTAAGACACAAAGAAGGAACAACAATTTCTCCACTAATGTTCAAATTCACAACCTTAGGAAAAAAAGGAAATGTCCACAAAACTTATCTAGATGAAAAAATCAGATAAGGAGACACACAAAAGAGAGCTGATAAATCTTGTAGCAGAAGAGATAGTCAAAAGAAACAACACTTTCCAAGAAAGTAGATAATCTTCAAACCAAATAAGACTCCAAAAAGGAGAAATTAATAAATGAACAGGCTTGATACCAACCAAAGCCTGAACTAAAAAGTGAATATCTGGAAGTTTAAACAAGCTTTCTAGAAAATAAAACAGAAAAAACTGAGATTTGTCCCTTCAAAGAATTTGCAGACAAACTTATCCAAACCATCCTGAAAAACTGTAAAATCCTAGGAATTCTAAAAGAATACCAAGAGAATTTGAGAAGAACACTATAAAATGTAGGTTTTCCAAACCTGATAATACATGTTCCTTGAAACAGACTTATAAGCCTGCAACATAGCGATAGAAACTAAGTCAGAGAAACCTCTATGACTAAAAACTAATCCATTTCCATACCCCCAAATCAGTATTTTGAGATCCCGATGGAAAAATAGCCCCTAGAACAAGAGGGCTGGCCAAAGAGAAAGCGGCCAAGCATGGCAACTTGGACATCTGTACAAGATCCACATACCAAACCTGTGAGGCCATGCTGATGCTATCAGAAACACATGACACTGTTCCAATATGATCTTGGAAATCACATTTGGAAGAAAAAAACAGGCAGAAGGATGTAGTCAGGTTGCAAAACCAAGACACTGCTAATGCATCCACTATCTACACCTGAGGATCCTTGGACCTGAAAAGGTACCTGGGAAATTGAGAAAACACATCTGTATAGAGACACCACTCTCCCGGATGTAAAAACTGACGGCTGAGATAATCCACCTTCCAAATGTCTAAAATCGTAGAAAATAGAGAGGAGATTAATTCCATCTAAGAACGTATTCAAGATACTTAATTGCTAAGGGACTATGAGTCCCTATTGTTGATTGACATATGCCACAGTTGTGATATTGTCTGTCTGAAAGCAAAAAATGAAAAAGTTCTCTCCAAAAATAGGCCAAGCCTGAAAGAGCTCTGAAATATAGCAGAGTTCTAAAATATTGATTGGAAACCTCGCCTCTTGAAGTTTCCAAACCCCTTGTGCTGTCAGAAGACCCTCAGACAGCTCTCCAACCGGTAAAATTTGCATCCATTAAGAATACAATCCAGGAAGGACAAACAAAAGGAGGCCTTCTGAATAAAATGATGAAAGACCAATCACCAAAACAGAGAGAGAAGAGTGTTAGGATTTAAAAATACCAACTGTGATATCCAAAACAATCCCTGTATCATTGATTCAGTAAGCAAAGCAAAAAGAGATCTCAGATGAAAAACGAACAAAGGGATCCACGCCCGATGCTGCAGTTATGAGACCTAAAACTTCTATGCACATAGACACTGAAAGAAATGTTCTAGACTGTAAGTTAGACAGGCCTACGCCACTTACAATTGACTTTTGTCCGATAAAGACAAAGTTTTGATCACAGAATCCATCTAGAAACCCAAAAAGAAGTGACCCTTGACTGAGGAATCACAAAACTCTTAGGTAAATTAAATCCTCTAACCATGTCTTGAAGAAACAAAACTTAGTTGACTCATGAGGGATTCCACAAAAAGAAAAGTCCATATATTTGAATACTGCTCTTTTATATGTATGTATTGGGTACTTATAAAGCGCGTCTAATCACCCCTAAGGGACTGAAGATGCTGCTCATTAAATCGACCTCGGAAGGATGAAAGGCTAAATGGACCTCGCCGGAAATCGAACCTGCAACCCTCAGGTTGCTACAGAGCTCAGCCACAGTGCATTAGCATGCTGAGCTATCTGTCCGGCTTTAATAAAAGAAAAGTTTAAGCTAATACCAAGATACCATCTAAATAGGGAAGCATCAGAATACCCTACTGTCTGAAGACAAAAGAAGGGTGCCAAGAACCTTTGAAAAGATTCATAAAGCTGTCACTAAACCAAATGGAAAAGCAACAAATTGGTAAAGCTTAAAAAGAAAATTTCAGAAAACACAAGTGGTCTGAATGAAATAAAATATGAGGATAAACATCCTGAAAAATGGAGTGGACATGAAATGACCTTAACAAAAAGGCATAATAGTCCTTATAATCGTTGACTTAAAAGTTGAGACTCTAACAAAACAATATAAAAGTATTCAGATCCAAGAATGGACTGAATAAACCTTTCTTCTTAGGCACAAAGAATAGAATTGAATAGAAACCCAAATTCTGTTCCTGCAAAAATAACTGGCATAATCACTCCTGAAAAAAAAATCACAGTGTGTACTAATAAAGAAAGATTCTTCCCATAGGAGGTCTCATTCTAAAAATCTATTCAAACCCTAAGAATATAATAATAATATAGAATTTGGACTGAATTCATCCAAAAACAATTTAATCTGCCCCCCCCACACACACACACACGCACACACACACACACACACACACACACACACACACCACCACCACCACCAGAAGGACTGGTTTGAGAACCGCACCTTCATGCAGTCTAATAACTAGTAATTATATAGCGTTTTTCTCCCAAAAGGATATTCAAAAAAGCTTCTTCAGTGCTTACACTCGGAGTTAACCAAATTAGCAGCTGAAAAAAGCAGTAGTTATTATTACCCAAATAAATGGTACACAATAAATTGACCTCAAAGGCCAAAGGGCTGTATTAACCCTGCCGGGAAATGAATCTATGACCCTTAGATCTAGAACAAGCGTTTGTAGTCAGGACATTCACCAACTGATCTACATCACCGGACTAAAAGTAGGGCAGAAAAAACTCTAAACCTCCAGAAATAGTGGAGCTAATAGAAATCAAACAAATTATTATCCTAACAAGATAGAGATAATAAACTATATTTGAAATCATAATAATAAAATATAGTGAACATAATTAAATGAATACATCTAAAGTAAATAAACAGTTATATACTTAAAAATCTGAAACTGCTTATGCTAACTTTTCAACAAAGGTTGAGAGAACAGTAATGTCAGCCACAGATAAAGCTGAGCTAAAAATATAAACAGTGTGTGAATATGCTCTACTAAGGTTATATTCAAATTCTAAAGAATCCTGAAAACCAGTACCAATTTCCTTAGAAATAGTAGTACAGTCCCAAGAGGGAATCAGAATCAGATAGTATATTGACGAGGAAATAACCTCAAAAGCAAAAATGTTAAAATCCAGATTTGAAAAGAATTATTAACATACGGCTAGATTACGAGTTTTGCGTTATGGCTCATAACGCTGCTTTTTCACTACTGCTGCTATTACGAGTCTTACAGGTATAGCTGTACCGCACACCTTTTTTGCCGTAACACAACGTAACTACCGCACCTTTCAAAAAGTCCTTTTTCAATGGGACTTCCATAGCGCCGGTATTACGAGTTTTGCCTGGGAGGCCAAAAAGTGAGCGGTGCACCCTATACCGTCAAGATTCGTACCGCCATCTAAGGTCAGTAGTTATGAGTTTTACGCTACAAATCTGTACCATAAAACTCATAACTAAGGTGTTAAAAAGTACACCAACACCCATAAACTACCTATTAACCCCTAAACTGAGGCCCTCCCGCATCACAAACACTTTAATAAAATTATTAACCCCTAATCTGCCGCTCCGGACATCGCCGCCACTATAATAATCATATTAACCCCTAAACCGTTGCACTCCCACGTAAAATAAAACCTAACCTGTCTTACACTAACATTACACTACAATTAAATAAATTACATTAATTAAATACAATTAACTAAATGACAAAAAAAACACTAAATTACACAAAATAAAAAAGAAATTATAAATATTTAAACTAATTACACCTAATCTAAATAGCCCTATCAAAATAAAAAAAGCCCTCCCCCCAAAATAAAAAAAAATAAAAAATCCTAGACTAAACTAAACTGCCAGTAGCCCTTAAAAGGGCCTTTTGCGGTGCATTGGCACAAAGAAATTGGCTCTTTTACCTGTAAAAAAAAAAAATACAAACAACCCCCCAACAGAAAAACCCACCACCCACACAACCAAACCCAAATAAAATCCTATCTAAAAAACCTAAGCACCCCATTGCCCTGAATAGGGCATTTGGATGGGCATTTAGCTCTTTTTCGATACCCAAAACCCTAAGCTAAAAATAAAACCCACCCAATAAACCCTTAAAAAAAAAACTAACCCCCGAAGATCCACTTACAGCGTCCCTTGAATTCCGATTGGCTGATAGAATTCTATCAGCCAATCGGAATTAAAGGTTAAAAAATCCTATTGGCTGATGCAATCATAAAAGTCAAGCACAAACTTACTTCACCACCTCCATAGGAGGCAAAGTTTGTAAAACTGAACTGAATTGTGGGTGTGGTGAGGGGTGTATTTATAGGCATTTTGAGGTTTGGGAAACGTTGCCCCTCCTGGTACGATTGTTTATACCATACGTCACTAGCTCATGGACTCTTGCCAATGACATGAAAGAAGTTGTTAATAGGAATATATTAGAAAGATGATTAAAATTGCATGCTCTGACTCATGAAAAAAAAAATTGGTTTCAATATCCTTTGAGTGCTAAGCACTTTTCCACCTGAGTGCTAAGCTGTTTTAAGGGGGGGGTGTTTGTTTTTTAAATTATTTTTTTTTCAGATTCCCAAGACTTACAATGTTGGAAAGGTTAGGCGATTACCTTTCCTACTTAACATTGTGAATTATAAATAAAGTTGTGCGGTGACGTTATCACACATAACGTGAAGCCCCGGCGATGCCTGTCACTATGCAGGCCTGATCGCCGGGGTAGGAGCCCCCAGATCTCCCACAAGGCGGGAGAGTGCTAACGATGGCTCTGAGCCGTCGTTAGCACCAGAGTGGGAAACGACTCAGAGCATGCAATTTTAAGCAACTTTCTAATTTACTCATATCATTTTTTATTATTATTATTATTTAATATTTTTATTGAGGTTGTTCACAAACAAACAAATCTACATTAAACACATGTTCAGTAACTTGTACATTGAGTACATCAATAGTTACTTTGCTATTGCTTACAAATACAATGTAAACCCAAGTATCGTCATCATCTATAATGTTACTGACATTAAAAATGAAACCTCTTGTAAATGTGTATCCAGTCCACGGGTTCATCCATTACTTGTGGGATATTCTCCTTCCCAACAGGAAGTTGCAAGAGGACACCCACAGCAGAGCTGTCTATATAGCTCCTCCCCTCACTGCCATATCCAGTCATTCTCTTGCAGCTCTCGACAAGAAAGGAAGTATCAAGAGAGATGTGGTGACTTAGTGTAGTTTTTACCTTCAATCAAAAGTTTGTTATTTTTAAACGGTACCGGCGTTGTACTGTTTTTACTCTCAGGCAGAAATTGGAAGAAGACTTCTGCCTGGAGGTTTGATGATCTTAGCGGTTTGTAACTAAGGTCCATTGCTGTTCTCACACATAACTGAAGAGTATGGAAAGAAAACTTCAGTTGGGGGGACGGTCTGCAGATTGCCTGCTTTGAGGTATGTTCTGTATATTTTTTTCTAGAGAGATGATAAGGTCTAGAAAATGCTGACAGTGCCTGGTATATTTAAGGTAAGCCTGATACAGTGATTTAACAACAACTGGGATCATGCTTGCAAAAAGGGATAATATTCATGTTAATACCTATATTACTTAGTGTAAAAACGTTTGTATGATTTATAAATAAAAACGTTTTTTCTCTTAGGGTGATAAATCTTTATTTGGGGCCTATTTTCCACATGGCTTGTTAGTTTACTCCTAGGAGTACTTTTTTAAGGCCCTCTGACTTTGAGTGCATGGTGGGAGTGGCCTATTTTCGTTTTCAGTCTGAGACATCCAGCTTCCCTGAAGGAGTCCTCTGGCTTATAGGACCTCTATAGAGGGTTTTAAGGGCAGGTAGGAGCCACAGCAGAGCTGTGGCAGTGTGTTTGACTGTTTGTTAACAGGTTTAATGTTTTTCTAATTTGTTTTTGGGCCTGAGGGGTTAATCATCCATTTGTAAGTGGGTGCAATGCTGCTTTAGTCCCTTATACACACTGTAAAAATTTTGTAGAGTTTACTACTTTTTTTTCACTGATTTGCAGTTTATGTGGTAGTTTTTTTTCTCTTAAAGGCACAGTACCATTTTTTATTATTGCTTTTTTCACATTTATTAAAGTGTTTTCCAAGCTTGCTGGTCTCATTACTAGTCTGTTAAACATGTCTGACATAGAGGAAACTCCTTGTTCATTATGTTTAAAAGCCATTGTGGAACCTCCTCTTAGAATGTGTACCAAATGCACTGACCTTTCTATAAGTTATAAAGACCATATTATGGCTTTAAAAGATTTATCACCTGAGGTTTCTGAGACTGACAAAAGGGAGGTTATGCCATCTAGCTCTCCCCACGTGTCAGAACCTATAACTCCCACTCAAGGGACGCCAAGTAGTTTTTCCAATCCCTAAGAGGTTTTCAGAAATTATTACTAAGGAAAGGGATAGACCAGGTGTGCCGTTCTCTCACCCTCCGGTTTTTAAGAAAATGTTTCCTATAGATGCCGCTACACGGGACTTGTGGCAGACGGTCCCTAAGGTGGAGGGAGCAGTCTCTACCCTAGCTAAGCGTACAACTATTCCTGTTGAGGACAGTTGTGCTTTCCTAGATCCTATGGATAAGAAATTAGAGGGTTTCCTTAAGAAAATCTTTATACAACAAGGTTTTATTCTCCAGCCTCTTGCATGCATTGCCCCAGTCACTGCTGCAGCGGCTTTCTGGTTAGAGTCTCTGGAGGAGGCTTTACAGGTAGAGACCCCATTGGATGATATCCTTGACAGGCTTAAAGCTCTTAAGTTAGCCAATTCATTTATTTCTGACGCAGTTTTTCATTTAACCAAGGTAACGGCTAAAAATTCAGGTTTTGCCATTCAGGCACGTAGGGCGCTATGGCTTAAATCCTGGTCAGCTGATGTCACTTCAAAGTCTAAACTTCTCAAGATCCCCTTCAAAGGGCAGACCCTATTTGGGCCTGGACTGAAGGAGATCATTTATGATATTACTGGAGGAAAAGGCCACGCCCTTCCCCAGGATAGGTCCAACAAGTTAAGGACCAAACAGACTAATTTTTGTTTCTTTCGAAACTTCAAGCGTGGTGCAGCTTCATCTTCCTCTTCTACAAAACAAGAGGGAAATTTTGCCCAGTCCAAGCCAGTCTGGAGACCTAACCAGGCTTGGAACAAGGGGAAACAGGCCAAAAAGCCTGCTGTTGCCTCTAAGACAACATGAAGGAGTAGCCCCCGATCCGGGACCGGATCTAGTGGGGGGGCAGACTTTCTCTCTTCGCCCAGGCTTGGGCAAGAGACGTCCAGGATCCCTGGGCTCTGGAGATTGTTTCCCAGGGATATCTTCTGGATTTCAAAGCTTCATCTCCAAAGGGGAGATTTCATCTCTCACAATTATCTGCAAACCAGATAAAGAGAGAGGCATTCTTACATTGCGTTCAAGACCTACTAGTTATGGGAGTGATCCACCCAGTTCCAAAGGAGGAACAGGGGCAGGGCTTCTATTCAAATCTGTTTATAGTTCCAAGAAAGAGGGAACTTTCAGACCAATCTTGGATCTCAAGATCCTAAACAAATTTCTCAGGGTCCCATCCTTCAAGATGGAGACTATTCGAACCATCCTACCTATGATCCAGGAGGGTCAATATATGACTACCGTGGATTTAAAGGATGCTAATCTACATATTCCGATACACAGGGATCATCATCAGTTTCTCAGGTTCGCCTTCCTAGACAGGCATTACCAGTTTGTGGCTCTTCCCTTCGGGTTAGCCACGGCACTAAGAATCTTTCTGAAGGTTCTAGGGTCCCTTCTGGCGGTTCTAAGACCGCGGGGTATAGCAGTAGCCCCTTACCTAGATGACATCCTGATACAGGCGTCAACTTTTCATATCGCCAGGTCCCATACGGACATTGTTCTGGCATTCCTAAGGTCTCACGGGTGGAAGGTAATAAGGAAAGAGTTCTCTCTCACCTCTCACAAGAGTTTCCTTCCTAGGAACTCTGATAGATTCAGTAGAAATGAAGATTTATCTGACAGAGGTCAGGTTGTCAAAACTTCTAACTTCTTGACGTGCTCTTTATTCCATTTCTCGTCCATCAGTGGCTCAGTGTATGGAGGTAATCGGATTAATGGTAGCGGCAATGGACATAGTTCCGTTTGCCCGCCTACATCTCAGACCACTGCAACTTTGCATGCTCAATCAGTGGAATGGGGATTGCACAGATTTGTCCCCTTTACTAAATCTGGATCAAGAGACCAGGGATTCTCTTCTCTGGTGGCTATCTCGGGTCCATCTGTCCAAGGGAATGAGTTTCCGCAGGCCAGAATGGACTATAGTAACAACAGATGCCAGCCTTCTGGGCTGGGGTGCAGTCTGGAACTCCCTGAAGGCTCAGGGTTCGTGGACTCAGGAGGAGGCCCTCCTTCCGATAAACATTCTGGAACTAAGAGTGATATTCAATGCTCTTCAGGCTTGGCCTCAGCTAGCTGCGGTCAGGTTCATCAGATTTCACGCAGGACTTGGTATGCAGATCTGGTGGACATGTCATCCTTTCCACCATGGACTCTGCCGCTAAGGCAGGACCTTCTACTTCAAGGTTCCTTCAATTATCCAAATCTAATTTCTCTACGTCTGACTGCTTGGAGATTGAACGATTGATTCTATCAACGCGTGGTTTTTACGAATCAGTCATTGATACCTTAATTCAGGCTTGAAAGCCTGTCACCAGGAAAATCTATCATAAGATATGGTGTAAATATCTTCATTGGTGGGAATCCAAGGGTTACTCATGGAGTAAGGTCAGGATTCCTAGGATATTATCTTTTCTCCAAGAAGGATTGGAGAAGGGATTGTCAGCTAGTTCCTTAATGGGACAGATTTCTGCTCTGTCTGTTCTTTTGCACAAACGTCTGGCTGAGGTTCCAGACGTTCAGGCGTTTTTTCAGGCTTTAGTTAGAATCAAGCCTGTGTTTAAACCTGTTGCTCTGCCATGGAGTTTAAATTTAGTTCTTAAAGTTCTTCAAGGGGTTCCGTTTGAACCTTTGCATTCCATAGATATTAAGCTTTTACCTTGGAAAGTTCTATTTTTAGTAGCTATCTCCTCGGCTCGAAGAGTTTCGGAGTTATCTGCTTTACAGTGTGATTCCCCTTATCTGATTTTCCATGCAGATAAGGTAGTGTTATGTACCAAACCTGGGTTTCTGCCTAAGGTGGTATCTAATAAGAATTTCAATCAGGAGATTGTTGTTCCTTCCCTATGTCTTAATCCTTTTTCAAAGAAGGAACGTCTATTACACAATCTTGATGTCGTTCGTGCTTTAAAGTTTTATTTACAAGCTACGGAAGATTTTCGTCAAACATCTGCTTTGTTTGTCGTCTACTCTGGACAGAGGAGAGGCCAAAAGGCTTCGGCAACTTCTCTTTCCTTTTGGCTAAGAAGCATAATTCGCTTAGCTTATGAGACTGCTGGCCAGCAGCCTCCTGAAAGAATTACAGCTCATTCTACTAGAGCAGTAGCTTCCACATGGGCTTTTAAAAATGAGGCCTCTGTTGAACAGATTTGTAAGGCGGCGACTTGGTCTTCGCTTCATACCTTTTCTAAATTCTTTAAATTTGAGGCTATTTTTGGGAGAAAGGTCTTACAGGCAGTGGTGCCTTCCGTTTAAGTTTCCTGCCTTGTCCCTCCCTTCATTCGTGTCCTAAAGCTTTGGTATTGGTATCCCACAAGTAATGGATGAACCCGTGGACTGGATACACCTTTACAAGAGAAAACAAAATTTTTGCTTACCTGATAAATTTATTTCTCTTGTGGTGTATCCACTCCACGGCCCGCCCTGTCATTTTAAGGCAGGTGTTTTTTATTTTTATACTACAGTCACCACTGCACCCTATAGTTTCTCCTTTTTTTCTTGCTTGTCTTCGGTCGAATGACTGGGGGTGGCAGTTAGGGGAGGAGCTATATAGACAGCTCTGCTGTGGGTGTCCTCTTGCAGCTTCCTGTTGGGAAGGAGAATATCCCACAAGTAATGGATGAACCCGTGGACTGGATACACCACAAGAGAAATAAATTTATCAGGTAAGCATAAATTTTGTTTTTTAAGAAATATATATATATGTACCTCCACATCTTTAAAAGGCCACTTGGTGGCCTATGTAAGCTTAAGCATCCCAAAGGAAGATTTTGCAAAACTCTTACAAATGTGTACATAGATATGAGAAATACCTGAGGATATGATCAAAAACGCAGCGGAGATCAATCATCGTTATTACATAAAAAAAAAAAAATAGATCTCCATATATAAATGTTCAACAGTAGCATCTCATGAGTGATATGTTTCAATCAGAAAAAAAACAAAACATGGAAGGTAAAATGAACGTGTCAATAATTATATATACTAGGTAAGAGAGTATTGTCTAGGGATGAAAGGATATGTAAAGGAATATTCATAAGAAAATATGATTACGATTGCGGTATTTGCGATATAAACTGCAAAATAATACTCTGAACACAATTAAAAGTGTCGGATTATATTAGGAAGTCGGGGGGATAAGAACATAAGGACCCAGCCAAGCAGCGCTAGTATTAAACTTAGGACTCCATAAATGAGATTTGTTTGGGTAACTGTAAGGTTATAAATATATATAATTTCTCAGTCCCACTGTATATTATCATGTGTATATTAAGAGATTTCCGGTTAGTGTTTTGGTAATGAGGACAATAGAGAGATATCAAATAGGGTAAGCTATGGGCATCGGGATATAATGATCTGGCCAAGGAGAGGATAGCCAGGGTTGTCATAGTAAATACGATACAATAAAGTCAGAGATGACTGGAGTATCACAAGTTTAGATAACATTAGCTGGTATACTTGATTCTCAATTTTCAAAATACTATTTGTTATATTTGATAAGAGTGGTAGACATATCTATTACTAGACGGTTATGATATTGGGTCTAAATTTCAGCATAAAACAATAGCTTGCTCTAGAAGGGAGCATAAGATACAAGATCAGTAACACATAACCTTCCAAATAAGACAAGATAAACAGTTTATATAAACAGTCAACTGAACATATTAAAATATTTGATCTAATAACTTAGGTAAAGTGGATAGCATCCCCTGTAGATAAAAGCATGCTATAAGGGTATGTTTATATGAATAAGTGACTATTGGCTGCTCCCTTTCAACAATGCCATAATATTAAGGTTCAAACATAAAGCCTACTAGTGTTGCTATAATGTTAGTCAAGCTGGTATTGTTTTTATAAACTATCTGTATATCCCAGTTTATTAATAACAGTGGATTTTTGACAATAATAACCTGTTATCATAATAAGAAGAGTGGGTATATTAAATAGGGCTGACTGTCTCGGCCGCCGACAGTCTAACCTCCATCTGGACAACAGGGTGCTTGCTTTTGCTTAAAGTGAGAATCCCCAGGAGTGAGTAGATAAAATATCTTGGTTAAAGTTACCAATACATCAGTATAACAATACTGCCCAGTAAATTATATAGTTGATAAGAATACTTTCAGCCCATACTTGAATAGTATTTGCAGTAAGGCATATGGTAAACATTAATTAGTATACTTATGCCTAAATAGCAAGTGTAATCCTTGATTTAGGCACAAAGAGACTTCAAGACCATTATTAATGTACATATTACATCTGTAACCCTACATAGTATCTTGTTTTCCTAACAAAATGGCAATCAAAATGTGCAAAGTAGTAATATGTTAAAGTGCAATCTCAACAAGGCTTTTCTCCATATACAGCGTTTCGTTCCTCATAACAATTAGCTAATATTGGTCAGAAAGATAAAACCTAAGCACTAATATATGCCAAAACATAAATTGATAAACTTTAACATTTAAAATATTTTATAATATCTATAGGTATCTATGTCTGAACTGTGGGGAACTGGTAGTCAAACATAAATAAAAACTATTCCGTATTTTCTAAGCAGATCAGATATTAGGACTCCCTGAGCTGAACCCCCCCCCCCCCCCCAATAATCTTATCTATCCGATACCAGTCTGAGCAAATGTATGTGCTATAATGAAAAATAAATCTTGCAGCAAGTTTATGTATTTAGAGGCCCACTGTGAGACTCCCAGAGCGGTTACTCTGGTTCCACCATTTACAAATGCACCTTCAGGCGTTAACAACTCTAAAATTCCAGATTCTTTATGGAGTTTTGAGTCTGTAATGGGCGACAGTCTTTCAGCAGAGTGTTCTCCTTCTGTCAACTTATTTATGGTTAATTACACCATCTTTCTCAGGCTTTACAAGGGATGCTCCCATTAACATCTTCTTGCATGCGTCATCCATGATTAAAACAGCACTTTGGGATTGAGCTCCACGTTTCTCATGTGTTAAAGTCCCCTGCTCCTGTTCACCTGCAGGCTCAAGTAGGGTTGCCACCCAGCCGGTATTTTACCGACACGACCGGTATTTTTAAGGTTCATGTCAATGTAGAAAATAAAGAATAAATATTGGAAAAAAAAGCCCCTGTCAAAGTGAAACTTCTGAGTGTGATGAATAATAGTTATAAACAAATGAGCATTTAAAATCAGTCCTATCAGATTTAGGTTTTGAGTTATGCTGTTTAATTATTTATGCAAATTTATGTTAATTAGCATGGCCGGTATTTTCTTCCAAGAAAGGTGGCAACCCTAGGCTCAAGTAGTACCAAAGGAGCTGGGTAAAGTGTAGTTGTTTAAACCGTTAACCTTCACAGCACTTAGTACTTTTGTAGGGCTAACTTCAGTGATCTTATCTGCCTCCATTAAACCGGCTACCATAGTTTCCAAGCTTTGTTTGAGGTCTTGGAAATACACATCGAGTAGACATATTTCTTTCATGTAATTAGCAAGAGTCCATGAGCTAGTGACGTATGGGATATACATTCCTACCAGGAGGGGCAAAGTTTCCCAAACCTTAAAATGCCTATAAATACACCCCTCACCACACCCACAATTCAGTTTTACAAACTTTGCCTCCGATGGAGGTGGTGAAGTAAGTTTGTGCTAGATTCTACGTTGATATGCGCTCCGCAGCAAGTTGGAGCCCGGTTTTCCTCTCAGCGTGCAGTGAATGTCAGAGGGATGTGAGGAGAGTATTGCCTATTTGAATGCAGTGATCTCCTTCTACGGGGTCTATTTCATAGGTTCTCTGTTATCGGTCGTAGAGATTCATCTCTTACCTCCCTTTTCAGATCGACGATATACTCTTATATATACCATTACCTCTGCTGATTCTCGTTTCAGTACTGGTTTGGCTTTCTACAAACATGTAGATGAGTGTCCTGGGGTAAGTAAATCTTATTTTCTGTGACACTCTAAGCTATGGTTGGGCACTTTATTTATAAAGTTCTAAATATATGTATTCAAACATTTATTTGCCTTGACTCAGAATGTTCAACATTCCTTATTTTTCAGACAGTCCGTTTCATATTTGGGATAAATGCATTTGTTTCAATCATTTTTTCTTACCTTAAAAATTTTTGACTTTTTCCCTGTGGGCTGTTAGGCTCGCGGGGGCAGAAAATGCTTCATTTTATTGCGTCATTCTTGGCGCTGACTTTTTTGGCGCAAAATTTTTTTTTTCTGTTTCCGGCGTCGTACGTGTCGCCGGAAGTTGCGTCATTTTTTGACTTTTTTTGCGTCAAAAATGTCGGCGTTCCGGATGTGGCGTCATTTTTGGCGCCAAAAGCATTTAGGCGCCAAATAATGTGGGCGTCTTTTTTGGCGCTAAAAAATATGGGCGTCATTTTTGTCTCCACATTATTTAAGTCTCATTATTTATTGCTTCTGGTTGCTTGTCATGTTCTGTCTCAGGATATCATGTGAGAGCCTCATTGTCTGGAACAGTTGCTTTAAAGGAAGATTAGTAGAAGCCATACTGATTGAAAATGAAAACAAATTTATTTAAACAACAAAATACTTTGTTTAAGCAAATACTTGCAGAATATTTAAATATGCTACTCAGGTATGTTAAGACCACATATAGCAGGAGTGAAAATAAACAAACAAAGTAAGCAGAGAAGCAGATTCAAAAAGGAAAATCTTTCTCCTGGTAATAACTAAAATGTAAGATTTGCACAAGGCAGAAAACAACTTGTAAACAGGTAGCAGGTTTAAAGGTAAAGTCTTTCTCCTGGTAATTGCTGAGTGCAGGATTTGCACAAGGCAGGATACAAACTTGTGAACTGGTAACTGGTTTAAAGGTAAAGTCTTTCTCCTGGTAATACCTTGTAAACAGGTGCAAAGGTGAAGTCTTTCTCCTGGCAATAGCTGAGTGCAGGAATTTGCATAAAGCAGGAAACAAACTTGAAGATTGGTAACAGGTTTAAAGGTAAAGGCTTTCTCCTGGTAATTGCTGAGTGCAGGATTTGCACAAGGCAGGATACAAACTTGTGAACTGGTAACTGGTTTAAAGGTAAAGTCTTTCTCCTGGTAATACCTTGTAAACAGGTGCAAAGGTGAAGTCTTTCTCCTGGCAATAGCTGAGTGCAGGAATTTGCATAAAGCAGGAAACAAACTTGAAGATTGGTAACAGGTTTAAAGGTAAAGGCTTTCTCCTGGTAATACCTTGTAAACAGGTGCAAAGGAAATCTTTCTCCAAAGAAGTACAGGAAACAGGTTCTGACTTGACAAAACAGATCCAATGTGAAGACACCAATGCAGACTAAAAGCCATCCTTAAATAGGGAGGTTTTGCACAGGGTTGGTTCTGATTAATTCCAGAATTGAGAACACCTGTGTGTTGCACAGGTGTAATAACAAGTAAGGCAAATAGTTATTTATCAGATCTTTTAAGTTCCTTGCTATTCCTAGAACTGGCTGTGGCTCAACACACAAGCAAACCGACTTGCAAGCACACAGGAATAGTAACCACAGAGCCAAAGGTTCAAATCCCCACACAGCCCTTCTTAGCAGAATGCCTCCCAGACCTTTTCTTTTTCTTTTTAATCTGGAGGCTTGGTTCCTGACAGATGCCCCCTCCAAAGAGCGCACTCTGGGCGCTCAAAGCCTGTTCAAACATCTGAAGGTGGGATTTACTAACAAGTGTTCCATTTGAAGCCCTAATACAATCAGATGGAATGGATTCTTTGCTTGGAACAGCTGCCTGAGATTGGGGACCCTTAGAAGATATCCCTGTAGGCATAACAAGAGCTGAAAAACCAAGACAGTTTTGATTTAGAGGTTCCTGATTATACCCAGCAGCTTGCAATGGACTGGCTGATGGGCAGGGTACCTCCGGGTAGGAAAAGACCTCTCCTTCAGAGTCAAGGAATTCGTTATCTGGGTCATATCTGCCTGATGGGTAGAGTACCTCCGGGTAAGGTATGACCTCTCCTTCAGAGTCCAGGAATTCATTTTCTGTGTCATTTATATCCAATTCAACCATCTCATCCAATTCTTTCTCAGTCAATGAGTAGCTGGGTGAAGGTGGTACAAGGAGGTGTGGATCTTTAGAATTGGCAGAGTCTGATTCAGCTGGAAGGTTTGTCACTTTTATGTCTGATGAGTGACTTTTGTTAGCTGGATCTCCAGCCAGGGCAGAAACAAGGTAATGTGCAGGATTTCCAGGAGGTATTTTTGCAGAGTTCCCCAATGTGGTTGATGCAGAAACAGACGCAGTGGTATGGGTAATGGATGTAGTTGGAGTTGTACTCCCAATGACCATCTGTTTCAAATCAGGTACCATTTCTTGAAGCGTGTTAGAAACGGTTGTTTGTAGAATAGATGTATTCTCCATAGCTGGGTCATCTCCAGGGGTATCATACAGTTTGCTAGTGGAAGTATAATTTGTTCCCTTAACATCAGAGTTCATTTTCAACTTGGCTGTATCTTGACTTGATCCTCTAGGAGGTCTTACTGGACACCCTGTGATGCGGTGACCAGGTCCCCCACAATAGAAACAGAGGTTAAGTTGTCTTCGCCGAATTTTCTCCTCTTCTGTTAAGGGTTCTTTAAAACCTTTCCTTGTTTGGGAGGTAACTTTAGACAAGGTTTTGGTTGGGAGAGATAACATTTCCACCAGCTCCATGAAGTTAATCAGTATGTCCTTAATAAACTTTAACACTGATTCCAATACAGCAATAATCCCAGAGGGCTCTCTTTTAAGGTCTTCACATTCTGTCATGTTCTGTCTCATGATATCATGTGAGAGCCTCATTGTCTGGAACAGTTGCTTTAAAGGAAGATTAGTAGAAGCCATACTGATTGAAAATGAAAACAAATTTATTTAAACAACAAAATACTTTGTTTAAGCAAATACTTGCAGAATATTTAAATATGCTACTCAGGTATGTTAAGACCACATATAGCAGGAGTGAAAATAAACAAACAAAGTAAGCAGAGAAGCAGATTCAAAAAGGAAAGTCTTTCTCCTGGTAATAACTAAAATGTAAGATTTGCACAAGGCAGAAAACAACTTGTAAACAGGTAGCAGGTTTAAAGGTAAAGTCTTTCTCCTGGTAATTGCTGAGTGCAGGATTTGCACAAGGCAGGATACAAACTTGTGAACTGGTAACTGGTTTAAAGGTAAAGTCTTTCTCCTGGTAATACCTTGTAAACAGGTGCAAAGGTGAAGTCTTTCTCCTGGCAATAGCTGAGTGCAGGAATTTGCATAAAGCAGGAAACAAACTTGAAGATTGGTAACAGGTTTAAAGGTAAAGGCTTTCTCCTGGTAATACCTTGTAAACAGGTGCAAAGGAAATCTTTCTCCAAAGAAGTACAGGAAACAGGTTCTGACTTGACAAAACAGATCCAATGTGAAGACACCAATGCAGACTAAAAGCCATCCTTAAATAGGGAGGTTTTGCACAGGGTTGGTTCTGATTAATTCCAGAATTGAGAACACCTGTGTGTTGCACAGGTGTAATAACAAGTAAGGCAAATAGTTATTTATCAGATCTTTTAAGTTTCTTGCTATTCCTAGAACTGGCTGTGGCTCAACACACAAGCAAACCGACTTGCAAGCACACAGGAATAGTAACCACAGAGCCACAGGTTCAAATCCCCACACAGCCCTTCTTAGCAGAATGCCTCCCAGACCTTTTCTTTTTCTTTTTAATCTGGAGGCTTGGTTCCTGACATTGCTAGAAGCTTGTTCACTGGCATTTTTTTCCCATTCCTGAAACTGTCACTTAAGGAATTTGATCAATTTTGCTTTATATGTTGTTTTTTTCTTTTACATATTGCAAGATGTTCCACGTTGCAACTGAGTCAGAAGATACTTCAGGAAAATCACTGCACAGTGCTGGAGCTACCAAGCTAAGTGTATCTGCTATAAACTTTTGGTATCTGTTTCTCCAGCTGTTATTTGTATTGCATGTCATGTCAAACTTATTAATGCAGATAAAATTTCCTTTAGTACTGTTACATTACCTGTTGCTGTTCCGTCAACATCTAATTTTCAGAGTGTTCCTGATAACATAAGAGATTTTATTTTTTAAATCCATTAAGAAGGCTATGTCTGTTATTTCTCCTTCTAGTATACATAAAAGTCTTTTAAAACTTCTCTTTTTTCAGATGAATTTTTAAATGAACATCATCATTCTGATACTGATAATGGTTCTTCTGGTTCAGAGGTTTCTGTCTCAGAGGTTGATGCTGATAAATCTTTGTATTTGTTCAAGATGGAATTTATTCGTTCTTTACTTAAAGAAGTGTTATTTGCATTAGAAATAAAGGATTCTGGTCCTCTTGATACTAAATGTAAACGTTTAAATAAGGTTTTTAAATCTCCTGTAGTTATTCCAGAAGTGTTTTATCTCCCTGATGCTATTTCTGAAGTAATTTCCAGGGAATGGAATAATTTGGGTAATTTATTTACTCCTTCTAGACGTTTAAGCAAATTATATCCTGTGCCATCTGACAGATTAGAGTTTTTTGGGACAAAAATCCCTAAGGTTATGGGGCTGTCTCTACTCCTGCTAATGTACTACTATTCCTACGGCAGATAGTACTTAATTTAAGGATCCTTTAGATAGGAAAATTGAATCCTTTCTAAGAAAAGCTTCCTTATGTTCAGGTAATCTTCTTAGACCTGCTATATTTTTAGCGGATGAAGCTGCAGCTTCAACTTTTTGGTTAGAAGCTTTAGCGCAACAAGTAACAGATCATAATTTTATAGCATTATTATTATTCTATAACATGCTAATAATTTTATTGGTGATACCATCTTTTGATATCATGAGAGTTGATGTCAGGTATATGTCTCTAGCTATTTTAGCTAGAAAAGCTTTATGGATTAAACTTGGAATGCTGACATGTCTTCTAAGTCAACTTTGCTTTCCCTTTCTTTCCAGGGTAAATAATCATTTTCGTTCCTTTCCTCACAACAAGGAACAAAAGCCTGATCCTTCATCCTCAGGAGCAGTATCAGTTTGGAAACTATTTCCAGTTTGGAATATATCCAAGCCTTATAGAAACCTATAGCCAGCTCCTAAGTACCTATGAAGGTGCGGCCCTTATTCCAGCTCAGCTGGTATGGGGCAGATTACGTTTTCTTCAAAGAAATTTGGATAAATTCCGTTCTTAATCTCTGGTTTCAGAAACATTGTTTCAGAAAGGTACAGAATTGGCTTCAAGTTAAGGCCTCCTGCTAAGAGATTCTTTTCTTTCCCGTGTCCCAGTTAACACAGCAAAGGCTCAGCATTTCTGAAATGTGTTTCAGATCTAGAGTTGGCTGGAGTATTTATGCCAGTTCCAGTTCTGGAACAGGGGCTGGGGTTTTATTTTATCTCTTCATTGTACCAAAGAAGGTCAATTCCTTCAGACCAGTTCCGGATCTATCACTTTTAGTGTCTGAGATTCTCTTTTTAGACAAGCATTACCAGTTTTGTGGCTCTACCGTTTGGCCTAGCCTCAGTTCCAAGAATTTTTTTTCAAAGGTTCTCGGTGCCCTTCTTTCTGTAATCAGAGAATAGGGTTTTGGTATTTCCTTATTTGGACGATATCTTGGTACTTGCTCAGTCTTCTCATTTTCGAAGAATCTCATACGAATCGACTTGTGTTGTTTCTTCAAGTTCATGGTTGGAGGATCAATTTACCAATCAGTTCATTGATTCCTCAGACAAGGGTAACCTTTTTAGGTTTCTAGATAAATTCAGTGTCTATGACTCTGTCCTTGTCAGACAAGAGAAGTTTAACATTGATATCAGCTTGTCAAAACCTTCAGTCACAATCATTCCCTTTGGTAGCCTTATGCATGGAAATGTTGGGTCTTAGGACTGCCGCATCAGATGCGATCTCCTTTGCTCGTTTTCACATGCGACCTCTTCAGTTCTGTATGCTGAACCAATGGTGCAGGGATTACTCAAAGATATCTCAATTAATATCTTTAAACCGATTTTACGACACTCTCTGACATGGTGGACAGATCACCATCGTTTAGTTCAGGGGGCTTCTTTGTTCTTCCGACCTGGACTATAATCTCAACAGATGCAAGTCTTACAGGTTGGGGAGCTGTGTGGGGGTATCTGACGGCACAAGGGGTTTGGGAATCTCAGGAGGTGAGATTTCCGATCAATATTTTGGAACTCCGTGCAATTTTCAGAGCTCTTCAGTCTTGGCCTCTTCTGAAGAGAGAGTTATTCATTTGTTTTCAGATAGACAATGTCACAACTGTGGCATACATCAATCATCAAGGAGGGACTCACAGTCCTCTGGCTATGAAAGAAGTATCTCGAATTTTGGTTTGGGCGGAATCCAGCTCCTGTCTAATCTCTGCGGTTCATATCCCAGGTATGGACAATTGGAAAGCGGATTATCTCAGTCGCCAAACGTTGCATCCGGGCGAATGGTCTCTTCACCCAGAGGTATTTCTTCAGATTGTTCAAATGTGGGAACTTCCAGAAATAGATCTGATGGCTTCTCATCTAAACAAGAAACTTCCCAGGTATCTGTCCAGATCCCGGGATCCTCAGGCGGAGGCAGTGGATGCATTATCACTTCCTTGGAAGTACCATCCTGCCTATATCTTTCCGCCTCTAGTTCTTCTTCCAAGAGTAATCTCCAAGATTCTGAAGGAATGCTCGTTTGTTCTGCTGGTAGCTCCGGCATGGCCTCACAGGTTTTGGTATGCGGATCTTGTCCGGATGGCCTCTTGCCAACCGTGGACTCTTCCGTTAAGACCAGACCTTTTGTCTCAAGGTCCTTTTTTCCATCAGGATCTGAAATCCTTAAATTTAAAGGTATGGAGATTGAACGCTTGATTCTTGGTCAAAGAGGTTTCTCTGACTCTGTGATTAATACTATGTTACAGGCTCGTAAATCTGTATCCAGAGAGATATATTATAGAGTCTGGAAGACTTATATTTCTTGGTGTCTTTCTCATCATTTTTCTTGGCATTCTTTTAGAATACCGAGAATATTACAGTTTCTTCAGGATGGTTTAGATAAGGGTTTGTCCGCAAGTTCCTTGAAAGGTCAAATCTCTGCTCTTTCTGTTCTTTTTCACAGAAAGATTGCTATTCTTCCTGATATTCATTGTTTTGTACAAGCTTTGGTTCGTATAAAGCCTGTCATTAAGTCAATTTCTCCTCCTTGGAGTTTGAATTTGGTTCTGGGGGCTCTTCAAGCTCCTCCATTTGAACCTATGCATTCATTGGATATTAAATTACTTTCTTGGAAAGTTTTGTTCCTTTTGGCCATCTCTTCTGCCAGAAGAGTTTCTGAATTATCTGCTCTTTCTTGTGAGTCTCCTTTTCTGATTTTTCATCAGGATAAGGCGGTGTTGCGAACTTCTTTTGAATTTTTACCTAAGTTGTGAATTCCAACAACATTAGTAGAGACATTGTGGTTCCTTCATTATGTCCTAATCCTAAGAATTCTAAGGAGAAATCGTTGCATTCTTTGGATGTTATTAGAGCTTTGAAATATTATGTTGAAGCTACTAAGTCTTTCCGAAAGACTTCTAGTTTATTTGTTATCTTTTCCGGTTTTAGAAAGGCCAGAAAACTTCTGCCATTTCTTTGGCATCTTGGTTGAAATCTTTATTTCATCTTGCCTATGTTGAGTCGGGTAAGACTCCGCCTCTTAGGATTACAGCTCATTCTACTAGGTCAGTTTCTACTTCCTGGGCGTTTAGGAATGAAGCTTCGGTTGATCAGATTTGCAAAGCGGCAACTTGGTCCTCTTTGCATACTTTTACCAAATTCTACCATTTTGTTGTATTTTCTTCTTCTGAAGCAGTTTTTGGTAGAAAAGTACTTCAGGCAGCGGTTTCAGTTTGAATCTTCTGCTTATGTTTTTCATTAAACTTTATTTTGGGTGTGGATTATTTTCAGCAGGAATTGGCTGTCTTTATTTTATCCCTCCCTCTCTAGTGACTCTTGTGTGGAAAGATCCACATCTTGGGTAGTCATTATCCCATACGTCACTAGCTCATGGACTCTTGCTAATTACATGAAAGAAAACATAATTTATGTAAGAACTTACCTGATAAATTCATTTCTTTCATATTAGCAAGAGTCCATGAGGCCCGCCCTTTTTTGTGGTGGTTATGATTTTTTTGTATAAGGCACAATTATTCCAATTCCTTATTTTATATGCTTTCGCACTTTTTTCTTATCACCCCACTTCTTGGCTATTCGTTAAACTGAATTGTGGGTGTGGTGAGGGGTGTATTTATAGGCATTTTAAGGTTTGGGAAACTTTGCCCCTCCTGGTAGGAATGTATATCCCATACGTCACTAGCTCATGGACTCTTGCTAATATGAAAGAAATGAATTTATCAGGTAAGTTCTTACATAAATTATGTTTTCTGCTCCCATATGTTGACTGCTGTAATAGTGATTTGTTAAGAGACCTGCTGTTTGTCTGGCTAAAGCGGGGGTCCTCTTAGTGTTATGCAGCAATTTTCCCGGATTACAAAGATATTTGGCATTTTTAAGTGCTGCGATAAGTATCCTTGTTGAGTGTACTGGTATTCCAAGATGGCGCTACCGCGCATTTTTAAGTGCTGCAATAAGTATCCTTGTTTAGTGTACTGGTATTCAATATGGCGCTACCGCGTGCGGCGGCCAGCTCTAAGGTAAGTATTCAGCTCAGCATAGTTTGTTCAGTTTACTGATTGCTTTTCCGCATGTCTGGGGCTTCTGGTAATATTAACCCTTAGTTCAGAGGTTTTTGAGGTTTATCGTTGCAAATAGGACTTTCTTGGATGCTGTGTACAAGGAGCTCCCAGATCATGCGACCATCTCAGTTGCTGGCCGGTTCCGCCCCCCCTATTATCCATTTTACTTTGTCCTCTTTCTATCTTTATTTGAAAAAGCATAAATATACCATTTTTGGTTCAGCACCCGGGGTAGCGCTTGCTGATTGTTGACTAAATGTAACCACCAATCAGCAAACGCTACCAGTGTTCTGAACCAAATATGGGCCAGCTCCTAAGCTTTATATTTCTGATTTTTCAAATAAAGATACAAAGAAAATGAAGAACATTTGATAATAGGAGTCAATTAGAAAGTTGCTTAAAATTGCATACTCTAACTGAATCATGGAAGAAAACATTTAGGTTTAGTATCCCTTTAAGTAAATTATTACTATTGCTACTTTTCAGAATTGGCTTAATTTGTGTTTATTGAATGAAAATGTAACTGTATACCAGACCACTGAGTAAAACAAAAAGGTACAGTCTGAAATCTTCATACTTCATAAAAAAAAAAAATAAACACACACACCTCTGGCGAACTTTCTTGTTCAAGTCTTCTAATCTGAAATATGTAATCCAATTTCCTCTAGCTGTAATACACATACACGGTTTAACTGCAGCTGGCATTCCCCTAGAGCAGTAATGTTTCCTGTTCAAAATCTTTATGATTTTTTAAGCTTTAGCAAGCCAGTTTAAAGCATAGCAAAGAGAAATGTACGCATTTAGCTTTATACCTTAAACAAAGAAGGAAACAGGTTTTATTGATATTATTTTCAATATTTAAAAGCTGGAAGTGAAGGTTTTGGCTGCTAGTGATAGATGTGTATTTCTACTGGGAGAAAACTTTTCAATATATAGGTTATTTTGTAGAGATCTATCACAGAGATATGTTTATTATCTGAAACATTTGTCAGTATCTGAAAAACAACCCAGGGCATTTAGCAGCAGAATTAAATAGATATAAACGTGTTAAAAACAAGTGCTCTAATTTGTTGTTTGGTTCTAACTGTGTTTAAACGGATACTAAAATCCATTTTTTTTAATTTCATGGTTCAAATAGAGCATTACATTTTAAGCAACTTTTTAATTTACACCCATTATACATTTTTCTTCGTTCTCTTGATATCTTTATTTGAAAAATAAGGAATGTAAGCTTAGGAGCCTGCCCATTTTTGGTTTAGCACCTAGGTAGCGCTTGCTGATTGGTGGCTAAATGTTGAACAAAAAATGGGCTGGCTCCTAAGCTTACATTCCTGCTTTTTCAAATAAAGATACCAAGCAAACAAAGAAAAAATGATAATAGACTCCTATTAGAAAGTTGCCTAAAATGTCATGCCCTATCTGAATCATAAAAGAAAATGTGGGTTTTAATATCCCTTTAAGCCCTTCAAAATGTGTTAAATTCAAATTTGGACAAGCAATTCAATGGTTGGTCAGTGACAAGAAGCATAAGCCTCCAAGTAGTGTAGTGTGTTATTCCTGGTCCTACCTAGGTGTACTTTTCAGTTAGGGTACCAAGAAAACCAGTTACATTTGATAACATAAGTAAATTTAAAAAAAATATATCTGTATCATGAAAGTTTAATATTTTGACTTATGTCCCTTTAAGCAAGTTACCCACCCACCACTGGTTCCTACTCTGCCCACTTTGCTCCGCCCACGTATGATACTACACACAGTCATGTACAATGTTACACAAACAGTTGCATAAGAAATATAAATATGCACACACAAGTGCTAGATAAATATATACACACGTTTGCATACAAATGAGTGTAAAATGCTCACGCACGCACACACCATTGCAGCAAGAAATACTTATGCCTGTAGTACTCGGTCATATATTCCACATATTATTTAGCAGTCTCTTCCCTTTTCTTAGAGCAGGACAGTCTCCTTGGGCAAATTTTTTAAAGGGACAGTTGGCAACTAACTGTTATCAAGTATGAACCACCATACACTCTTAAGGGCGTGAAGAAACTGTTTTTGAAGGATGCTTGTTTGGTCACCAGTTAAAAGTTGACAGCAACATGTAAAGAGAGAATGGCGGCTTGAATGTCGCTAACAATTATAGGCAGTTGTTGTTTCCAAACGTAATTGTATCCTGAGTCTACTAACTTTGAAAAGAAGGACTGAGTGTTCTCTTCCTGGAATAAGAACTTCATATCCTGAAGTTTGAACAAGTTGTGCATGCAGACGATAAAGTAACAGTATAAAGTGCCAATATATTATGCGGTAGTGGGGTACAATGGTCAGAAAAACATAATTTATGTAAGAACTTACCTGATAAATTCATTTCTTTCATATTAGCAAGAGTCCATGAGCTAGTGACGTATGGGATATACATTCCTACCAGGAGGGGCAAAGTTTCCCAAACCTTAAAATGCCTATAAATACACCCCTCACCACACCCACAAATCAGTTTAACGAATAGCCAAGAAGTGGGGTGATAAGAAAAAAGTGCGAAAGCATATAAAATAAGGAATTGGAATAATTGTGCTTTATACAAAAAAATCATAACCACCACAAAAAGGGTGGGCCTCATGGACTCTTGCTAATATGAAAGAAATGAATTTATCAGGTAAGTTCTTACATAAATTATGTTTTCTTTCATGTAATTAGCAAGAGTCCATGAGCTAGTGACGTATGGGATAATGACTACCCAAGATGTGGATCTTTCCACGCAAGAGTCACTAGAGAGGGAGGGATTAAATAAAGACAGCCAATTCCTGCTGAAAATAATCCACACCCAAAATAAAGTTTAATGAAAACATAAGCAGAAGATTCAAACTGAAACCGCTGCCTGAAGAACTTTTCTACCAAAAACTGCTTCAGAAGAAGAAAACACATCAAAATGGTAGAATTAGAAAAAGTATGCAAAGAGGACCAAGTTGCTGCTTTGCAAATCTGATCAACCGAAGCTTCATTCCTAAACGCCCAGGAAGTAGAAACTGACCTAGTAGAATGAGCTGTAATCCTTTGAGACGGAGTTTTACCCGACTCGACATAGGCATGATGAATTAAAGATTTCAACCAAGATGCCAAAGAAATGGCAGAAGCTTTCTGGCTTTTTCTAGAACCAGAAAAGATGAAAAATAGACTAGAAGTCTTTCGGAAAGACTTAGTAGCTTCAACATAATAATACAAAGCTCTAACAACATCCAAAGAATGCAATGATTTCTTCTTAGAATTCTTAGGATTAGGACATAATGAAGGAACCACAATTTCTCTACTAATGTTGTTAGAATACACAACCTTAGGAAAAAATTCAAAAGAAGTTCGCAACACCGCCTTATCCTGATGAAAAATCAGAAAAGGAGACTCACAAGAAAGAGCAGATAATTCAGAGACTCTTCTGGCAGAAGAGATCGCCAAAAAGAACAAAACTTTCCAAGAAGAAGTTTAATGTCCAAATGAATGCATGTGTTCAAAAGGAGGAGCTAGAAGAGCCCCCAGAACCAAATTCAAACTCCAAGGAGGAGAAATTGACTGAATGGTTTTATACGAACCAAGTCTTGTACAAAACAATGAATATCAGGAAGATTAGCAATCTTTCTGTGAAAAAGAACAGAAAGGGCAGAGATTTGTCCTGTCAAGGAACTTGCGGACAAACCTTTATCTAAACCATCCTGAAGAAACTTGTAAAAAAATTCTCGGAATTCTAAAAGAATGCCAGGAAAAATGATGAGAAGACACTAAGAAATATAAGTCTTCCAGACTCTATAATATATCTCTCTAGATACAGATTTACGAGCCTGTAACATAGTATTAATCACAGAGTCAGAGAAACCTCTTTGACCAAGAATCAAGCGTTCAATCTCCATACCCTTAAATTTAAAGATTTGAGATCCTGATGGAAAAAAGGACCTTGCGACAGAAGGTCTGGTCTTAACGGAAGAGCCCACGGTTGGCAAGAGGCCATCCGAAAAAGAATCCGTCCATGCTGGAGCTACCAGCAGAAAAAACGAGCATTCCTTCAGAATCTTGGAGATTACTCTTGGAAGAAGAACTAGAGGCGGAGAGATATAGGCAGGATGATACTTCCAAGGAAGTGATAATGCATTCACTGCCTCCGCCTGAGGATCCCGGGGTCTGAACAGATACCTGGGAAGTTTCTTGTTTAGATGAGAAACCATCAGATCTATTTCTGGAAGTTCCCATATTTGAACAATCTGAAGAAACACCTCTGGGTGAAGAGACCATTCGCCCGGATACAACGTTTGACGACTGAGATAATCCGCTTCCTAATTGTCTATACCTGGGAAATGAACCGCAGAGATTAGACAGGAAACCAGAATTCGAGATACTTCTTTCATAGCCAGAGGACTGTGAGTCCCTCCTTGATGATTGATGTATGCCACAGTTGTGACATTGTCTGTCTGAAAACAAATGAACGACTCTCTCTTCAGAAGAGGCCAAGACTGAAGAGCTCTGAAAATATTGATCGGTAATCTCACCTCCTGAGATTCCCAAACTCCTTGTGCCGTCAGAGACCCCCACACAGCTCCCCAACCTGTAAGACTTGCATCTGTTGAAATTACAGTCCAGGTCGGAAGAACAAAAGAAGCCCCCTGAACTAAACGATGGTGATCTGTCCACCACGTCAGAGAGTGTCGTACAATCGGTTTTAAAGATATTAATTGAGATATCTATGTGTAATCCCTGCACCATTGGTTCAGTATACAGAGCTGAAGAGGTCGCATGTGAAAATGAGCAAAGGAGATCGCGTCCGATGCAGCAGTCATAAGACCTAAAATTTCCATGCATAAGGCTACCAAAGGGAATGATTGTGACTGAAGGTTTTGACAAGCTGATATCAAATGTTAGACTTCTCTTGTCTGACAAAGACAGAGTCATAGATACTGAATCTACCTGGAAACCTAAAAAGGTTACCCTTGTCTGAGGAATCAATGAACTTTTTGGTAAATTGATCCTCCAACCATGATCTTGAAGAAACAACACAAGTCGATTCGTATGAGATTCTGTAAAATGTGAAGACTGAGCAAGTACCAAGATATTGTCCAAATAAGGAAATACCAATACCCTGTTCTCTGAATACAGACAGAAGGGCACCGAGAACCTTTGTAAAAATTCTTGGAGCTGATGCTGAGCCAAACGGTAGAGCCACAAAACTGGTAATGCTTGTCTAAAAAAGAGAATCTCAGAGATTAAAAGTGATCTGGATGAATCGGAATATGCAGATATGCATCCTGTAAATCTATTGTAGACATATAATGCCCTTGCGGAACAAAAGGCAGGATAGTCCTTACAGCTACCATCTTGAATGTTGGTATCCTTACATAACGATTCAATATTGATAGATCCGGAACTGGTCTGAAAGAATTGACCTTCTTTGGTACAATGAAGAGATAGAATAAAACCCCAGCCCCTGTTCCAGAACTGGAACTGGCATAATTACTCCAGCCAACTCTAGATCTGAAACACATTTCAGAAATTCTTGAGCCTTTGCTGGGTTTACTGGGACACGGGAAAGAAAAAAATCTCTTTGCAGGAGGCCTTAACTTGAAGCCAATTCTGTACCCTTCTGAAACCAGAGATTGTGAACGGAATTGATCCAAATTTCTTTGAAAAGAACGTAAACTGCCCCATACCAGCTGAGCTGGAATGAGGGCCGCACCTTCATGGGGACTTAGGAGCTGGCTTTGGGTTTCTATAAGGCTTGGATATATTCCAAAGTGAAGAAGGTTTCCAAAACTGATACCGCTCCTGGGGATGAAGGATCAGGCTTTTGTTCCTTGTTGTGATGAAAGTAACGAAAACAATTATTAGACCTAAATTTACCTCAGATTTTTAATCCTGTGGTAAAAAAGTTCCCTTCCTTCCAGTAACAGTTGAGATAAAAGAATCCAACTGAGAACCGAACAATTTATTACTCTGGAAAGAAAGGGATAGCAAAGTTGACTTAGAAGACATATCAGCATTCCAAGTTTTAAGCCATAAAGCTCTTCTAGCTAAAATAGTTAGAGACATATACCTAACATCAATTCTAATGATATCAAAGATGGCATCACAAATAAAATAATTAGCATGTTATAGAATAATAATGCTATGAGAATTATGATCTGTTACTTGTTGTTACTAAAGCTTCTAACCAAAAAGTTGAAGCTGCAGCAACATCCGCTAAAAATATAGCAGGAGTAGAGACAGCCCCATTAACCTTAGGGATTTTGTCCCAAACTCTAATCTGTCAGATGGCACAGGATATAATTGCTTAAAACGTTTTAAAAGGAGTAAATGAATTACCCAAATTATTCCATTCCCTGGAAATTACTTCAGAAATAGCATCAGGGACAGGAAACACTTCTGGAATAACTACAGGAGATTTAAAAACCTTATTTAAACGTTTAGTTTTAGTATCAAGAGGACCAGAATCCTCTATTTCTAATGCAATTAATACTTCTTTAAATAAAGAACGAATAAATTCCATCTTGAACAAATACAAAGATTTATCCGCATCAACCTCTGAGACAGAAACCTCTGAACCAGAAGAAACATTATCAGTATCAGAATGATGATGTTCATTTAAAAATTCATCTGAAAAAAGAGAAATTTTAAAAGACTTTTATGTATACTAGAAGGAGAAATAACAGACATAGCCTTCTTAATGGATTTAGAAACAAAATCTCTTATGTTATCAGGAACACTCTGAGTATTAGATGTTGACGGAACAGCAACAGGTAATGTAACAGTAATAAAGGAAATTTTATCTGCATTAACAAGTTTGTCATAACATTTAATACAAACAACAGCTGAAGGAACAGATACCAAAAGTCATACACTTAGCTTTGGTAGCTCCAGCACCGGGCAGCGATTTTCCTGAAGTATCTTCTGACTCAGTTGCAACGTGGAACATCTTACGATATGTAATAGAAAAAACAACATATAAAGCAAAATCGATCAAATTCCTTAAATGACAGTTTCAGGAATGGGAAAAAAATGCCAGTGAACAAGCTTCTAGCAACCAGAAGCAATAAATAATGAGACTTAAATAATGTGTAGACAAAAGTGACGCCCATATTTTTTTAGCGCCAAATAAGACGCCCACATTATTTGGCGCCTAAATGCTTTTGGCGCCAAAAATGACGCCACATCCGGAACGCCGACACTTTTGACGCAAAAGAACGTCAAAAAATGACGCAACTTCCGGCGACACGTATGACGCCGGAAACAGAAAAAAATTTTGCGCCAAAATGTCAGCGCCAAGAATGACGCAATAAAATGAAGCATTTTCAGCCCCCGCAAGCCTAACAGCCCACAGGAAAAAAGTCAAATTTTTTAAGGTAAGAAAAAATGATTGATTCAAATGCATTATCCCAAATATGAAACTGACTGTCTGAAAATAAGGAATGTTGAACATTCTGAGTCAAGGCAAATAAATGTTTGAATACATATATTTAGAACTTTATAAAAAAGTGCCCAACCATAGCTTAGAGTGTCACAGAAAATAAGACTTACTTACCCCAGGACACTCATCTACATGTTTGTAGAAAGCCAAACCAGTACTGAAACGAAAATCAGCAGAGGTAATGGTATATATATAAGAGTATATATCGTCGATCTGAAAAGGGAGGTAAGAGATGAATCTCTACGACCGATAACAGAGAACCTATGAAATAGACCCCGTAGAAGGAGATCATTGCATTCAAATAGGCAATACTCTCCTCACATCCCTCTGACATTCACTGCACGCTGAGAGGAAAACCGGGCTCCAACCTGCTGCGGAGCGCATATCAACGTAGAATCTAGCACAAACTTACTTCACCACCTCCATAGGAGGCAAAGTTTGTAAAACTGATTTGTGGGTGTGGTGAGGGGTGTATTTATAGGCATTTTAAGGTTTGGGAAACTTTGCCCCTCCTGGTAGGAATGTATATCCCATACGTCACTAGCTCATGGACTCTTGCTAATTACATGAAAGAAATATTTGCATAATAAGAGTAGAGGGTCCTGCCCTTTGGTTTTCTATAAGCTGTAAACTATGCAACAGCAAAAATAATTGTTTCGGACAAATCTTTCTGAATTAATTTTTGGAAAATTTAGATTTTGTTTAGTTTAAAAAGTAACAAATACTGATTAATTTGGTAACATTCACATTTGATTTCATTAAAACAAATGTAAATGTACATTTGCTACTGGTGAAAAAATTCACCTGTAGCCCTATACTTCCCAAGCCTTCTTCACAAAGCCCAGGGCCGTGCTAGAGGAGACGACGCTTAGCTCTGCAAATACGCATTTGTAATTAAACAAATACCCAATCCTACTGTCAACCATTTTTACATAAAACAAGCAACAGGTGATCTGTAGAAAAAGAAAAAAAAAACTTCCCATTAGTTAGATTATTATTTTTATTTTGGGCCACTGACCACAATAAGAAAAGTGTTGAAGCGCCAGGTTGTAAGGAGTATGCACTTAAAGGGCCATGGTACCCAAATGTTGAAACACTTGAAAGTGATGCAGCATAGCTGTAAAAAGTTGACTAGAAAATATCACCTGAACATCTCTATGTAAAAAAGAAAGATATTTTACCTCAAAAATTCAGCAGTAGCCATATCCCAGCTAAGGGAGTGAGCTTATGTGCACACTCATCTTATTTCCCTATTCATTTTAAGGAAGTTGACTATGAAATCTCATGAGAGTTAAGTGAAATCTCATGAGATCACAGTAAAAGAGTTAATGACCTCAGCACTGTTGATGCTGATTGGCTGCTGTTCATTTCTTCATTTTTTTTTCCTGCAGCTGGGGAGCAGCTGAAGTATATTTTTTTTTACACAGAACTTACTCTGCTGAGCTGAGGAAATTGTGAGGTAAAATATCTTTTTTTTACATAGAGATACTCAGGTGATATTTTCCTGTCAGCTTTTTACAGTTATACTGCATCTGTTTCAAGTGATTTAGCATTTGAGTTTTTATGTCCCTTTAATAGGTGCTAAAAAGTATGTGTGTGTGCATCTATAAAGAGAGCTGGAACAATATCACTGTTTTACTACTCGGGCATAAAAAATATATAGGCTTAGATTACGAATGGAGTGCAGAATTGCGCTTATGCGAGCGCAATATTTGTTCTCCTCTCAGTAATACCAGCACTGGTATTACAAGTTAGTTATAATACCAGCACTGGTATTACAAGTTAGTTATAATACCAGTGCTGGTATTACAAGTTAGGCGCAATGCGAATGTGACCCCTAGTTTGCATTGCAGCATCTATGGGCAGCAAAGTTGAACTATATACAGTGGATATAAAAAGTCTACACAGCCCTGTTAAAATGTCAGGTTTCTGTAATGTAAAAAAATGAGACAAAGATAAATCATTTTAGAACTTTTTCCACCTTTAATGTGACCTATAAACTGTACAACTCAATTGAAAAACAAACTGAAATCTTTTAGGTAAAGGGAAATAAAAATAAAAAATATGGTTGCATAAGTGTGAACACCCTTAAACTAATACTTTATTGAAGCACCTTTTGATTTTATTACAGCACTCTTTTGGGTATGAGTTTTTCAGCATGGCACATCTTGACTTGGCATGATTTGCCCACTCTTCTTTGCAAAAACACTCTAAGCCTGTCAGAATGCGAGGGCATCTCCTGTGCACAGCCCTCTTCAGATCACCTCACAGATTTTGAATTGGATCCAGGTCTGGGCTCTGGCTGGGCCATCCCAAAACTTTAATCTTCTTCTGGTGAAGCCATTTCTTTGTTGATTTGGATGTATGCTTTGGGTCGTTGTCATGCTAAAAAATGAAGTTCTTCTTCATGTTCAGCTTTCTAGCAGAAGCCTGAAGGTTTTGTGCCAATATTGTTTTGTATTGAGAACTGTTCATTATTCCCACTACCTTGACTAAGGCCCCAGTTCCAGCTGAAGAAGAAAAACAGCCCCAAAGCATGATGCTGACACCACCATGCTTCACTGTGGGTATGGTTTTCTTTTGGTGATATGCAGTGTTGTTTTTGCGCCAAACATATCTTTTGGAATTATGGCCAAAAAGTTCAACTTTGGTTTCATCAGACCAGAACACCTTTTGCAACATGCTTTTGGGAAACTTCAGATGTGTTTTTGCAAAATTCAGCTGGGCTTGGATGTTTATTTTTTTTGTAAGAAAAGGCTTCCGTCTTGCCACTCTACCCCATGGCCCAGACAAATGAAGAATACGGACGATTAATGTCACATGTACCACACAGCCAGTACTTGCCAGATATTTCTGCAGCTCCTTTAATGTTGCTGTAGGCCTTTTGGCAGCCTCTCAGACCAGTTTTCTTCTCGTTTTTTCTTCAATTTTGGAGGGACATCCAGTTCTTGGTAATGTCACTGTTGCACCATATTTTCTTCACTTGATGATGACTGTCTTCACTGTGTTCCATGGTATATCTAATGCCTTGGAAATTCTTTTGTACCCTTTTCTTGACGGATACCTTTTAACAATGAGATCCCTCTGATGCTTTAGAAGCTCTCTGCAGACCATGGCTTTTGCTGTAGGATGCGACTAACAAAATGTCAGGAAAGACCAACTAGAACAGCTGTACTTTATTTGGGGATAATCAGAGGCACTTTAAATGATGACAGGTGTGTACTGACTCCTATTTAACATGATTTTGAATGTGATTGCTTAATTCTGAACACAGCTACATCCCCAATTATAAAAGGGTGTTCACACTTATGCAACCATATTATTTTATTTTTATTTCCCTTTACCTAAAAGATTTCAGTTTGTTTTTCAATTGAGTTGTACAGTTTATAGGTCACATTAAAGGTGGAAAAAGTTATGAAATGATTTATCTTTGTCTCATTTTTTTTTTACAGAAACCTGACATTTTAACAGGGGCGTGTAGGCTTTTTATATCCACTGTATCTATATAAATTTATCTATATAAACATATACATATATAGTTGTGTTTATGTATATACACATATTAACACATACGTTTTTACGGTCCCCTTATTAGGGTACATCGGGGATGCCAAGACTGTTACCCCTGTAAGATTGAATTATTTTTGTGTAATTTTATTTGTCCTGGCAACATTATTCTGTCATAATCAAGTTGAACAATCCCATGACCTATTGAATGGGTGCACCATCTGGCTGATTTTACTAACTAAACACCTAAAATTTAAGCCAATATTAAGTTAAAAGTAGCTAATATGACATTTTATTAATAAATCAATTTGTTCAATTTTGTAATTAATTGTTACTTTTAAATAGCTTAAAGGGACAGTAAAGTCCAAATTAAACGTTCATGATTCAGATAGGGCATGTAATTTTAAACAACTTTCTAATTTGCTTTTATCATCAAATTTGCTTTGTTCACTTGTTACCTAGGTAGGCGCATATGCTAATTTCTAAGGCCTTGATGGCCGCCTCTCATCTGAATGCATTTGACAGTTTTTCTTAGCTAGAGGGCGTTAGTTCATGTGTTTCATAAAGATAATACTGTGCTCACTCATGTGACGTTATTTAAGAGTCAGCACTAATTGCCTAAAATGCAAGTCTGCAGAAGCTTAGATACAAGGTAATTACAGAGGTAAAAAGTATATTTCTATAGCAGTGTTGGTTATGCAAAACTGGGGAATGGTAATAAAAGGGATTATCTATCATTTTAAACAATAACATTTTTGGTTTTTACTATCCCTTTAAAGGACCAGTCAACACAGTAGATTTGCAAAAATGCAAGATAACAAGACAATGCAATAGCACTTAGTCTGAACTGAAAATGAGTAGTAAATTTTTTTTCTGACAATTTGAAAAATTTTGTCTTTTTCCACTCCCCCTGTACCATGTGACAGCCATCAGCCAATCACAAATGCATACACGTACCATGTGACAGCCATCAGCCATTCACAAATGCATACACACTTATTCTTGCACATGCTCAGTAGGAGCTGGTGACTCAAAAAGTTTAAATATAAAAAGACTGTGCATATTTTGTTAATGGAAGTAAATAAGAAATTTGTTTAAAATGTCATGCTCTATCTGAATAATGAAAGTTTAATTTTGATTGAGTGTACCTTTAAGTAACATTTATAAATAACAGAAAATGTTATAATATTGCAGTGTTCTCCACATAACATTTTGCCAGCTGTGTGCCATTATGCAGTAGTCTGGTGGGTGCAGTGTAATACTTGGTAATAACCTCTTCTGCTATACAAAGCGCAAATTATTTACATCATTTAACATAAATGTATGTAATGATAACTTATGCAATAAAACATAAAAAATATAGTATTAGCTCATTTTAGCTTAAAGGGACAATCTACTTCAGAATTTTTATTGTTTAAAAAGATAGGTAATCCCTATTATTACCCATTTCTCCAACATAGGTGTGTCCGGTCCACGGCGTCATCCTTACTTGTGGGATATTCTCTTCCCCAACAGGAAATGGCAAAGAGCCCAGCAAAGCTGGTCACATGATCCCTCCTAGGCTCCGCCTACCCCAGTCATTCTCTTTGCCGTTGTACAGGCAACATCTCCACGGAGATGGCTTAGAGTTTTTTAGTGTTTAACTGTAGTTTTTATTATTCAATCAAGAGTTTGTTATTTTAAAATAGTGCTGGTATGTACTATTTACTCTGAAACAGAAAAGAGATGAAGATTTCTGTTTGTAAGAGGAAAATGATTTTAGCAACCGTTACTAAAATCGATGGCTGTTCCACACAGGACTGTTGAGAGGAATTAACTTCAGTTGGGGGAACAGTGAGCAGACTTTTGCTGCTTGAGGTATGACACATTCTAACAAGACGATGTAATGCTGGAAGCTGTCATTTTCCCTATGGGATCCGGTAAGCCATTTTTATTACAGAGTAAATAAGGGCTTCACAAGGGCTTGTTAAGACTGTAGACATTTTCTGGGCTAAATCGATTCATATATAACATATTTAGCCTTGAGGAATCATTTAATATGGGTATTTTTGTAAAATAATATCGGCAGGCACTGTTTTAGACACCTTATTCTCTAGGGGCTTTCCCTAATCATAGGCAGAGCCTCATTTTCGCGCCGGTATTGCGCACTTGTTTTTGAGAAGCATGACATGCAGTCGCATGTGTGAGGAGCTCTGATACATAAAAAAGACTTTCTGAAGGCGTCATTTGGTATCGTATTCCCCTTTGGGCTTGGTTGGGTCTCAGCAAAGCAGATACCAGGGACTGTAAAGGGGTTAAAGATAAAAACGGCTCCGGTTCCGTTATTTTAAGGGTTAAAGCTTCCAAATTTGGTGTGCAATACTTTTAAGGCTTTAAGACACTGTGGTGAAATTTTGATGAATTTTGAACAATTCCTTCATACTTTTTCGCAATTGCAGTAATAAAGTGTGTTCAGTTTAAAATTTAAAGTGACAGTAACGGTTTTATTTTAAAACGTTTTTTGTACTTTGTTATCAAGTTTATGCCTGTTTAACATGTCTGAACTACCAGATAGACTGTGTTCTGAATGTGGGGAAGCCAAGGTTCCTTCTCATTTAAATAGATGTGATTTATGTGACACTGAAAATGATGCCCAAGATGATTCCTCAAGTGAGGGGAGTAAGCATGGTACTGCATCATTCCCTCCTTCGTCTACACCAGTCTTGCCCACTCAGGAGGCCCCTAGTACATCTAGCGCGCCAATACTCCTTACTATGCAACAATTAACGGCTGTAATGGATAATTCTATCAAAAACATTTTAGCCAAAATGCCCACTTATCAGCGTAAGCGCGACTGCTCTGTTTTAGATACTGAAGAGCATGAGGACGCTGATGATAATGGTTCTGATATGCCCCTACACCAGTCTGAGGGGGCCAGGGAGGTTTTGTCTGAGGGAGAAATTTCAGATTCAGGGAAAATTTCTCAACAAGCTGAACCCGATGTGATTACATTTAAATTTAAGTTGGAACATCTCCGCGCTCTGCTTAAGGAGGTGTTATCCACTCTGGATGATTGTGAGAATTTGATCATCCCAGAGAAACTATGTAAAATGGACAAGTTCCTAGAGGTCCCGGGGCCCCCAGAAGCTTTTCCTATACCCAAGCGGGTGGCGGACATTGTAAATAAAGAATGGGAAAGGCCCGGTATACCTTTCGTCCCTCCCCCCATATTTAAAAAATTGTTTCCCATGGTCGACCCCAGAAAGGACTTATGGCAGACAGTCCCCAAGGTCGAGGGGGCGGTTTCTACTTTAAACAAACGCACCACTATACCCATAGAAGATAGTTGTGCTTTCAAAGATCCTATGGATAAAAAATTAGAAGGTTTGCTTAAAAAGATGTTTGTTCAGCAAGGTTACCTTCTACAACCAATTTCATGCATTGTCCCTGTCACTACAGCCGCGTGTTTCTGGTTCGATGAGCTAGAAAAGGCGATCGATAGTGATTCTCCTCCTTATGAGGAGATTATGGACAGAATCCGTGCTCTCAAATTGGCTAATTCTTTCACCCTAGACGCCACTTTGCAATTGGCTAGGTTAGCGGCGAAAAATTCTGGGTTTGCTATTGTGGCGCGCAGAGCGCTTTGGTTGAAATCTTGGTCAGCGGATGCGTCTTCCAAGAACAAATTGCTTAACATTCCTTTCAAGGGGAAAACGCTGTTTGGCCCTGACTTGAAAGAGATTATCTCTGATATCACTGGGGGTAAGGGCCACGCCCTTCCTCAGGATAGGTCTTTCAAGGCCAAAAATAAACCTAATTTTCGTCCCTTTCGTAGAAACGGACCAGCCCCAAGTGCTACGTCCTCTAAGCAAGAGGGTAATACTTCTCAAGCCAAGCCAGCCTGGAGACCAATGCAAGGCTGGAACAAGGGAAAGCAGGCCAAGAAGCCTGCCACTGCTACCAAGACAGCATGAAATGTTGGCCCCCGATCCGGGACCGGATCTGGTGGGGGGCAGACTCTCTCTCTTCGCTCAGGCTTGGGCAAGAGATGTTCTGGATCCTTGGGCACTAGAAATAGTCTCCCAAGGTTATCTTCTGGAATTCAAGGGGCCTCCCCCAAGGGGGAGGTTCCACAGGTCTCAATTGTCTTCAGACCACATAAAGAGACAGGCATTCTTACATTGTGTAGAAGACCTGTTAAAAATGGGAGTGATTCATCCTGTTCCATTAGGAGAACAAGGGATGGGGTTCTACTCCAATCTGTTCGTAGTTCCCAAAAAAGAGGGAACGTTCAGACCAATCTTGGATCTCAAGATCCTAAACAAGTTTCTCAAGGTTCCATCGTTCAAAATGGAAACTATTCGAACAATTCTTCCTTCCATCCAGGAAGGTCAATTCATGACCACGGTGGATTTAAAGGATGCGTATCTACATATTCCTATCCACAAGGAACATCATCGGTTCCTAAGGTTCGCATTCCTGGACAAGCATTACCAGTTTGTGGCACTTCCTTTCGGATTAGCCACTGCTCCAAGGATTTTCACAAAGGTACTAGGGTCCCTTCTAGCGGTACTAAGACCAAGGGGCATTGCAGTAGTACCTTACTTGGACGACATTCTGATTCAAGCGTCGTCCCTTCCTCAAGCAAAGGCTCACACGGACATAGTCCTGGCCTTTCTCAGATCTCACGGATGGAAAGTGAACGTAGAAAAGAGTTCTCTATCTCCGTCAACAAGGGTTCCCTTCTTGGGAACAATAATAGACTCCTTAGAAATGAGGATTTTTCTGACAGAGGCCAGAAAAACAAAACTTCTAAACTCTTGTCAAACACTTCATTCCGTTCCTCTTCCTTCCATAGCGCAGTGCATGGAAGTAATAGGTTTGATGGTAGCGGCAATGGACATAGTTCCTTTTGCGCGCATTCATCTAAGACCATTACAACTGTGCATGCTCAGTCAGTGGAATGGGGACTATACAGACTTGTCTCCGACGATTCAAGTAAATCAGAGGACCAGAGACTCACTCCGTTGGTGGCTGTCCCTGGACAACCTGTCACAAGGGATGACCTTCCGCAGACCAGAGTGGGTCATTGTCACGACCGACGCCAGTCTGATGGGCTGGGGCGCGGTCTGGGGACCCCTGAAAGCTCAGGGTCTTTGGTCTCGGGAAGAATCTCTTCTACCGATAAATATTCTGGAACTGAGAGCGATATTCAATGCTCTCAAGGCTTGGCCTCAGCTAGCAAAGGCCAAGTTCATACGGTTTCAATCAGACAACATGACGACTGTTGCGTACATCAACCATCAGGGGGGAACAAGGAGTTCCCTGGCGATGGAAGAAGTGACCAAAATCATTCAATGGGCGGAGACTCACTCCTGCCACCTGTCTGCAATCCACATTCCAGGAGTGGAAAATTGGGAAGCGGATTTTCTGAGTCGTCAGACATTACATCCGGGGGAGTGGGAACTCCATCCGGAAATCTTTGCCCAAATTACTCAATTGTGGGGCATTCCAGACATGGATCTGATGGCCTCTCGTCAGAACTTCAAGGTTCCTTGCTACGGGTCCAGATCCAGGGATCCCAAGGCGACTCTAGTAGATGCACTAGTAGCACCTTGGACCTTCAAACTAGCTTATGTATTCCCGCCGTTTCCTCTCATCCCCAGGCTGGTAGCCAGGATCAATCAGGAGAGGGCGTCGGTGATCTTGATAGCTCCTGCGTGGCCACGCAGGACTTGGTATGCAGATCTGGTGAATATGTCATCGGCTCCACCATGGAAGCTACCTTTGAGACGAGACCTTCTTGTTCAAGGTCCGTTCGAACATCCGAATCTGGTCTCACTCCAGCTGACTGCTTGGAGATTGAACGCTTGATCTTATCAAAACGAGGGTTCTCAGATTCTGTTATTGATACTCTTGTTCAGGCCAGAAAGCCTGTAACTAGAAAAATTTACCACAAAATATGGAAAAAATATATCTGTTGGTGTGAATCTAAAGGATTCCCTTGGAACAAGGTAAAGATTCCTAAGATTCTAACCTTTCTTCAAGAAGGATTGGAGAAAGGATTATCGGCAAGTTCCTTGAAGGGACAGATTTCTGCCTTGTCTGTGTTACTTCACAAAAAGCTGGCAGCTGTGCCAGATGTTCAAGCCTTTGTTCAGGCTCTGGTTAGAATCAAGCCTGTTTACAAACCTTTGACTCCTCCTTGGAGTCTCAACTTAGTTCTTTCAGTTCTTCAGGGGGTTCCGTTTGAACCCTTGCATTCCGTTGATATTAAGTTATTATCTTGGAAAGTTTTGTTTTTGGTTGCAATTTCTTCTGCTAGAAGAGTTTCAGAATTATCTGCTCTGCAGTGTTCTCCTCCTTATCTGGTTTTCCATGCAGATAAGGTGGTTTTACGTACTAAACCTGGTTTTCTTCCGAAAGTTGTTTCTAACAAAAACATTAACCAGGAGATAGTCGTGCCTTCTTTGTGTCCGAATCCAGTTTCAAAGAAGGAACGTTTGTTGCACAATTTGGATGTTGTTCGCGCTCTAAAATTCTATTTAGATGCTACAAAGGATTTTAGACAAACATCTTCCTTGTTTGTTGTTTATTCTGGTAAAAGGAGAGGTCAAAAAGCAACTTCTACCTCTCTCTCTTTTTGGATTAAAAGCATCATCAGATTGGCTTATGAGACTGCCGGACGGCAGCCTCCTGAAAGAATCACAGCTCATTCCACTAGGGCTGTGGCTTCCACATGGGCCTTCAAGAACGAGGCTTCTGTTGATCAGATATGTAGGGCAGCGACTTGGTCTTCACTGCACACTTTTACCAAATTTTACAAGTTTGATACTTTTGCTTCTTCTGAGGCTATTTTTGGGAGAAAGGTTTTGCAAACCGTGGTGCCTTCCATTTAGGTGACCTGATTTGCTCCCTCCCTTCATCCGTGTCCTAAAGCTTTGGTATTGGTTCCCACAAGTAAGGATGACGCCGTGGACCGGACACACCTATGTTGGAGAAAACAGAATTTATGTTTACCTGATAAATTACTTTCTCCAACGGTGTGTCCGGTCCACGGCCCGCCCTGGTTTTTTAATCAGGTCTGATAATTTATTTTCTTTAACTACAGTCACCACGGTATCATATGGTTTCTCCTATGCAAATATTCCTCCTTTACGTCGGTCGAATGACTGGGGTAGGCGGAGCCTAGGAGGGATCATGTGACCAGCTTTGCTGGGCTCTTTGCCATTTCCTGTTGGGGAAGAGAATATCCCACAAGTAAGGATGACGCCGTGGACCGGACACACCGTTGGAGAAAGTAATTTATCAGGTAAACATAAATTCTGTTTTCCCAGTTTTGCATAACCAACACTGTTATATTGATACACTTTTTATCTGTGGTTTCTAAGCCTCTGCAGACTACCCCCTTAGTTCAGTTCTTTTGACAGACTTGCATTTTATCCAATTAGTGCTGACCCTTAAATAACTCCACGGGAATGAGCACAGTGTTATCTATATGACACACATGATCTAGCAGTGTCTAACTGTCAAAATGCACTGAAATAAGAGGCAGTTCAACGTCTTAGAAATTAGCGTATGAGCCTACCTATGTTTAGCTTTCCACAAAGAATACCAAGAGAACAAAGTAAACGTGATGATAAAAGTAAATTGGAAAGTTGTTTAAAATTGCATGCTCTGCCTGAAACATTTAATTTTGACTTGACTGTCCCTATTAACTTACGGCTAGATTTAGAGTTCTGCGGCCAAAGGGATGCGTTAGCTACGCTGGCTTTTTTTCTCCCGCACCTTTTAAATACCGCTGGTATTTAGAGTTCACAGAAGGGCTGCGTTAGGCTCCAAAAAGGGAGCGTAGAGCATATTTACCGCCACTGCAACTCTAGATACCAGCGTTGCTTACGGACGCGGCCAGCTTCAAAAACGTGCTCGTGCACGATTCCCCCATAGGAAACAATGGGGCAGTTTGAGCTGAAAAAAAACCTAACACCTGCAAAAAAGCAGCGTTCAGCTCCTAACGCAGCTACATTGTTTCCTATGGGGAAACACTTCCTAAGTCTTCACCTAACACCCTAACATGAACCCCGAGTCTAAACATCCCTAACCTTACACTTATTAACCCCTAATCTGCCGCCCACGCTATCGCTGACCCCTGCATATTATTATTAACCCCTAATCTGCCGCTCCGTACACCGCCGCCAGCTACATTATCCCTATATACCCCTAATCTGCTGCCCCTAACATCGCCGACCACTATGTTATATTTATTAACCCCTAATCTGCCGCCCCCGCTATCGCTGACACCCGCATATTATTATTAACCCCTAATCTGCCACTCCGTACATCGCCGCAACATACATTATAGTTATGTACCCCTAATATGCTGCTCCTAACACCGCCGACCCCTATATTATATTTATCAACCCCTAATCTGCCCCCCACAATGTCGCCGCCAGCTACCTACAATAATTAACCCCTAATCTGCCGACCAGATCTCGCCGCTACTCTAATAAATGGATTAACCCCTAAAGCTAAGTCTAACCCTAACACTAACACCCCCCTAAGTTAAATATAATTTAAATCTAACGAAATAAATTAACTCTTATTAAATAAATTATTCCTATTTAAAGCTAAATACTTACCTGTAAAATAAATCCTAATATAGCTACAATATAAATTATAATTATATTGTAGCTATTTTAGGATTAATATTTATTTTACAGGCAACTTTGTATTTATTTTAACCAGGTACAATAGCTATTAAATAGTTATTATTACAAAATTACCTGTAAAATAAATCCTAACCTAAGTTACAATTAAACCTAACACTACACTATCAATAAATTAATTAAATACAATACCTACAAATAACTGCAATTAAATAAACTAACTAAAGTACAAAAAATAAAAAAATATTTACAAACATTAGAAAAATATTACAACAATTTTAAACTAATTACACCTACTCTAAGCCCCCTAATAAAATAACAAAGACCTCCAAAATAAAAAAAATTGCCCTACCCTATTCTAAGTTAAAAAAGTTCAAAGCTCTTTTACCTTACCAGCCCTGAAAAGGGCCATTTGCGGGGCATGCCCCAAATAATTCAGCTCTTTTGCCTGTAAAAAAAAACATACAATACCCCCCCCAACATTACAACCCACCACCCACATACCTCTAATCTAACCCAAACCCCCCTTAAATAAACCTAACACTAAGCCCCTGAAGATCTTCCTACCTTATCTTCACCATGCCAGGTTCACCGATCCGTCCACCGAAGTCTTGATCCAAGCCTCCGAAATCTTGATCCAAGCCCAAGTGGGGGCTGAAGAGTGACGTCCATCCTCCGGCTAAAGTCTTGATCCAAGCGGGCAGAAGAGGACATCCGGACCGGCAAACATCTTCATCCAAGCCGCATCTTCTATGTTCTTCAATCAGATGACGACCGGCTGATCTTCAAGACCTCCAGCGCGGATCCATCCATCTTCACCGACGACTTCCCGACGAATGACGGTTCCTTTATGGGACGTCATCCAAGATGGCGTCCCTCGAATTCCGATTGGCTGATAGGATTCTATCAGCCAATCGGAATTAAGGTAGGAAAATTCTGATTGGCTGATGGAATCAGCCAATCAGATTCAAGTTCAATCCGATTGGCTGATCCAATCAGCCAATCAGATTGAGATCGTGTTCTATTGGCTGTTCCGATCAGCCAATAGAATGCGAGCTCAATCTGATTGGCTGATCGGATCACCCAATCGGATTGAACTTGAATCTGATTGGCTGATTCCATCAGCCAATCAGAATTTTCCTACCTTAATTCCGATTGGCTGATAGAATCCTATCAGCCAATCGGAATTCGAAGGACGCCATCTTGGATGACGTCCCTTAAAGGAACCGTCATTCGTCGGGAAGTCGTCGGTGAATATGGATGGATCCGCGCTGGAGGTCTTGAAGATCAGCCGGTCGTCATCGGATTGAAGAACATAGAAGATGCGGCTTGGATGAAGATGTTTGCCGGTCCGGATGTCCTCTTCTGACCGCTTGGATCAAGACTTCAGCTGGAGGATGGACGTCACTCTTCAGCCCCCGCTTGGGCTTGGATCAAGATTTCGGAGGCTTGGATCAAGACTTAGGTGGACGGATCGGTGAACCTGGCATGGTGAAGATAAGGTAGGAAGATCTTCAGGGGCTTAGTGTTAGGTTTATTTAAGGGGGGTTTGGGTTAGATTAGGGGTATGTGGGTGGTGGGTTGTAATGTTGGGGGGGGTATTGCATGTATTTTTTTACAGGCAAAAGAGCTGAATTATTTGGGGCATGCTCCGCAAATGGCCCTTTTCAGGGCTGGTAAGGTAAAAGAGCTTTGAACTTTTTTAATTTAGAATAGGGTAGGGCATTTTTTTATTTTGGGGGTCTTTGTTATTTTATTAGGGGGCTTAGAGTAGGTGTAATTAGTTTAAAATTGTTGTAATATTTTTCTAATGTTTGTAAATATTTTTTTATTTTTTGTAACTTAGTTCTTTTTTATTTTTTGTACTTTAGTTAGTTTATTTAATTGTAGTTATTTGTAGGTATTGTATTTAATTCATTTATTGATAGTGTAGTGTTAGGTTTAATTGTAACTTAGGTTAGGATTTATTTTACAGGTAATTTTGTAATTATTTTAACTATTTTAGCTATTAAATAGTTATTAACTATTTAATAGCTATTGTACCTGGTTAAAATAAATACAAAGTTGCCTGTAAAATAAATATTAATCCTAAAATAGCTACAATATAATTATAATTTATATTGTAGCTGTATTAGGGTTTATTTTACAGGTAAGTATTTAGCTTTAAATAGGAATAATTTATTTAATAAGAGTTAATTTATTTCGTTAGATTTAAATTATATTTAACTTAGGGGGGTGTTAGGGTTAGACTTGGCTTTAGGGGTTAATCCATATATTAGAGTAGCGGCGAGATCCGGTCAGCAGATTAGGGGTTAATTATTGTAGGTAGCTGGCGGCGACGTTGTGGGGGCCAGATTAGGGGTTAATAAATATAGGGGTCGGCGGTGTTAGGGGCAGCAGATTAGGGGTACATAACTATAATGTATGTTGCGGCGGTGTACGGAGCAGGAGATTAGGGGTTAAAAAAATATGCAGGCGTCAGCGATAGCGGGGGCGGCAGATTAGGGGTTAATAAATATTATGTAGGTGTCGGCGGTGTTAGGGGCGGCAGATTAGGGGTACATAGGGATAATGTAGGTTGCGGCGGTGTACGGAGCGGCAGATTAGGGGTTAAAAAAATGTAATCGAGTGGCGGCGATGTGGGGGGGGCCTCGGTTTAGGGGTACATAGGTAGTTTATGGGTGTTAGTGTACTTTAGAGCACAGTAGTTAAGAGCTTTATAAACCGGCGTTAGCCCAGAAAGCTCTTAACTACTGACTTTTTTCTGCGGCTGGAGTTTTGTCGTTAGATTTCTAACGCTCACTTCAGCCAAGACTCTAAATATCGGCATTAGAAAGATCCCATTGAAAAGATAGGATACGCAAATGGCGTAGGGGGATCTGCGGTATGGAAAAGTCGCGGCTGCAAAGTGAGCGTTAGACCCTTTCCTGACTGACTCTAAATACCAGCGGGCGGTAAAAACCAGCGTTAGGACCCTCTAACGCTGGTTTTGACGGCTACCGCCAAACTCTAAATCTAGGCCTTAAATTTTAGCCGGATGGTCAGTCCAATAACCCTGGTGATTCAACCATTTTAAAATTTTCTGGAGAGAACGCAAATGTCCCTACCCTGATACTTCATAATGCCACCTGGCTGGCAACATTTTCTGTAGAGAACATTGCACAGTCATATTTGTTATCCTACCTAAACTTTTTTTCTTTTTCTTTTAAGGGTAGAAATTAAGGGAGGATAACATAATTCCTGAGAGCCAATACAAAATCAAATAAAAACATTGAGGTGTCAGGAATGTAGGTATTAAGACCAACGTATTTTGCAGTGCTTGCTTAACAGCGCATGTTTATCTTTCTCTAAAAAGAAAAAAATCTCCAGCATGCCACTTGGCCATCGCTCTGTGTAATTTCTGTTAATATCTGCCAGGGATTTTTTTTAGTGAATGTTTAGCCTGCAAGATGAAATTTTGTTCATGTATACTCACAAGAAAAACAGAAGCGACCCTGTGCTCAAAGCCTCCTTTTAAAGTATTTGGCAGCTTGTAAACTGCAGTCTAGTACGGCGCACGATGATCCTGTTTTTTGTTTTTCACGAATAACTAGAGAATTCGTTAGACATGAACAGAAGGTCTATTCAGACTCTCTAAGTCCACCTGTTGTAACTTTAATGGTGTTATTTGCTTTTTATTATGATTTTATTAGGAAACTTGAGGCTTCTTATAGTCTGTATTTTTTTAAAGGGTTCTTTGAATTACAGTGTGCAGCCCAGACACAGCAGCCCATTTTAACTTTAGAGCAGTTCACCAAATCGCATCTTTATAAAGATAAAAGCCACTGGCATTCAGCACTTTAACTATTTTAAACAACTTTCCAATTTACTTCTATTATCTAATTTGCTTAGTTCTCTTTGTATCATTTGTTGCAAAGCAAACCTAGGTATGCTCAGAAGTAGTAATGCGCTATTGGGAGCTAGATGCCGATTGGTGGCTGCACACACATTCCTCTTGTCATTGGCTAACCAATGTGTACAGCTAGCTCACTGTAGTACAATACTTCTCCTTCCACAAAGGATACTAAGAGAATGAAGCAAAATTGTTAGAAGTGAATTGGATAGCTGTTAAAAATGTATGCTCTATCTGAATCATGAAAGAAACATTCTGGGTATCATTTCCCTTTAAACTAGTGATGGAAAACTGTGGAAAATTGCATTACATATTTGTAAAGGAGATTTATATGTTAATTGTATATCAGTAGAAGCCTTGAAAACACATTTTATATGGAAAAAAATTACATAATTGTACTATCATTTAATTACTTCCCCAGCCAAGGACACCTCTACAGAAAGAAATGTTTTCATTATTTTGACAAGCGGACAGTAGGTACAACCGATCAAAGCTGCACTTACTGCATTGTGTATGTTTATAGCGGCACAATGCAAGTGCAGGTGGTGCAGCTCTGATTACCTATGCCACACACTTGTCAAAATCAGAAATTTTTTTATTTCTTTAGAGCAAAGCAAAAGATAAGAGATTGTATTTAATAATCATGTTTACTCATTTGTAATACTGATCATCATTTTAAGTATGATGAAACCTGTACAACCTAAACAATAGTAAAATATGGAGGTTTCTACAGAAGGTCAGGTGTTTCCAAAGCAGGTTCAATGTCTTGATGCACCGTATTAATCTTTAGTTATATTGCTCATATAATGTTTGTTGTAAGATATTCATCCTAAAAGATTTGTGTCCCTGCAGGTGCCTATAATGATGTTGGGGGGGGGGGGGTGGAATTGAATAAAATGCCCCTCCTGGGTTGTTGGTAAATGTGAAGTTGGATCCTGAGGATTAGGTCATAAAGTGCCGGATTATAAGTGATTATAAGCGATATTTTGCGCTCCACTGAGTAATACCAGCGCACAACCTCGCATTCCCATTGCACGGAAGCATTGCGCTCACGAGAGCGCACTTCCATAGGCTTCAATGGGAGCCTCATTCTCATGCCGTGAGACACGGCATGAGAACCTTGCGCAGCAAAGGGGTAAGTCACGCAGTGATGGGCAACAAATATTAATATATAAACATAACACCCCACACTGCCAATTTTAACCCCTAAAAAATGCCTAGCGCAGTTGTTTTTATTAAAAAACAATTGCTACTTTTTTCTTTAAAAAACTATAATAATGGGAGCATTTGGGGCACTTTTAGAAAATTAACCAGAGATGTGATATTTGAGCGCTATTTTCTACCATTTGTGGGCGCAAGATAAATTGGCGCTCCACTTGTAATCTAGCCCAAAATAATTTATCTTAGAGCCATTCAATCTAAAGGAAAATGCTGTGTCAGGGTTCACTAGGAGCGGCTTGTATGAATTGGCCCCTAAATAAGGTGTTACTTAAAATATGTTCTAATTTCATGCAGTTTTTGACATTCTTGGGTCTCAAAGTCCAGTCCTTAAAATTAAAGCTTCTGCTTTGAATCTATGATTCTATAGGACTCATAAAGGATTTATTAATCTCATAATTCTGCAAGAGATAAAACATTTTCTCTTCCTCCCAACAGTTCTTTTTTCCTCATGTTGGTCAGTAGATCACACAAGACAAAGGTGTATTCTTTATGTATTCTGGCACCGTCAAAGGATGCCACCTTGGCCATAAGTCAGTTTGTGAAATTCTGCCCTGCTCATCTGTAAGTGATAATATTATTAAATGGAAGTGTCTGGAAGCAACAACAGCCGGGAAGCGGTAGACTACGAAAACTCGCAGAGCGTGACCATTGAGTGCTGATGTACGTAGCACGTAAAAATCAGCTATCATCTGTTGTATTACTCGTTACACAATCTGGAAGCAACATCAGCACAAGAACTGTGCATAAGGAGCTTCATGAAATGAGTTTCCATAGCTGAACAGCTATACACAAGCCTCACATCAACATAAGCAATGCCAAGCTTTGGTTGGAGTTGTACAGCAGGGTTTCTTAATCGTGGTCCTCAAGTGCCGCCAACAGGCCAGGTTTTCATTATAGCTGAACTAGAGCACGGGGGAAATGATGATTAGTTTGAGTAGGTTAGTAACCATGGTTACTAATCAGCTGATTGTTTCACCTGTGCTCTGGTTCAGATATAATGAAAACCAGGCCTGTTAGGGGTACTTGAAGAAACATTCTCTGGAGAGATTATTCTGCTTCACTATTTTACAGTCTGATAGACGAATCTGGGTGTGGTAGATGTCAGGAGGTCACTACCTGCTGGAGTGGACTAGTAACGTTTCTCTCTGGGCTAGTAGCTTTTAACCCCTGACTAGTAAACTATTGTTATATTTTTCCACCCCTGCTCATAAGTTAATACTACTTAAAAAGAACACTTTAAAACATACCTTTCAAACCAAGGGAACAGAACATAAGCACGCATTTTATGGTATAGAAATATATATTTATCCATAAGGACACAATTATAGCCAAGTACAGGAATGGCAAGATATGATGTAATACTGAACTTGGTAGCACCCAGCATGTGTCGGTGCCTTATTTGCACTGTGATATATATGCATTGTTCAAATTCTCTCAATGGAAATGCGCTCTGCAGACTTTTAAAGGCTAGCACTTCTACATATCTATACTTAATGTGAAGGTAAATTTTGATGCTAAAGTGCCCGGTTTTTAAAAATTTTATTAAAAACAGGGGCACTTTAATTCATCAAAATTTACATTTCACTTGTTGTGAAAAAATACTTACCTTTTAAACTTGACAGCCGCTCCAGCTTCCCCCGGTCGTCGCAAGCCATTTCTGATGTCAGAAATGATGGATCGGTCATCCTCCAATTACGGGTTCCCCCCCCCCCCGGGAATCAGTGTTTAATTCAACGCCGTGATTGGATGATGACCGATCCTTCATTTTAGACCCAGGAAAAGGCTTTGCGATAGTCGGAGGAAGCTGAAGCGGCTGTCAAGATTAAAAGTTAAGTATTATTTCACAACACAAGTGAAATATAAATTTTGATGAATTTGTGCCCCTGTTTTTAATCGAATTTTTAAAAACCAGGCACTTTAGCATCAAAATTTACATTCACTTTAACTGGCTGCAGCAGAGGTTATAAGATTGCATAAGCAACTTTAAATCAGTGCCGATTTTTTCTACCGAGGTAGCCTTGTCTGCTCCAGTAACAAGTCCAGATTAGCTCATCAAAAATAGGAAAAGGGTGAATAGAGTTTGGCTATTGCAGCAGCAAACAATGCGGTTAAGGGACACGAAACCAAACACAATTTTTTCAGGATTGATACAGATCATACTATTGTAAACAACTTTCGAATTTACTTCTATTATCAAATTTGCTTTGTTCCTTTGGTATCTTTTGTTGAAGGACCAGAAATACACTACTGGGAGACAGCTAAACAAATCGGATATATTGATGACGAGACATTTATGTGCAGCAATCAATCAGCAGCTAGCTCTCACTCATACTTTGCTGCTCCTGAGCCTACCTAGGTATTTTCAATAAAGGATAGAAAGAGAACAAAGCATCTAAGATAATAGAAGTAGATTGGAACTTTGTTTAAAATTGCACGCCCTATCTGAATCGTGAAAGATATTTTTTTGGGTCGCATATCCCTTTAAGGTAAAATTAAACTTTCATGATTTTGACCACCATGTCATGTTCTCTTGCTATTCTTTGTTGAACAATAAAGTTAGGTATGCTGACGAGAGCTTTGGAGTGTGCACGTGTCTTAAGCAGTCTATGGCAGTATTATTTGCAACAATGTATAACATTTCTATAAACACTGCTGCCACATGGCTAAAGACATGTGCACACTTCTGAACTTACCTAGGATTACTCTTTAGCAAAGGATACCATAAGAACTAAGCAAAATTGATAACAGAAGTAAATTGAAAAGTTTCATGGTCTAACCAATCCATTTATTTACTATTGTCTTTTCTGTCCTTTTCATTTGTTTTAGGATGTTTACACTTGACTTATATGTTTTTATTTAGTAATACTAGCTGTTGCCCGCGGCTTTTGTAAAAAAAAAATAGCGAAAAACACGACCACTCGCAACGACGTGTGCCCATTCATATTGCACACTCGCTGACATGAACTTTTTGAGTTTTCGTTAATTTTCGTGTCTATGACATCTTTGATTTCTGAGATATAGGTATCCTCATAAATCAGCCCCCCCCTTTTGACCCCACTTAAGTGGATTTTGGGGACATGGTAAAACATGTGTTTATTTTTCAAGGAGAATCTAAATACCAATTTTCATGTCTTTAACATCGTCGGTTTTTGAGATATAGGTATAATAAATCAGCCCCCCCTCTTTTGACCCCCCTTAAGTGGATTTTGGGGAAATGGTAAAACACGTTTCTTTATTTTTCAAAGAGAATCTAAATACCAATTTTCATGTCTTTAACATCGTCGTTTTTTGAGATATAGGTATCCTCATAAATCAGCCCCCCCCCCCTCTTTTGACCCCCCTTAAGTGGATTTTGGGGAAATGGTAAAACACATCTTTCTTTATTTTTCAAGGAGAATCTAAATACCAATATTCACTTTGGAAAAACATCGGTTTTAGAGATATAGGTATCCTCATAAATAAGACCCCCCCCTCTTTTGACCTCCCCTTATGTGGATTTTGGGGAAATGGTAAAACCTGTGTTTCTTTATTTTTTATGGAGAATCTAAATACAAATTTTCACGTCTGTAACATCGTCGGTTTTTGAGATATAGGTATCCACATAAAAAGTTCACCCCCCTTTTTCACCCCCTTAGGGACGTAATTTCCGAAAATCCTTCCTTAGTGGGTGCCTACGTCTTAAAAACAACGTAACTTCCAGATTTCACATTCCTAGTTTAAACGGTTTGAGCTGGGCGTTGATCAGTCAGTCAGTCACTCATTCAATCAGTCAGTCAGAACTTCTTTTATATATATATATATAGAGAGAGAGAGAGATGACCAAAATGTAATTACACTGTTTTTAGTGTAACACATCAATCAACAATTCGACTACTGATTTAAAGGGACAGTAAACAACTTTTAATTACACAACATTTCTGTTGTGTTGCTATAGAATTTATATATCAGCCTAGTCTAAACATTTATTTATAAAAAAAAAAAAACATCCTTTTTACTGCAATTATTTTTCAGTAGCCAATCTCCAGCCATTATTTGACTTATTTGAGTCTTTAGTCCACAGACAAGACTATAGCCATGATCATAATGTTAGTATAAAATGCATTGTTTTGCAGTTATGGGATAAATCCAGTTTGTGACAGATATGTAGCAGGGTTAAGCTTGACAAGTCAGCAGGTGCATTTCAAGTTCTGAGATTTTAATAATTGCTCAATTTTCAGAGTTAAATTACATGAAAAGGGGCAAATAGGTCCAGACGCAAAGCATGAATCCCGAAAGAGACTTTGTATCAAACCAAAGAAAGCGCAGGTATAGGAGCCCCTAGTATACTACATTATTACAGAGCTACTCATCTAGCCGAATTGCTGCATGGAACCATACTTCCCCGAGAAACCATGGACATACCTGGAGGCACAGATGCAGAAGGGAAAGTCTAGGTAAACTATGCTGGACACCACAAAAGCATAGACCTTCCAACACTCACACCAATTACTATATAGCAAGCACACTAAAAGTATGGGACACCACAGTCTCCAATAACCATACAATATCAACATGAATCTCACCAATGACAACTCTTATTGATAACCCACTATTCTGTTAACTTAAATTTGCACAAGACCCTAATATAAATGACATCAAAACAAAAATACCGGCACATTTGCTCTGCTCTGAGGGGCAAATGCGTACACAAATAGATATTGCAGAAACAATAGGCCCTCCCTTTCAAACGTGGTACCCCTATTTTCAAATGAAACCTGCTATAATTACCAGCCCACATAAGGCAGATCTAACAAAGGCACTCACACCATTCAAAGTGCTTTGTACAAATCATAAAATTCATCGGTCACACATATCAATAACTCATAAATTACTACAACGTCCATTCCCAGATTACAGACCACTTTATATCCTTAAATGGGAAAGAGAACTAAACACCACACTACCTGACGAGAAATGGGAAAAAATCTTTCTGACTATCAAAAAATCATCCCTATCCCAAAACATAATAGAAATGAATTACAAGCTATTATCTATCTGTTGGAGACGATGTGGAGAGATAGGGACTTTGTCCCACATTTGGTGGTCCTGTCCACTAATCCAAGAATACTGGAAAGATATCAATAGAAGCCTCAATAATATACTTCAGATTAACATTGCTATAACACCCACATTGTTACTACTCAACGACCTCCCAAAAATTCCTTGCCAATACAGTGCTGAACTGCGCAAAATGACTGATACCAAGACTGATACCAAGACTTTGGAAAAAACTCAAATCCCAACACATATAGCTTTGCTAAAAGAAGTAGACCACATACTAACGCTGGAAAAAATATATTATACGTATTTAGGTAGACAATACTTAATTTTAGGCATAATCTTCATATGGGAAAGCAAAGACATAAATTAGACGCATGGATATATACAACACAATTGTTTGAGATACATTATGAAAAAAAGAGATATATCAGGAGCATAACCCCCCTTCCCTTTCCACTCCCCCCCCCCACTCCCCTTCCTCCTCCTTTTTTAACCCCCATAAATTTGACTAAAAGGGTTGAAATTGGCACACAAGAGACAAAAGGTTTAACGTTTTATTGTTCCTGTTGTACATAACAGCCAACCAAATTCCACATAACTTGAGGGGGAAAAAAAACAACAACTTAGAAACACTCTAATATTGTGGATAAGGGGGGACTTCCGCGCGGCGGCCATCTATGGACGCTAAACTGTTGGCTGCTCACACCTTCCTGCTGTGTTTACTGAATATCGTAAGATATAGCCATTTTTAGGGCTTCAAATTGTCAGAATCAGGACTATCAAAAGTTCGTCTTTCATTTGATGCCTCCCTTTTTAGGATCGTGTAGCGCTTATGTTTACCGGAGCTATTCCGAGGCTGAGGCCTCCTCAAAACCCCCCAGTGACTTTCCTTAGGGTAACCACTGTCGCGCAGCCCCTATTGTGGGCTGTTCACTACATCAGTACTTAACACTTCCAACATGGAACCATATACCAGTGAGGGCTTTCTTGAGGAGCTACGCTGCATACTCACTGACTACCTCGTGGCATTTGAGGACTCATTGTCAGAAGCACTGGGCACAAATGTGGGCTGCTCTGCTCTGACACAAATCCTACCTAGGCTTGACTCTGCGGTGAACGGGGGAGAGGCTGACACGGAGTCCCGGTGTTCACTCCCCATGCCTCCCAACATTCAGATCAGGCCAGAGTCAGCTATTTTGGACTTTGCAGCAGGGGAGGAGCAATCTACAGACGGGCCAGTGCTGCGGAGTGTTCGTGAAGGCGCTGGAGATACAAGCAGACCCATCCCCATACCGCTTCAGGAGCTTTATGGCCTTAATACCTACAGAGACCACGGATGGAGACCCTGCTCCAGTCACAGACACCTTACCACTGCAAGAATTGCACTCTGTACCCACGCCGATGATCCTACCAAATATCCTACCTGCAGGAGGAACATTAACAACGGACCGGCAGGAAAAGCAGAGGTGGGTGAGACATCCAGTGTGTACACCTGACTTATCCTACGCAGCAGTAATACACTCACGGAATGTGTACTCCTCTTATTCAGGGCTTCAAGTGCATCCTCCTTCTACAGAACTTAGTACACCAAGAGCTGATCAACACGGTGTGGGGTAATTATGCTCTGAGAACCGGGACTGCCTATCATCCAGAATAAAACCACACTGGTCCTAAGGGCAGCTATTATATCTCAGCGAACACTCACATCCACCCTAGAAATGAAGGGGAAATGCTGTTCTCTACTTAATGTGCCCCCAGTACCACGAGGCATTGAGACAGATTAATCGATTTCATGAAGATTGTTTATCTGAATCATAATCGAGATTTGAACATTATTTACCCCACTAATATTCTGTTATAGTTTTGAGGACTGTGAATAAATGTAATCATACTTGGCTAAATATACCCCTATAGTAGAATAGGCTATAATTCATATACCCACTATATGTCAAAGCCCAATTGTTATGTTCATATGTTTACTTTATTTGTTTAGTTATTAAGCTAACTCAATTTAAGGCTAATATTATTTTATTATTTATTATCCCCCTCTATGATGCCTGCACCTAGCAGGCGACATAATGCCAATGATAGTTAAAAATTAAAAGTAAAAATAAGGGCTATATCTACCATTGACATGTTGGCTTAGTAAGCTTCATTTATCTATGATAGTCTGAAATATCATTTATGTTGGCCGCTCCTATCTTGCCTCATAGCGTTTACCCCACTTCCAACTGCTATAGTTCTGAGGACTTTATAGGAGAGATTATAGCCAGATCCCGAAAGAGGTAGATAGAGCTGTTGATCACTGTGGTATCCAAAGAGAGCTGACATATATTTATAATTATAGCTACATACAGGAGCATGGTTTAGAGTAATACCATACTGCCATAGATTAACATATGCACATAGTCCTTTATTGACCCAACCTCCTAGTACTTGAATGTACAGATTTTGAGCTACTGCGGACATGTCTCACTATACACACCTATATACCTACTTATTGGGTAGATAATTTTACTTGCCCTTCATGGTATAACACTTATTCTATAGGAGTCACCCCCACGGTATATAGCGCCCTCTGCAATTTGGTAGTCTTTAAAAATTAACAAAATGGTTCCTTGTAACATTATATAAAATAGTAATAACCAGTTGTTTTTACAAGTTGCTTACATATTTTACCCTAGTAGAAGGTTATCTCATCGCTGTTTTCATTATTCTTATACTCAAGTAAAAACAGAAACTGAGGTTAATCAGTTGAAATCCAAAAGTGGTCTCCTTAGTTGGTACTTATCTCCAATAACTTCTTCATATAGACTGGAGGTCCGAAAGTGACCTCATTTATCATTTCGAAGATATATAGGAAAGTTGGTATACTATCTACATATTATGTTCTTTTCTTTGTACCTTTCTATGGAATGCATATTACCAACCTACAATAATGTATCTTATGTTGTCTGTTTTCCAATATTTTTATTGTGTATGTTTATTATACATTCAATGTATACCCTCTTTTAAACCTCAAATAAAAATTATTTAAAAAAAAAAATATTGTGGATAAAAGTTACATTGGATATTGGACAATATATGTACAATCTATCTTACCAAATATTCTCTTATACAATTATCTTGTATGCTATATTTTGTATTTTGTTAAAATACCAATAAAAACATTTAATTCAAAAAAGAAAAGGGGCAAATAAAATTATGAAAATATATTGCAAAGTTGTTTCATTACACCTAACTGAACATTTTATATAAAATATCAAGGTGTTTACTGTCCCTTTAAAGTCTTTATTATTAGTTAAACATGAAACAAAGTTAAAGGGACACTAAACCCAAATTTTTCTTTCATGATTCAGATAGAGCATGCAATTTAAAGCAACTTTCTAATCTACTCCTATTATCAATTTTTCTTCATTCTCTTGCTATCTTTATTTGAAAAGCAAGAGTGTAAGTTTAGAAGCCGGACCATTTTTGGTTCACAACCTTGATAATTGGTGGCTAAATGCACCCAGCATTAAACAATTGCTGGCTTCTTAGCTTAGATGCCTTTTTTATCAATTAAAGATAGCAAGAGAATGAAGAAAAATTGATAATAGGAGTAAATTAGAAAGTTGCTTAAAATGGCATGCTGTATCTGAATCATGAAAGAAAAAAAAAACTTTGTTTAGTATCCCTTTATTGATGTCTTCTTTCACCATTAGATTTTACTGTGGTTTTTTCTCTCTCTATGTGCTTAGCTTTACTTGATGTATGTTGGTTGGCTAACGCACAAGAAATGTAATCTACTAGTGACATGTTATTTTATGCCACATATATAGAAAGACTTTAAGCAACCTTATTGAGAAAATAAAGATTATTCACCCGTGTGAAATGTGGCCTCTGTCAGTTGACAATACTGAATTATAACAATTCCCTTCATACTTTTGTAAAATAGATGCACTGCATGAGTGATTACAATAATAGGTTAAAAGGATACTAACAGGAAATTCGGACAGTCCGTAAACTTAAAACAAAATATTTATTTGAATAATTAAAATAATGTTACAGGAACAAGCTGGTAAAGATAGAGTAGGTATATCACCTAAACAGGCTTACGCGTTTCGGCGTTTGCCGTAATCATAGCCATAGGTGTAGGGTGTCTCCCCAGCCTTAAATAGCACATGTTAAAATCCCATTGGATATTAGATAATTAGTATAAAGAAAACAGAAACATAATATGCCTACTCTAGAACATGTGACCTGTCATAGTATACATGAATACATTTTACAAAAAGCAAACAAAATTATCTGAACAGAATTAAAATATAGTCTGTTAGTAAGAGAGACAATAAATGCAAAAGAGGAAGAAATATAGTCATACATTGATTGATACAAAATATTATTATAAAATATTATTACAATATATTAGCACTGAATAGTTAGCACATAGTAATACAATAATATCCATTATATACAAAGTACAAAACTCAGTATATATAGGATTGTATAACCAAGAAAGGACAGATCTAGTATGATAATAAAATGCTGTACAAACATCACATAGTGGATTTAGTGAACCTACAGACATAAGTTAGTTACTAACATAAAGAAATGGCACATTCATCATTACACACATATCTAACCTGTAATAGGCCTAACCTAAGTATTAGTATAGGCTACATAGAATGAAAAACCAAACTGCCGCTAATATGAAAATATATGCTAAGCTAATGGAGATTCTAGGATAGAATATGTTGATGTAAGAGTTGTCATAACTAGTGCACAATACTATACTATATATAAAGCATACCAGATAGCCAACAAAATATTATAATATTATTATAATATTAGACACAACTAAGGAACATGGTTATTTTTAATAGTTTTATTTGATAGTTCATGGCAAAGTGGGGAGATGCACTGGATAATAAAGAGAACTGATGTACAACAAAATGTATGTTAAGAACTATTATTCCCAAAAATTAATAAGGTCATATTTAGAGTTTAGACCTTTAGGGATTCTTGTCTCTAACTTAAAAATCCAGTACATCTCCCGCTTTGCCAAAATTTTGTCCCTGTCACCTCCCCTTTTAGGTAGTACTATCTTTTCAATAATGCACCATCTAAGGGAGTTGATGCTTTTGTTGTGTCTGGTAGCAAAATGTTGCACTAACGGTGTTGCTGATTTCCCTAATGAAAGAGTAGAGAGATGTTCTCTAATTCTAGAGTTGGCATCCCTTCCCGTAAGACCTACATACTGTTTATTACATAAAGTGCATTCTAAAAGATAGATAATACACTCAGCTGTACAGTTTAAGCAGGATTTGATATCAAAAGTCTCTCCAGTCACACAGGACCTAAACTTGTTTGTGACCGATACAAATTCGCAAGGCCGGCACTTTTTATGCCCACATCTGAACATCCCCGGATGTTTAAGCCAGGAAGAGTTTGGATTATCAATTTGTTTCAATTGAGTGGGTGCCAGCCTAGTTCCCAGTGTATAGCTTTTACGGTAAGAACATTTCAAACCCTTCTTTGCAGTTTCCTGTAGGGCATCATCTACAGCTAAAACTGCAAAATGTTTTTTAATGATAGCACAAATTTGTGAGTATTGGGAACTATACCCCGTCACAAAATAGACACCATCACTGCCAGTGGGCCTATCATGTGATCTATCATTGGAAATCAAAGTTTGTCTATCAATTACATCCACCTCCCTCCTAGCTCTAAGGATTTCTCTGTTGGTATATTTTCTTTCTTTCAGCCTCCTTTGGAGATCATCAGCTGCCTCCCGATAGTCTTTGGGGTTGCTACAATTCCGCTTAAGTCTTGTGAATTGACCCTTAGCTACAGCATACCTCACATGCTCAGAATGGCTACTTGTGGCATGGAGAAGGGTGTTACCTGATATTGGTTTGCGGTAAACAGAAGAATCAATTCTACCATTCTCATTTCCAATTAGTGTCAAATCTAAAAAATGAATAGACACTGAATTGTATTCAAATGTGAACCGCAAACCTTCACTATTATTATTCAGATACCCTACAAAATCTGCAATCAGATGTTCAGGACCACACCAAATCAAGAGTAGACCATCAATAAAACGTCTGTATGTTTTGATATACAGTCGATAGGGGTTTCCCTCTCCAAAGACGTGCACCATTTCCCACCATCCTAGAACCAAATTGGCATAGGATGGTGCGAATTTGGCACCCATGGCCGTGCCACGTCTTTGGAGAAAGAAATCTCCCTCAAAGCGAAATTGTGAGTTAGCAAAAAGCTGGTCATTTCCAATACAAACTTTTGAAAGTCCTCAGAGTAATTGGTGAAGTGCAAGAGAAAAAATTGTATAGCTTTCAACCCCATACCGTGAGGTATGGAGGAGTACAATGATACTGCATCTATTGTTAGCCAAAAGTTGTCTTTGTCCCATGTAATATGTTGTATTATATTCAAGACATGTTTAGTGTCTCGAATATAAGAATGTAATGAGGTAACCAATGATTGTAGCAGGGCGTCTAACCATTCAGAGGCATGCTCCAAAAGATAGTCTATGCCACTTATTATGGGTCTACCTTGCACATTAGTAAGGGACTTGTGCACTTTTGGTAAGTGATGGAACCATGGGGTTTTCGGATGATCAACTATGATATAATCAACTGTTTGTTGATCCATAAACCCCTCATGCATTCCATCATCCAAAAGGCTTATCAGATCCTGCTTAAACATGAAGGTAGGGTCCACAGACAATTTAGAGTACTCATCTGTATTGTGTAGTTGTCTATAAGCTTCTGAAACGTACATAGTCCTATCTAAAACCACAACTGATCCGCTGGACGGATGACCAATGAGTTGTTTTGTTCTAGTGACACTAACGCTTCCCTTTGAGGGCGCGTTAGGTTGAACTTCCTTTTGGACCGATCATTTTTAATACTATTGCTTAAAGCTACTAGATCCTTTTCTACCCTAGAATGGAAGGTCTCCAGGACAGTTCCCCTAGATTGTACTGGATAAAAAGCTGATTTGCTTTTAAACTTTGGTCCGCTGTTAATGATATTAGAATCAGTTCTAGCCTCAGACTCCAGCATTTGTAATGCGACCATGTCACAAGACTCAGAAAAATCAAATGTATGATTGATGGCCCGTATTGGATGAGTCTGTAGGCTAGGTCCATTCTGTACATCATTAGAATCATGAAAGTGTTTTCTTAAAGTAAGATTTCTTACTAGTCGGTTTACATCAATTAGAGTTAGAAAAACATTGAAGTCAGATGTTGGCGAGAAGCCTAATCCCAAACCTAGTACATATTCTTGATCATTACTTAATTTAGTACTAGATAAATTAATCACATTATTTGTAACTTTTACTTGTACTTGCTTTGGGGACGATTTCCCCTTAGCTGATATCTCTCCTGGTTTGGAGGTTTGGATTGCTGTGTACCTTCCCCTGTTTTTGAATGTGCCTGGGGAAAAACCCGTTCAATTTCTAATGATGTAGTGTCAGAGTGTAGTGTAGAAATAGACGAATCATGATGTATAGTGCTAGGATCTTTAGATCCCCCTGGCATCTCTTTTGGGCGATTATCCATAACAGATTCAGGAGTTGTAACCCCTGTCAAATTGCCATTGTTAACAGTGTTAGAAGTATTATCAATGCTAACTGCTGACATAGATGTACTAACTAAGGCTGTATTTTCATCAGAGGAATAGTCGGTTCCTGAATCTGAAAAAGTAACAGATTTACTACCTCTTCTGTTCTTATTGCCCTTTTTATTTTTATTATTTTTAGACCTGGGTTGATTGCGTCTATATTCATTTCTGACTTTCCTGTTCCAAATATAAACAGAACCTGAGTCATAATCTGCCTTGTCCCTCATAAATTTTAGATGTTTGTTTTCCATGATCTGCGACCTTCCTTGTGCCACAGTCTGCTGTAGAATCTTATCATATTTAACAAAATTAGGTTCAAAACATCTCTTATTTAACTCTACTTGCAATTCATTAATCTCATTCCTAACCTTATTCAAATCATGTGACCTATATTTAACTAACATAAGCATTAACCTGGAGGAGCACTCAGAGAGGATATCGTTCCATGTATTAATAAAGTCTTTGTCATTTAAGTCAATTTCAAAAGTGGGGAATTTGTAAACACGTAACCCCCTAGGAATCATTTTGGCTTTCATGTAGCTGTCAAAAGTCCAGACATCCCACTGTGCTTTTAGTTCCTTTAGTAGTAAGGTCTCCATTTGGTCTGTCCGTTGCCTTGCTGCACTGATTACCTTGGCAACTTGAAAAGTTTTCTACTTGCTGTATCGTGTGGGACTGTGGACGGATATCCAATCCTGTCACGGAAGCGGTGACACACCTTCATCCCACGTACCCGTATTGGACAACGGTATCCTGATTCGTCATCACTGACGTCACCTCTTTCTTCTTCCTTGCGAACAGAGGAAAATCGCACGGTTTGACAAGTGGTGTTTGAACCTGTCGATGGCCACGCTGGGAAAGCGTTGGAGCGGTCACACGTTTGTGGAATTGTGACAGTCTCTTAAGCCGACGGTTCCCCCTGAAGTAACCGCAACGACCTCGGATATAGGGGGCCAGCCTGGATTGGTCTTGGAGAGGTGAGGAATCAGCTTTATACTACTATTTTGAACTGTGTTCATTATCGTTGCACGCACCGGGACTATTGCTATTTACGATACTAAGACTTTTCTTTACATAACGCCTACATTGACTTGTGTCATTTTGAAGATTGGCCTACATTGTTTATTAGATAGGTCAGATAGATATGCCCCATACTTCTCTTTCTTTATTAAAAGGATACTAAACCCAATTTTTTTCTATCATGATTCAGATAGAGCATGCAATTTTAAGCAACTTTCTAATTTACTCCTATTCATTTTTATTTGTTTTATTTGCTATCTTTATTTAAAAAGCAGAAATGTAAAGCTTAGGAGCCGACCCATTTTAGGTTCAGAACCCTGGATAGCTTTTGCTTTATTGGTGACTACATTCAGCCATCCAATAAGCAAGCGTAACCCAGGTTCTGAACCAAAAATGGGCTGGCTCCTAAGCTTTACATTCCTGCTTTATAAATAAAGAGAGCAAAGAAAAAATAATAATAGGTGCAATTAGAAAGTTGCTTAAAATTGCATGCTCTATCTGAATCGGTAAAGAAAAAATTGGGATTTAGTATTGTGACGACCAGGGTTCACCAGCCCTGCACCAGTCACTTGTTTGGCACAGAAAGGGTTAAACCTTTCTACTTTAACCAATCTGTCACAGTCTAGCCACTCCAGGCAAGTCTGTGACTTAGTTCAGTGGGTGCAAGGGTTAACAACACTCTCTAGTCTGTTAGAAAAAAAAGCCCAAAACTCCCCTTTAATGCCACCCACACTAAACTATCTCTAAGCTGCCACCACTTAAGAATTATTATATGGGAAATCTTAAGGAAAACCCAGACTAACAAACTAAATCCCAGGATACAATTTAGCAAAACAATAATCTAAAAACATAGTATTAATACTACCATTCTCTTTCAGTAACGTGGTACAAATATTAGACAAAGGCAAAAACGTAATAAATAAATTAGTTATGAGCAAAAATCAAGTCACTGTCCATTATTAATAAAAATATGTTAACAAATAGAATTATACACAAGCAAATAGTTTTTAAAATAAAAAGGAGAAATAAAAGACCTAATACTTTACTAGCTTAGGTGTCTGCGCCAGGGAGATTGGCAAGAAAAGATGGTCACTCACTCTGGTATACAGCCTCCCATGTAGAATGAACAACTTGTATTGTTAGACACAAAATTGTATAACTTTTTCTCATATCAAATTGCTTGACCCAACCTTCTTACAGAGGGCCCTTAGAAATATCCACTCCTCTTTTTTTACGACATGTTATAAAGCTCAGAATCTATGGTAGAAATTATATAACATCTTTATAACTTCTGATATGTATATCTATTTCATATACACAGATAGACAATCCCTTAGTGATGGTGTGAGGAGTATTTTGATACCAAACACCATATATTTTGCATTCTTTATGGTTCTGAGGCACTATGACATATAAAAGTATATTTATTTGCAAGGCTGGTTGTCCTGTCAATGAACTCTGTTTAGTGCCTGGATAGAGGCACCGTGTTGCATCATTCTCTGTGCTGAAAGGTGGCGGCAATAAAACTGACCATAGGCAATACAGTTCTCTCTTGTGCATCTTACAAACTATTTATGAGGGCTCTGGCTTATCTAAGGGAAAAAACAGCAACACATTTCTTCTGAAAAAAACAACAAATGTTTTTAGCACACAAGCTAAAGCAAATTAATCCATTATCATCTAAATCATGAGGTATTCATGACAAGTATACCTTTAAGTATTATGTAATGCAGACTGTGTTACCATATCTAGGAAACTGTCTGCCCTAGAACATAATAATAATGTTGAGCAGCATTCAGTCTTTGTGTGCACTGCTGCATCCTTCTCTTGCTGCAGGTGCCAATCTCAAAGCTCTGTGGCTGTCAGAGAGAGCTTTATCATTGTTTTAGCCCTCATACAGGCCTGTGTAATTGTATGTGTTTGAGCATATCACGCCAGTGGTCTTATTGTTCTTCAAAATAGGTTTTGGTGGCAGTGGCCTAATCCTTTGAAGAAATTTAGATGAGACAGGTGGTCGCTGGTGCTAGAAGAATCGCACATTCATTGTGGATTGACTTTCAGTACCATCAAGTTATAGGATTTGGTTGTTACCTGAAACAGATGGTTTCTTGTGAAGATTTGACAAACATCAAATAAAAAAAAAGGATACAATATATATTGAGGTACAACATTGAGGGGCTAAAAGAGGGTATTGGGTAACAGAATAGACTTACAGCTTAAATGCCATGTGCCTGTGGCAGCAATGGAATAGGATAAACAGTTGCTGGTGCAATGATAAATTACCGGAAGCGAGATGCATTCCACTGGCTGCAATCACTGACGGACAGTTTGTCTACTTGGGACTCTTGTCCGTCCAGTCATTCATAAATGGAGCCATTAGCCTAAACTAGTTGCACGTCCTACAACCTGAGCAGTAGCCTTGGCAAGTTTGCTGCAAATCCCCTTGATATGGGTCATTATTCTATGGCAGTGCTTGCCCTTAGAGTCATAATTAAATTAAAAATAATGAAGGCAGACCAGCACTTTTATTTTGCAGTCAGGATTTATACTTAAAGGGACAGTTCACCCAAAATGTTTCTCCCCTTTAAATTGTTCCCAATGATTCATTTTACCAGCTGGAGTGCTTTAAATTGTTTAAAAGTAGCTCCTTTACCCCTATTTTGGCATTTGAAATAGCTGATTTAGCCTGTGGAATAGCCACTTATACTGAAAGTTTCTATACTGGAGTTTATTCTATTGAATAGCCTAAGTAAACTCAACCAGCAGAGGAAATTACACTCTCAGTGGGGGGGGGGGGGGGGCATGATAGTTAAGTAATAAAATGATAATTTTCCATTGTTCTCTCTAAGGGCTAGATTTATCAACGCTGAGGCGTACAGGGGCTGTACACCTCAGCTCGCCTGTTGCGGGGCGAAATTACCTGCAGGTAATTAACATTGCACACAAGCGCAATTTTGCGCTCGCGTGCAATCCCGCCCCCTGCCCGCGCACAGCCAATCACGCGCGGGCAGGAGCTGTCAATCTCCTCGGTCGGAATCGACCGAGGAGATTGAATTTCGCCACAATAGAGGTGGCGTAGATGTTAGGGAAGCAGCGGTCTGGTGACCGCTGCTTGATAATTCACGGCAAGCAAGTTCTTGAGAGAACTTGCTGCCGTAGGGGCTTAATAAATCTAGCCCTAAGTATTGAGCTTTGGTTTTCTAGACAAATATAAGATAAGGAAGCAAGTGTGTGCACATACAAGTGATAACATAATAAGATATGATATTACCTGAAGCTCAACCCATTGTAATAGGCTGTGGTTTAAAAGCACAAAACCAGCTACTTCATATACACAAATAAACCTGAAAATACTCTGTAGCTGGTATAACAAGTCATTGAAAATACATTCATATAAAAACAATTTTACAGTGCACTGTCCCTTTGAATGATATCTTGCTTTATCCTGCATCTTTATAGAGCCCATTGGATCACCAAATTGGCAGCATGGATATTTCCGATAAAGGAGCATACATGTCTTTCATTTCCTCTCTGGTTTATTTTGTGTTTGGTTGTTTAGGCTTGTATTTTCATGTCCGATCATTATAATATATTTACTATTTAAAACATGTGCATGAAATCTGATGTTTTAGAGAAGCTGTAGTCTACATTATTTTTATATTTCATTATTTAAATACCAGGCTGGTGGTAGCATCTATATTTTGTATGGTTTGCATATATTAAAATACATATTTAAAGAAAAAATAAACTATATAGTACTTATTCATTCATCTTCCTTCACTGGGCATAAAACTCTTTAGAATGAATGAAGACAAACAAAAGGGAATGTAATTATATGAATGCAGCAGGAATAGGGACTTTTTTGTACTCTACTGGTGTTACAGAAAAAAAACAAAATTGTAATACTGAATTACAGGTGCTGTGAGAATATTTGGTCACATTTTTATAATTATTCTTTGCTTGATAAGTGTCACTCATGCCATCATTATGCACAACAAATGGTACATTATACTTTATCAATCCATTAATTGTATTGAGTTAATTGTATACAAAAAAATGTTGCAGGAACACCCTTTCAAATGGATTGGATTCTCTCCCACCTCACACACACACTACCTACTTGGTGGTTGATTTATGCTGCAGGCTCTTGTTTACATAACTTTTCTAAAGCTAATACAGACACGCTGAACATTTTAGTATAGGTAATGATATTAAAGGGACATTAAACATTAAATAAATCATTTGTTTGAATGAAGTCTTCAGAGGAAAGATTAGTACATCTATGTTTAAATCTTGAAAAAATAAGGGTAAAGTTAATGTCCATAAAGCAATGGGAGCTGCCATATTGTAACTTAGGTTACCTTTTCTGCTGAGGCCAATTAGGAATGGTTATAAATGGCTTACTGGAGTGTGCAACCAATGACTGTGTCATCTACACTTCCAGGTTTAACGATTTGGAAAGCCCACAAAAATTAAAATAAACTACTGGAAAGCATAACAAAATAAATAATAAAAGTATATTGCAAAGTTTTTAACTACGTGTAATTAAATAATTTATATTAATATGTTGAGGTGTTTAATGTTCCTTTTTAACAGTGAAAAATTAATATTTTAAACGTCAAACAATGCTAAAAGAGCTATTTGTACACAATTTAATACACTTCAGCAGGTAAAATAGATGCTTGGGAACACAAAAAAGGGGGAAACAATTTACAGTAATAAGTTCTGTAATAAAGTAATCCATTCATATGTTCCCTTGCAGCTGAAGAAGCAACTAGGTGACTGTGACTCCATCACTCAGGAGATTGTGGGTAGTGCCCATATAGAGAATTACGCACTGAAGATGTTTCTATATGCAGACAATGAGGATAGAGCTGGAAGGTTCCACAAGTAAGTATTACTCAATTAACTGCTTCAAATCAGTTAGCTTTTACAATAAGAGTGAAGGTTGAACTACAATAAATTATACAGTTCATTAATATAATGACATATATTCTGATAATTGAAAGAGAATGTATTCATATGTGATTGGTTACATGAATATTTTCTATGTGAATGTGTATAATACATATATAAATGTAAATATATATATAATTTCTCTTGTAAGGTGTATCCAGTCCACGGATCATCCATTACTTGTGGGATATTCTCCTTCCCAACAGGAAGTTGCAAGAGGATCACCCACAGCAGAGCTGCTATATAGCTCCTCCCCTAACTGCCATATCCAGTCATTCTCTTGCAACTCTCAACAAGCATGGAGGTAGTAAGAGGAAAGTGGTGAAATGTAGCTGTTATCTTGCTTCAATCAAAAGTTTGTTATTTTTAAATGGTACCGGAGTTGTACTATTTTGTCCCAGGCAGAAAAATAGAAGAATCTGCCTGTGATTTCTATGATCTTAGCAGGTTGTAACTAAGATCCATGACTGAAGAGAGAGGTAACTTCAGCGGGGGAATGGCGTGCAGGTTATCCTGCTATGAGATATGTGCAGTTAAGATTTTTTCTAGAAGATGTGAATGCTAGAAAATGCTGCTGTTACCAAATTTATGTAAGGTAAGCCTGAATACAGTGATTTAATAGCGACTGGTATCATGCTTACTTTCTGAGGTAATACTCTTTTATATTTACAATATAAAACGTTTGCTGGCATGTTTAAACGTTTTTATATATACTTTGGTGATAAAACTTTATTGAGGCCTAGTTTTTTCCACATGGCTGGCTTAAATTTGCCTAGAAGCAGTTTCCTAAAGCTTTCCACTGTGTTACTATGAGTGGGAGGGGCCTAATTTAGTGCTTTTTTGCGCAGTAACATTTACAGATTGAGACATCCAGCTTCCTCCAGGAGTCCCCTGAATGCTATAGGACATCTCTAAAGGGCTCTTAGGGTTTCCAAAATCGTTTGTTGGGGAAGGTAGGCCCACAGCAAGGCTGTGGCAGTTTGGTGTGTGTTCAAAAACGTCCTCTCAGCGTGCAGTGAATGTCAGAGGGATGTGAGGAGAGTATTGCCTATTTGAATTCAATGATCTCCTTCTACGGGGTCTATTTCATAGGTTCTCTGTTATCGGTCGTAGAGATTCATCTCTTACCTCCCTTTTCAGATCGACGATATACTCTTATATATACCATTACCTCTACTGATTCTCGTTTCAGTACTGGTTTGGCTTTCTTCTATGTGTAGATGAGTGTCCTGGGGTAAGTAAGTCTTATTTTCTGTGACACTCTAAGCTATGGTTGGGCACTTTTATATAAAGTTCTAAATATATGTATTCAAACATTTATTTGCCTTGACTCAGGATGTTCAACGTTCCTTATTTCAGACAGTCAGTTTCATATTTGGGATAATGCATATGAATTAATCATTTTTTTCTTACCTTAAAATTGACTTTTTTCCCTGTGGGCTGTTAGGCTCGCGGGGGCTGAAAATGCTTCATTTTATTGCGTCATTCTTGGCGCGGACTTTTTTGGCGCAAAATTTTTTTTCTATTTCCGGCGTCATACGTGTCGCCGGAAGTTGCGTCATTTTTTGACGTTTTTTTTGCGCCAAAAGTGTCGGCGTTCCGGATGTGGCGTCATTTTTGGCGCCAAAAGCATTTAGGCGCCAAATAATGTGGGCGTCTTTTTTGGCGCTAAAAAATATGGGCGTCATTTTTGTCTCCACATTATTTATTGCTTCTGGTTGCTAGAAGCTTGTTCACTGGCATTTTTTCCCATTCCTGAAACTGTCATTTAAGGAATTTGATCAATTTTGCTTTATATGTTGTTTTTTCTATTACATATTGCAAGATGTCCCAGTTTGAACCTGAGTCAGAAGATACTATTGGAAAATCGCTGCCTGGTGCTGGATCTACCAAAGTTAAGTGTATCTGCTGTAAACTTGTGGTATCTGTTCCTCCAGCTGTTGTTTGTAATGAATGTCATGACAAACTTGTTAATGCAGATAATATTTCCTTTAGTAATGTTACATTACCTGTTGCTGTTCCATCAACATCTAATACTAGTGTTCCTGTTAACATAAGAGATTTTGTGTCTACATCCATTAAGAAGGCTATGTCTGTTATTCCTCCTTCTAGTAAACGTAAAAGGTCTTTTAAAACTTCTCATTTTTCAGATGAATTTTTAAATGAACATCATCATTCTGATTCTGACAGAGATTCCTCTGGTTCAGAGGATTCTGTCTCGGAGGTTGATGCTGATAAATCTTCATATTTATTCAAAATGGAATTTATTCGTTCTTTACTTAAAGAAGTCTTAATTGCATTAGAAATAGAGGATTCTGGTCCTCTTGATACTAAATCTAAACGTTTAAATAAGGTTTTTAAATCTCCTGTAGTTATTCCAGAAGTTTTTCCTGTCCCTGATGCTATTTCTGAAGTAATCTCCAGGGAATGGAATAATTTGGGTAATTCATTTACTCCTTCTAAACGTTTTAAGCAATTATATCCTGTGCCATCTGACAGATTAGAGTTTTGGGACAAAATCCCTAAAGTTGATGGGGCTATCTCTACTCTTGCTAAACGTACTACTATTCCTACGGCAGATAGTACTTCCTTTAAGGATCCTTTAGATAGGAAAATTGAATCCTTTCTAAGAAAAGCTTACTTATGTTCAGGTAATCTTCTTAGACCTGCTATATCTTTAGCAGATGTTGCTGCAGCTTCAACTTTTTGGTTAGAAGCTTTAGCGCAACAAGTAACAGATCATAATTCTCATAGCATTGTTAATCTTCTTCAACATGCTAATAACTTTATTTGTGATGCCATCTTTGATATCATTAGAGTTGATGTTAGGTATATGTCTCTAGCTATTTTAGCTAGAAGAGCTTTATGGCTTAAAACTTGGAATGCTGATATGTCTTCCAAGTCAACTTTGCTTTCGCTTTCTTTCCAGGGTAATAAATTATTTGGTTCTCAGTTGGATTCTATTATCTCAACTGTTACTGGAGGGAAAGGAACTTTTTTACCACAGGATAAAAAATCTAAAGGTAAATTTAGGTCTAATAATCGTTTTCGTTCCTTTCGTCACAATAAGGAACAAAAGCCTGATCCTTCACTCACAGGAGCGGTATCAGTCTGGAAACCATCTCCAGTCTGGAATAAATCCAAGCCTTTTAGAAAACCAAAGCCAGCTCCCAAGTCCACATGAAGGTGCGGCCCTCATTCCAGCCCAGCTGGTAGGGGGCAGATTACGATTTTTCAAAGAAATTTGGATCAATTCAATTCACAATCTTTGGATTCAGAACATTGTTTCAGAAGGGTACAGAATTGGCTTCAAGATAAGGCCTCCTGCAAAGGGATTTTTTCTTTCCCGTGTCCCAGTAAATCCAGCGAAGGCTCAAGCATTTCTGAAATGTGTTTCAGATCTAGAGTTGGTTGGAGTAATTATGCCAGTTCCAGTTCTGGAACAGGGACTGGGGTTTTATTCAAATCTCTTCATTGTACCAAAGAAGGAGAATTCCTTCAGACCAGTTCTGGATCTAAAAATATTGAATCGTTATGTAAGGATGCCAACATTCAAAATGGTAACTATAAGGACTATTCTGCCTTTTGTTCAGCAAGGGCATTATATGTCCACAATAGATTTACAGGATGCATATCTGCATATTCCGATTCATCCAGATCACTATCAGTTTCTGAGATTCTCTTTCCTAGACAAGCATTACCAATTTGTGGCTCTGCCGTTTGGCCTAGCAACAGCTCCAAGGATTTTTTCAAAGGTTCTCGGTGCCCTTCTGTCTGTAATCAGAGAACAGGGTATTGTGGTATTTCCTTATTTGGACGATATCTTGGTACTTGCTCAGTCTTCACATTTAGCAGAATCTCATACGAATCGACTCGTATTGTTTCTTCGAGATCATGGTTGGAGGATCAATTTGCCGAAAAGTTCATTGATTCCTCAGACAAGGGTAACCTTTTTAGGTTTCCAGATAGATTCAGTATCCATGACTCTGTCTCTGACAGACAAGAGACGTCTAAAATTGGTTTCAGCTTGTCGAAACCTTCAGTCACAATCATTCCCTTTGGTAGCCTTATGCATGGAAATTCTAGGTCTTATGACTGCTGCATCGGACGCGATCCCCTTTGCTCGTTTTCACATGCGACCTCTTCAGCTCTGTATGCTGAACCAGTGGTGCAGGGATTACACAAAGATATATCAATTGATATCTTTAAAACCGTTTGTACGACACTCTCTGACGTGGTGGACAGATCACCATCGTTTAGTTCAGGGGGCTTCTTTTGTTCTTCCAACCTGGACTGTGATTTCAACAGATGCAAGTCTGACAGGTTGGGGAGCTGTTTGGGGGTCTCTGACAGCACAAGGGGTTTGGGAATCTCAGGAGGTGAGATTACCAATCAATATTTTGGAACTCCGTGCAATTTTCAGAGCTCTTCAGTCATGGCCTCTTCTAAAGAGAGAATCGTTCATTTGTTTTCAGACAGACAATGTCACAACTGTGGCATATATCAATCATCAAGGAGGGACTCGCAGTCCTCTGGCTATGAAAGAAGTATCTCGAATTCTGGTTTGGGCGGAATCCAGCTCCTGTCTAATTTCTGCGGTTCATATCCCAGGTGTAGACAATTGGGAAGCGAATTATCTCAGTCGCCAAACGTTACATTCGGGCAAATGGTCTCTTCACCCAGAGGTATTTCTTCAGATTGTTCAAATGTGGGGACTTCCAGAAATAGATCTGATGGCTTCTCATCTAAACAAGAAACTTCCCAGGTATCTGTCCAGATCCAGGGATCCTCAGGCGGAAGCAGTGGATGCATTGTCACTTCCTTGGAAGTATCGTCCTGCCTATATCTTTCCGCCTCTAGTTCTTCTTCCAAGAGTAATCTCCAAGATTCTGAAGGAATGCTCGTTTGTTCTGCTGGTGGCTCCAGCATGGCCTCACAGGTTTTGGCATGCAGATCTTGTCCGGATGGCCTCTTGCCAACCGTGGACTCTTCCGTTAAGACCAGACCTTCTATCACAAGGTCCTTTTTTCCATCAGGATCTCAAATCCTTAAATTTGAAGGTATGGAGATTGAACGCTTGATTCTTAGTCAAAGAGGTTTCTCTGACTCTGTGATTAATACTATGTTACAGGCTCGTAAATCTGTATCTAGAAAGATATATTATCGAGTCTGGAAGACTTACATTTCTTGGTGTCTTTCTCATAATTTTTCCTGGCATTCTTTTAGAATTCCGAGAATTTTACAGTTTCTTCAGGATGGTTTGGATAAAGGTTTGTCTGCAAGTTCCTTGAAAGGACAAATCTCTGCTCTTTCTGTTCTTTTTCACAGAAAGATTACTAATCTTCCTGATATTCATTGTTTTGTACAAGCTTTGGTTCGTATAAAACCTGTAATTAAGTCAATTTCTCCTCCTTGGAGTTTGAATTTGGTTCTGGGGGCTCTTCAAGCTCCTCCGTTTGAACCTATGCATTCACTGGACATTAAATTACTTTCTTGGAAAGTTTTGTTTCTTTTGGCCATCTCTTCTGCTAGAAGAGTTTCTGAATTATCTGCTCTTTCTTGTGAGTCTTCTTTTCTGATTTTTCATCAGGATAAGGCGGTGTTGCGAACTTCATTTAAATTTTTACCTAAGGTTGTGAATTCTAACAACATTAGTAGAGAAATTGTGGTTCCTTCATTGTGTCCTAATCCTAAGAATTCTAAGGAGAGATCATTGCATTCTTTGGATGTAGTTAGAGCTTTGAAATATTATGTTGAAGCTACTAAGAATTTCCGAAAGACTTCTAGTCTATTTGTTATCTTTTCCGGTTCTAGGAAAGGTCAGAAGGCTTCTGCCATTTCTTTGGCATCTTGGTTGAAATCTTTAATTCATCATGCTTATGTCGAGTCGGGTAAAACTCCGCCTCAAAGGATTACAGCTCATTCTACTAGGTCAGTTTCTACTTCCTGGGCGTTTAGGAATGAAGCTTCAGTTGATCAGATTTGCAAAGCAGCAACTTGGTCTTCTTTGCATACTTTTACTAAATTCTACCATTTTGATGTGTTTTCTTCTTCTGAAGCAGTTTTTGGTAGAAAAGTACTTCAGGCAGCTGTTTCAGTTTGATTCTTCTGCTTATAATTTCAGTTTTTTTCATTATAAGATTTAAACTTTATTTTGGGTGTGGATTATTTTCAGCGGAATTGGCTGTCTTTATTTTATCCCTCCCTCTCTAGTGACTCTTGTGTGGAAGATCCACATCTTGGGTAGTCATTATCCCATACGTCACTAGCTCATGGACTCTTGCTAATTACATGAAAGAAAACATAATTTATGTAAGAACTTACCTGATAAATTCATTTCTTTCATATTAGCAAGAGTCCATGAGGCCCACCCTTTTTTGTGGTGGTTTTGATTTTTTTGTATAAAGCACAATTATTCCAATTCCTTATTTTTTATGCTTTCGCACTTTTTTCTTATCACCCCACTTCTTGGCTATTCGTTAAACTGATTTGTGGGTGTGGTGAGGGGTGTATTTATAGGCATTTTGAGGTTTGGGAAACTTTGCCCCTCCTGGTAGGAATGTATATCCCATACGTCACTAGCTCATGGACTCTTGCTAATTTGAAAGAAATGAATTTATCAGGTAAGTTCTTACATAAATTATGTTTTCTTATATTTGCTTGTTAACTTGATTTAAAGTGTTTTCCAAGCTTGCAAGTCTCATTGCTAGTCTGTACAAACATGTCTGACATAGAGGAAACTCCTTGTTCATTATGTTTAAAAGCCATTGTGGAACCCCCTCATAGAATGTGTACCAAATGTACTGATTTCACTTTAAGAAATAAAGATCATATTCTGTCTTTAAAAAATTTATCACCAGAGGAATCTGACGAGGGGATAAGTCCGCTCAAGGGACTCACGCTCAAATGGCGCCAAGTACATCTAGGGCGCCCATAGCGTTTACTTTACAAGACATGGCGGCAGTCATGGATAATACACTGTCAGCGGTATTAGCCAGACTACCTGACTTTAGAGGAAAGCGAGATAGCTCTGGAGTTAGACGAAATACAGAGCATACTGACGCTTTAAGAGCTATGTCTGATACTGCCTCACAATATGCAGAAGCTGAAGATGGAGAGCTTCTTTCTGTGGGTGATGTTTCTGACTCAAGGAAGATGATGCAACGTGATTCTGATATCTCTACATTTAAATTTAAGCTTGAACACCTCTGCGTGTTACTCAGGGAGGTTTTAGCTGCTCTGAATGACTGATACAATTGCAGTGCCAGAGAAATTGTGTAGACTGGATAAATACTATGCAGTGCCGGTGTGCACTGATGTTTTTCCAATACCTAAAAGGTTTACAGAAATTATTACTAAGGAATGGGATAGACCAGGTGTGCCGTTCTCTCCCCTTCCTATTTTTAGAAAAATGTTTCCAATAGACGCCACCACACAGGACTTATGGCAGACAGTTCCTAAGGTGGAGGGAGCAGTTTCTACTCTAGCAAAGCGTACTACTATCCCTGTCGAGGACAGTTGTGCTTTCTTAGATCCAATGCATAAAAAGTTAGAGGGTTACCTTAAGAAAATGTTTATTCAACAAGGTTTTATCCTACAGCCCCTTGCATGCATTGCTCCTGTCACTGCTGCTGCGGCGTTCCGGTTTGAGTCTCTGGAAGAGGCTTTACAGGTAGCGACTCCATTGGATGACATACTTGACAAGCTTAGAGCACTTAAGCTAGCCAATTATTTTGTTTCTGATGCCATTGTTCATTTGACTAAACTAACGTCTAAGAATTCTCCAGGCGCGCAGAGCGCTATGGCTTAAATCATGGTAAGCTGACGTTACTTCAAAGTCTAAGCTGCTTAACATTCCCTTCAAGGGGCAGACCCTATTCGGGCCTGGTTTGAAGGAGATTATTGCTGATATCACTGGAGGAAAAGGTCATGCCCTTCCTCAGGATAGGTCCAAATCAAGGGCCAAACAGTCTAATTTTCGTGCCTTTCGAAAATTCAAGGCAAGTGCGGCATCAACTTCCTCTAATGCAAAACAAGAGGGAACTTTTGCTCAGTCCAAGATGGTCTGGAGACCTAACCAGACCTGGAACAAGGGTAAGCAGGCCAAAAAGCCTGCTGCTGCCTCTAAGACAGCATGAAGGAACGGCCCCCTATCCGGTAACGGATCTAGTAGGGGGCAGACTTTCGCTCTTCGCCCAGGCGTGGGCAAGAGATGTCCAGGATCCCTGGGCGTGGAAATTATATCCCAGGGATATCTTCTGGACTTCAAGGCTTCCCCTCCAAAAGGGAGATTTCACCTTTCTCAATTATCTGCAAACCAGATAAAGAGAGAGGCATTCTTACACTGTGTTCAAGACCTCCTAGTTATTGGAGTGATCCATCCAGTTCCAAAGGAGGAACAGGGGCAGGGATTTTACTCAAATCTGTTTGTGGTCCCCAAAAAAGAGGGAACCTTCAGACCAATTTTGGATTTAAAGATCTTAAACAAATTCCTCAGAGTTCCATCATTCAAGATGGAGACTATTCGTACCATCCTATTTATGATCCAGGAGGGTCAATACATGACTACAGTGGATTTAAAGGATGCTTATCTTCACGTTCCGATACACAAAGATCATCATCGGTTTCTCAGGTTTGCCTTCCTAGACAGGCATTACCAGTTTGTAGCTCTTCCCTTTGGGTTAGCTACAGCCCCAATAATTTTTTACGAAGGTTCTGGGGTTGCTTCTGGCGGTCCTAAGGCCGCGTGGCATAGCAGTGGCCCCTTATTTAGACGACATCCTGATTCAGGCGTCAAACTTCCAAGTTGCCAAGTCTCATACGGACATAGTGTTGGCATTTCTGAGGTCGCATGGGTGGAAGGTGAACGAGGAAAAGTGTTCTCTATCCCCCCTCACAAGAGTTTCCTTCCTAGGGATAGATTCTGTAGAAATGAAAATTTACTTGACGGAGTCCAGGTTATCAAAACTTCTGAATTCCTGCCGTGTTATTTATTCCATTCCTCGCCCTTCGGTGGCTCAGTGCATGGAAGTAATCGGCTTAATGGTAGCGGCAATGCACATAGTGCCGTTTGCACGCCTACATCTCAGACCGCTGCAACTATGCATGGTCAGTCAGTGGAATGGGGATTACACAGATTTGTCTCCTCTACTAAATCTGGATCAAGAGACCAGGGATTCTCTTCTCTGGTGGCTATCTCGGGTCCATCTGTCCAAAGGTATGACCTTTTGCAGGCCAGATTGGACAATTGTAATGACAGATGCCAGCCTTCTAGGTTGGGGTGCAGTCTGGAACTCCCTGAAGGCTCAGGGATCGTGGACTCAGGAGGAGACACTCCTTCCAATAAACATTCTGTAACTAAGAGCGATATTCAATGCTCTTTAGGCTTGGCCTCAGCTAGCGACACTGAGGTTCATCAGATTTCAGTCGGACAACATCAAGACTGTGGCTTACATCAACCATCAAGGGGGAACAAGGAGTTCCCTAGCGATGTTAGAAGTCTCAAAGATAATTCGCTGGGCAGAGATTCACTCTTGCCACCTATCAGCTATCCATATCCCAGGTGTAGAAAACTGGGAGGCGGATTTTCTAAGTCGACAGACTTTTCATCTGGGGGAGTGGGAACTCCATCCGGAGGTGTTTGCACAATTGGTTCATCGTTGGAGCAAACCAGAACTGGATCTCATGGCGTCTCGGGATCCCAAGGCAACGCTGATAGATGCTCTAGTAGCGCCTTGGTCCTTCAACCTGGCTTATGTGTTTCCACCGTTTCCTCTGCTCCCTCGTCTGATTGCCAAAATCAAGCAGGAGAGAGCATCAGTGATCTTGATAGCGCCTGTGTGGCCACGCAGGACTTGGTATGCAGATCTGGTGGACATGTCATCCTTTCCACCATGGACTCTGCCGCTGAGACAGGACCTTCTACTTCAAGGTCCTTTCAACCATCCAAATCTAATTTCTCTGAGGCTGACTGCCTGGAGATTGAACGCTTGATTTTATCAAAGCATGGTTTCTCTGAGTCAGTCATTGATACCTTAATTCAGGCACGAAAGCCTGTCACCAGGAAAATCTATCATAAAATATGGCGTAAATATCTTTATTGGTGTGAATCCAAGGGCTACTCATGGAGTAAGGTCAGGATTCCCAGGATATTATCTTTTCTCCAAGAAGGATTGGAGAAAGGATTGTCAGCTAGTTCCTTAAAGGGACAGATTTCTGCACTATCTATTCTTTTGCACAAGTGTCTGGCGGATGTCCCAGACGTTCAGGCATTTTGTCAGGCTTTAGTAAGAATCAAGCCTGTGTTTAAACCTGTTGCTCCACCTTGGAGCTTAAATTTGGTTCTTAAAGTTCTTCAGGGGGTTCCGTTTGAACCTCTTCATTCCATAGATACCAAACTTTTATCTTGGAAAGTTCTTTTTTTGGTAGCTATTTCCTCGGCTCGTAGAGTTTCCGAGTTATCTGCCTTACAATGTGATTCTCCTTATCTGATCTTCCATGCAGATAAGGTAGTTCTGTGTACTAAACCTGGGTTTTTACCTAAGGTGGTATCTAATAAGAATATCAATCAAGAGATTGTTGTTCCGTCTTTGTGTCCTAATCCTTCTTCAAAGAAGGAACGTCTATTACACAATCTGGACGTGGTTCGTGCTTTAAAGTTTTACTTACAAGCTACTAAAGATTTTCGTCAAACATCGGCTTTGTTTGTTGTCTACTCTGGACAGAGGAGAGGTCAAAAGGCTTCGGCAACCTCTCTTTCTTTTTGGCTAAAAAGCATAATCCGCTTAGCCTATGAGACTGCTGGCCAGCAGCCTCCAGAAAGTATTACAGCTCATTCTACTAGAGCTATGGCTTCCACATGGGCCTTTAAAAATGAGGCTTCTGTTGAACAGATTTGCAAGGCGGCGACTTGGTCTTCGCTTCATACTTTTTCAAAATTCTACAAATTTGATACTTTTGCTTCTTCGGAGGCTATTTTTGGGAGAAAGGTTTTACAGGCAGTGGTACCTTCCGTTTAAGTACCTGCCTTGTCCCTCCCTTCATCCGTGTACTTTAGCTTTGGTATTGGTATCCCACAAGTAATGGATGAAGAGAAATAAATTTATCAGGTAAGCATAAATTATGTTTTCTCTTGTAAGGTGTATCCAGTCCACGGCCCACCCTGTCATTTTCAGGCAGGTATTTTTTAATTTTAAACTACAGTCACCACTGCACCCTATGGTTTCTCCTTTCTCTGCTTGTTTTCGGTCAAATGACTGGATATGGCAGTTAGGGGAGGAGCTATATAGCAGCTCTGCTGTGGGTGATCCTCTTGCAACTTCCTGTTGGGAAGGAGAATATCCCACAAGTAATGGATGATCCGTGGACTGGATACACCACAAGAGAAATAAATGTATCAGGTAAGCATAAATTATGTTTTCTCTCAAAAATGCATGCTCTATCCAAAACCATGAAAGATAAATTTTGCCTTCAAGTGAGCCTAGACTCATTGTTAAATGCTTAAAATGTAAATGACCCAAGAAAGGGGAATTGCTTTATTGCTTTAGCAAAATATAATTTTTTTATTTTACTTGGGATTAAAACTGCCATATTGCGACTTGTTTATACTGGAAAAAGCTACAGTGTTTTTGCAGCAGTTTTGCAAGAATGTTTTCCAATGGCAAGAATACTAGATGCCAGCACCAGTAGTATCTCTTCAATATAGACTATAATAGGAACAAAACAAATTTGATATAAGAAGTAAATTGGAAAGTTGTTCAAAATTGTATGCTCTGTATGAACCACAAAAGCAAATGTTTGGTTTTCATATCTCTTTAAAGGGACAGTCAAGTCAAAAAAATCACTTTAATGATTTAAATAGGGCATGTAATTTTTTTTTTTAACTTTATTTTTATTCAGCATGATAACTTCACACATTTTGTAAACGCCATGCAAGACGCTATTTAAACATTTAACAGCAAATAATTTATAAAACGGTCTTGACTGTCTTAATGATATAGATTCAACATATCTTAGAAAAAAAAAAGAAATTAATATTAGCTTAGATTAAGCCCTAGCTCTTCTGATTTGTTACTTTCAAGTTCATCAGCTGATTTTTAGTTCTATCTATAACCCCCACCCAACCCCCACAAAACAGCCCGACATGGAAAGAAAAAGGAGAGAAAAAAAAAAATAAAGGGGGAAAGAGGCAAGGGGAATTCCCCTTCCTATCCATTTTCACTCCCCTCATCCACCCGGGGGACTGTATTCAGTAGGACCTCACAGAATGTACGTCTAGAACAGCCTGATAAGTCAGTGCTCTCTACTAAAGTTATTACCAGGCTCCTAGAAGTATCAATTCAGAGTTTCTAAACGGGAAAATTAGATCATTTATCTCCATGTCCGGCAGAGATTTTATAAATACTGACGATTTGTTGAAAAATTGTCTAATATCCTCTTCATTGTCTAAATTAGTGTCTCTTTGTTCTATCAAACATTGTTTCTTTAAACAGTGTTTAATCCCTGGGATAGATGGTGGTGTCTTTAGCTTCCAATTTTTAAAAATAAGATATCTAGATGTCAATATGGACAGGAGAATTAACTTATCATTTATTTGATGTGCATTTTGATTCGGTAGCCCAAATATAATTTGTAACTGTGTTATAGCTGATTAAGAGATTTTAAGTGTTTTAGTAAACCAGAACTCTAGCTTCCACCAAAAATGTCTTATTTTAGGACAATCCCAAACCATGTGCATTAGATCTGCTGCCGGCAATGAACATTTTGGGCAGTGATTAAAGCCATAGTTGCGAATTTTGCTATCTTTTTGGGGGTAAAATAAGAGTTATGTATTAATCTGAAATGCGACTCTCGCCAGGTAGCTGACAAGGTAGCCTGAGCCACTTTCTGAATTGATAATTGGATAAATTCAGTGTCAATATTGGAATGAGGGATCATCTGGTTCCATAGTAGGGTCATTTTCTCTAGCTCAGAGTTCCCTTTGCTGGAATTAATCAATTGATAGCATAAGGAAATTGACCTCTGGCCATTTTCGAAGAGTTTTAACCAACTTTCCAATTTGCCCAGGGACCAATTCCAATCTGTTTCTTTCATAAGCCCTGTGGCGAAATGTCTGCTTTGTAGATATGGATAAAAATCCTTGTTATTAATTTTGAATTCTTTTTTTAATTCTTCAAAAGCTTTAACACATTTTCTCTCTTTATCAATCAGATGTAATACCCTGTCCAAGCCCTGACTATGCCAGGTCTTAAAAAGTGGCGAGCTTAGCCCTGCCAGGAATTTCGGATTTCCCAGAAGTGGCAAAAATTGCGAAACTTTGCATTTTAAAGATAAGAGTTCCCCCACTTTCCACCAGGCCTTCAGTGGGCTCATAAAAGTTTTAAACAATTTAATTTCCCTTGGTAATTCTTTGGGTGGGCAATGGATTAATGCTGAAGGAGTGTACGGATAAGATATAGTTACCTCTAGTAGGCTATTTGTTACATAATTACTCCGAAAAATCCAGTCAGCGACTATTCGCACAAGGAAGGCATAATTATAGAAGCGAATGTTGGGCAAGGCAAGACCTCCGTACTCTTTCGAAAGAGAGAGTTTCTTTAACGAAATCCTTGGTCTCTTCTCTTGCCATATAAATTTACTGAGTGAACTGTTAAGTGAGCGGATATCCCTTTCCAATATAATTAATGGGGTGTTCTGGAGTACATAAAGAAGTTTTGGTAATAATACCATTTTAAATAGAGCTATCCGACCAGAGATAGATATTGGAAGGCCCTGCCAATTCTTCAGTTTCTCCCTTATGTTTTTTAAAATTGGGGTTATATTAAGATCATACAACTCTGCAGGGTTAGAGGAAATAAAGATTCAAAAATATTTAAGAGTTTGTTGCCAGGCTAAAAGGAATATTAGCTGGAGAGTTATTATTTGTTCTAAGCCATAGTAATTCAGATTTTGCTTGGTTAATTTTGTAGCCTGAAAAGGATCCAAACCTATCGGCGATGTCCAAAAATTTTGGTATACTGGTTTGAATGTCAGATAGATATAATAAAACGTTGTCCGCGTAGAGAGCTATTTTTATAATCTGATTACCAATTTTGATTCCTGGGAGGTGATGTCTGATCATGATCGCCAGGGGTTCTATTGAGACGTCGAAGAGCAGGGGGGAGAGAGGGCAGCCCTGTCTAGTCCCTCTTCCAAGAGTTATCTGTGGGGAGATAATATTGTTCACAATCAGTCTTGTATATGGTTCTTTATATAAATTGGTGATAAATCTCGGGAACTCGCCCTTAAACCCAAACTTATTTAAAGATGTAAAAAGATGATCAAAGTGGAATGAATTGAAGGCTTTTTCTGCATCTATTGAAACAATAGCCAGATCATGTGCGCCCTCCTCTCCCCGACATCACCTCAAAATATTCAGTTGTGAAGGGCTTGTCATTTTAAACAACTTTCCAATTTACTTTTATTACCAATTTTGCTTTGTTCTCTTGGTATTCTTAGTTGAAAGCTAAATCTATGAGGTATATATGCTAATTTCTTAGACCTTGAAGGCCACCTCTAATCTGAAAGCATTTTGACAGTTTTCACCACTAGAGGGTGTTAGTTCATGTGTTTCATATAGATAACATTGAGCTCAGGCACGTGAAGCTCTTAAGAGCAAGCACTGATTGGCTAAAAATGCAAGTCTGTGAAAAGAACTGAAATATGGGGGCAGTTTGCAGAGCCATAGATACAAGGTAATCACAGAGGTAAAAAGTATATTATTATAACTGTGTTAGTTATGCAAAATTGGGGATTGGGTAATAAAGGTATTATCTATCTTTTTAAACAACAAAAATTCTGGTGTTTACTGTCCCTTTATTGAACTTAATTTAATCTTAATATGATAAATAAAGTACACCAAATATAACAAAATGTAGGCGTTATTGATTGTAAACTGGTAATTACATTTTGAGACAAAATTAGCTTTGAAAATATTAATATTAAATGTAGATCTATTTTAATGTTTATATGGACAGAAATCACAGTATTTCAGTTTTAAAGTTTATCTGTAGTAGTAAACAAAAATAATTTCACAGTTAAAGGGACAAATGCAGCATAACTGTAAAAAGCTGACATGAAAATATCACCTGAACGTCTGTCTATATGTAAAAAAAAAAAGGAAGATATTTGTACCTCAAAATTTTTTCAGCTCATGAGAGTAATTGCTATGTAAACAGTTATACTTCAGCTGCTGTCCAGCTGCAAGTTGAAAATAAAAAAATAATAGTCAGCATCAGCAGTGCTGAGGTCTTGCTTTGTTTTGTTTCACTAAACCGTAAACTTCCTTAAACTGAATAGGAAAATAACATGACTGTGCCTGCACATGCCAGATTCACAATCCCTTGCAAGTCCTGGGACTAGCATCCTGATTGGCTGCTTAAAGTTTCTTACGGTGGGAGGGGAATACTTAGGACATTTTTAGGTCAAATATCTTCCTTTTTTACATAGAGATGTTCAGGTGATAATTTTACAGCTATGCTGCAGCACTTTCAAGTGCTTCAACATTTGGGTATCATGTCCCTTTAAAGCTTAAACATTATGGGCTAGATTACAAGTGGCGTGCTATTGTTAGCATGGGTCGTGATAAGCAATATAAAAAGGTGAAAGTAAACATGTTCGCTCGAGCGCAAACAAAATTTAGCGAGCGTCAGGTTTACGCAATTGGAGAACTACCATAAAGTTTTTTTTTTTTGTTTTTTTTTAAATGCATCAAACACAACATAAATGCATTAAAATAAAGTGTTACACTCATATATGCACAATCTGATAAAAAAAAATATATAAATATTAATACAATTTTATTTAGACTGGTTAAACCATATATGGTATATGACAAAGTATTTAAATGGAAAAGGCTATATTATGTGTGTACATGTGTATGTATTTATATATGTAAATACATATATAAACACATATATATGCATGTAAAAAATATAAAATTAATATAACATATCAAAATTTGTATTAACATTATTTCTTTTATTCATATTTATTGATGTTAAAACAATTATACATACACCGTAAGTATAACAGAATGATATAACATCACTCATGAAATAATCAATGTGTCATAAAACCCCTTTGTATAAACATTTTTTATTTATAGTTATAGGAAGGTGATACTTCTTAATAATAATAATGTTTATACTGGGATATTGTATAATATACTTGACAAGCTGTGCTATTACTCAGTGATGGCCAAATTCCTAACACATGACGGCCACAGATAAATATTATAGTAGCCTTAAGGGGTGCATATATACATGTATTTAATTCTGCTTTTTTGTGGGGCCATAAAAACTATCACAGAGGGCAGCCAGTTGGCTGCCTTTGGTATAAATGATTTATTATTCCAGGTTTCTAATGTTTTATGTTTATGCAGTTTCAAGTTAATTTGTATGAATTTACCACAAATTAAAATAATGAGGTATGGAATAATCTAATTTATTATTTTTAAAAAAATTATTTATTTCCCCAGAAATTATACCTCATGCTGCCAGAATTTGGATTTTTTTTACTGCTAACATTTAGTTAATGCTGTTAGATACTGTTTCAGTTTTACCCCTCTAAAAAAAAAAAAAAACATACCCAAACTTCAGCGAATTGATTTTTAACAAAGTATAATATACATTGGATGCAGTAGGTTCCTAGAAAATATTATTTACCACCATGTAAAATATCATAGAAAAAGACTTTTTAAAAGTATACAGTTACATAATCGTAATGTAACTTTTTTATGTATGTTTTTAATTTTAGAAATATGATAAAGTCCTTCTATACAGCAAGTCTTCTGCTTGACACACTAACTGTTTTTGGAGAGCTCACAGAAGAGGTAAGCAATATTTATTTATTTAATTTAAATTGGATATTGGATATTTTATTCAGTGCTGTTGGTCAGTGGAAATATTAAAGACAGAATTGCTGTGTCTGGCTTTATGGAATATAAAACAATATGTTATACGTAAGAAATTTATATAGTTTTCTCCAACATAGGTGTGTCCGGTCCACGGCGTCATCCTTACTTGTGGGATATTCTCTTCCCCAACAGGAAATGGCAAAGAGCCCAGCAAAGCTGGTCACATGATCCCTCCTAGGCTCCGCCTACCCCAGTCATTCTCTTTGCCGTTGTACAGGCAACATCTCCACGGAGATGGCTTAGAGTTTTTTAGTGTTTAACTGTAGTTTTTATTATTCAATCAAGAGTTTGTTATTTTAAAATAGTGCTGGTATGTACTATTTACTCAGAAACAGAAAAGAGATGAAGATTTCTGTTTGTATGAGGAAAATGATTTTAGCACCGTAACTAAAATCCATGGCTGTTCCACACAGGACTGTTGAGTGCAATTAACTTCAGTTGGGGGAACAGTGTGCAGTCTCTTACTGCTTGAGGTATGACACATTCTAACAAGACGATGTAATGCTGGAAGCTGTCATTTTCCCTATGGGATCCGGTAAGCCATGTTTATTAAGATAGTAAATAAGGGCTTCACAAGGGCTTATTAAGACTGTAGACTTTTTCTGGGCTAAATCGATTCATTATTAACACATATTTAGCCTTGAGGAATCATTTATTCTCTTACTCCATAGTCCTTAAAATCCAAAGGTTTATTTCAAAAGAGTTTAAAACATGTAGGTGAGTAGACAAGCACAGCACAGTACAAATGCAAGCTATACAGGTGGAGGGGGGGGAGCAAATCCTTACATGTTTCGTGCTATGCAGCACTTAATCATAGGATAGCTCACCACCTGTGCAGCACACCTTTAAAGGAGCAATGGCCAATCATTCAAAGCCATAGTATACCCAAAATGAATGTCTCAAAGGCAGACTGCACAGGTGTGAGAAGAAATGGTGTAACATAACAATACAAAAGCAAAAAAGGTACTTATTACATAGAAAGTACAAAAGTGAAAATAAAATAAAAATAAATGTAAAAAAACACATCAATAGATCATGTTACACACGTTCCAAATTAGTCTCAAAAAGAGAAATAATAGTAAATCTGATTATAAATCTAAGTCAGATGCGATATAGTAATAAAAATATATATATATATAAAAATATAAAATATAAAATATAAAATATAAGATATATATATATATTACTATCATCACATATACAAGGCAAGAAAAAATTGTTTAAGGATCAAAAAGATTTTAAAGACAATAAAGCACATGTCACATGGAATATACAACTTTTTGATGAGACCTTAAAAAAGATGGTATTAATTTTTCAAAATGTCATGCACTAATTGTACTCATATTCACATTACCAAGTTAACAGCGGGATTGAAAAATCTGAAAATACTGAAAATAACTTATACTTTCAGGAATCACAGTTTAGGAGTTTAGGAGTCTCGTATACATATGTTGTAAAACTGTCACATTTTTTCATATTTTTTCTCATATTTTTTCATATTTTTTCATATTTTTTCATATTTTTTCTCATATTAGAAATTATCTATTTAGTTTTTATTTCTCCCTTGCCTCACTCTTATTCTCATTCTGAATACATTCTGAACATATCCAGTTTCACATTTTCATATCTTCATATTTTGACACCTTGATACATACAATTATACATATTTGTATATGTTTTCACATTAACTTTTTTTGTTTTTGTATTTATCTACCATTGTGTGAAAAAATATGAAGAAATATGAAAGAATATGAGAAAAAATATGAAAAAATATGAAAAAATATGAGAAAAAATATGAAAAAATGTGACAGTTTTACAACATATGTATACGAGACTCCTAAACTCCTAAACTGTGATTCCTGAAAGTATAAGTTATTTTCAGTATTTTCAGATTTTTCAATCCCGCTGTTAACTTGGTAATGTGAATATGAGTACAATTAGTGCATGACATTTTGAAAAATTAATACCATCTTTTTTAAGGTCTCATCAAAAAGTTGTATATTCCATGTGACATGTGCTTTATTGTCTTTAAAATCTTTTTGATCCTTAAACAATTTTTTCTTGCCTTGTATATGTGATGATAGTAATATATATATATATCTTATATTTTATATTTTATATTTTATATTTTTATATATATATATATTTTTATTACTATATCGCATCTGACTTAGATTTATAATCAGATTTACTATTATTTCTCTTTTTGAGACTAATTTGGAACGTGTGTAACATGATCTATTGATGTGTTTTTTTACATTTATTTTTATTTTATTTTCACTTTTGTACTTTCTATGTAATAAGTACCTTTTTTGCTTTTGTATTGTTATGTTACACCATTTCTTCTCACACCTGTGCAGTCTGCCTTTGAGACATTCATTTTGGGTATACTATGGCTTTGAATGATTGGCCATTGCTCCTTTAAAGGTGTGCTGCACAGGTGGTGAGCTATCCTATGATTAAGTGCTGCATAGCACGAAACATGTAAGGATTTGCTCCCCCCCCCTCCACCTGTATAGCTTGCATTTGTACTGTGCTGTGCTTGTCTACTCACCTACATGTTTTAAACTCTTTTGAAATAAACCTTTGGATTTTAAGGACTATGGAGTAAGAGTGCTGCTTCCCTCTACCTTTTACTTTTGGATTTGGCTTGATCCATATTTCTAGCTGGCACCACGCCAACAGTGCTTCTCTTTCCTTTGCCGACATTCTGAGGCTGCAATTGGACAGCGGCGCACACACCCTCTATAGGCTGTAGCGACGTCACTCTCCTACCCACTGTCTCTGCTACAAGCTACCGACGCTGCTCGCCTAGGAGGATTATGAAGCTGCAGTAAGTGTGTTTTGTCTATTTGTTATATATATACACACTACTACTGTTTAAAAGGGTTTTTCAGTCTGTGAGGGTTTGAACTCTCAGAAAGCTTTTATTTGAGCACGAATACTATTAGCGGTTGTTGTAACCGGCAGTGTGTTTGTTCCCTGGGGACATGTTTTAACAGCTGTGTGCGGCAACGCCGTGAGACTTTGAAATCCAGCAAAGAAATGAATGCTGATATCTGAATGAATAATAATTCAAATATCGTTGCTCATTTAGATATAATTTCCATTAGCTTTCTTTTTCAGTTTAAACCAAGGCTGCTTATACTGACGCTGTGATGATTTTTTCAAATAATCTAAAGGCAGCCATTAATTAACAGCATACACCTTAGAAGCAATGTGGAGCATAATTCTATTTGCATATGTGTGATGACTTTCTGATACTCTCTACATTTTTTGCATGCTTCAAAGTGTGACATCTATAACTCACAGAGGATTTAACCATTTAACCATTTAACCATTTAACCAAATTTGCATGCCTATTTGTGAAGAAGAATAAACAAACCTGCACTGTTGGTGTTTTAATCCATTATCTAGCACATTTTTTGCACTTTACTTAGCTATGGAGGGGGAGGCAATTAGTCTCAATAAATCGATTTTTGATATACAAGGCAGAAAAACATATTTTCAATCAGTGTTCTCAGTGGGAGAGAATGAATTTATTGAAAAAGATATGAAGAGTCTGTTTAACCAATTGGAAAGATTGCTTATGATGGACTTACGTTTGATGTGGGATGCTGTAGCCTTTGAACATTATGTGCAATCTAAGAGAATCCCTCGAGGATTAAGAATTAAAAAGTTTCCTTCATATGACCTCAATGATGACGCTCTAACAACGGAGTGGAAGGATGCCCTTACAACCTGTTCTTTAACCATTATGGATATTTTGATAAGAAGCAAAAATTCCAAACGTGATTCCTTAAAGGCACAGATCCATAATGTTAAACAGGAATTAAAGAACCACAAACAAGAGGAGGAGTATTCTGATTTAAAATCTAAAATGAAGAAAAAGATAAGAAAATCTGATAGTGAGCTTGCTTCACTAAAGGGCAGAAAATTCAACAGAGACCAAGATGATTATCTTAAAAATAATGTGTATGACTGGTCTAGATTTACCAGACGGACCCGCAGATTTTCTGGAACACAACAGAGGGATTATGATTCAAGCACAAATACTGATGGTGAAGGAGAAATTCCAAGGTCCAGCAAAAATAGAAATAAACATAAAAACAAAAATAAGAAGAAATCAAATTGGGCCACATCATCCACACCGGTAGTCGAACCAAAGTCAATCTTAAAGAAAAGACACAAGAATAAATCCAAGAAAGTAGTCTTTTCCTCTACTGAGTTGGATACCTCTGACCAGGATTCAGAATTATCAGATGATAGCTCTTCCTCCTCTTCCTCTTCTTCCTCTCTTTCTCCCCTTCCCTCTTTGTCTTTGCAGGAAACGACACACCAAGGACGTGAGAAGAAAGAAAATGAAGTCCGTTCAAAAACCAAAAGCCAAGACATCCCTTTAGGAAAGGAAAAAAGAGGACACGTAGAGCAGGTTCCAGAAGAAGGAAAAAGATCCTCAAAGAGAAAGGCAAAGAAGAACTAGCACTCAGTGTCGTCAATTTATCGAACTTTGAACTCACTGAAAGTCATATTAGTGTATTATCTAAGGGTCTGGGCTTTGCTCCCACTTACAATTTTTCAGTATTTAATACTTTGTTGGATCTCAATAAATTTGTTAGGAAGCTCACACTACGTAGACACTTTTCTAGTATTTCTGATAATGAGGAAGTGGAACTTGATGTACCAGATGAAATTGCTGAGGGTGAAAATAATGTATCCCTTCCCATCAGCAGTTTGCCCAGTACTAATCCAGAATCAACTTTTGATTTTAAAGACATCTGTATTCTGGAAGAATTAAGAATGCTGGACACTACTGCTGATGGTGTGAATGACTCAGATGTTCCAAAACCTAAAAGAACAAGATCTAATTTTTACCCCACTCAATCTAGGGGCACACATATTAATTTATTCCAAAAACAGGTGGAAAAAGAGATTGTGGAGTTGGGTAAACACACTACTACAACAGGCCATAGGGATAATCTTACAAAAAGACAAAAAGCTGCAATTAGACAATTAGAAAGTAAACACGATCTTGTCATTCGTTCATCAGACAAAGGAGGTAATGTCGTAGTTATGAACAAAGCACAATACATTAATGAAGCCTATAAACAATTGAACGATGGCATCACATATAGGAAATTATCTCATAACCCAGAGAAAGAATTCACCCATAAATTGGATAGGCTACTTGAAGATGCACTTGCTTTGGGCTTCATCTCACAAGAGCAGTGTGTTTCCCTAATTCCACAATTTCCCGTGACGCCGGTCTTTCACCACCTACCTAAATTACATAAGGACTCAGTCAACCCACCAGGCCGTCCAATAATTTCTGGGATTGGCTCGTTGTTTGAACCATTGTCTGAGTGGGTTGACTCAGTCCTACAGCCCCTAGTACAGAACCTTAGTAGCTATCTAAGGGATTCATCCCATCTTTTAACTATCATTGACAAAATGAGATGGGACAAAGATCATAGGTGGGTGGTGATTGACGCGGTGTCACTATACTCACGTATACCGCACAGTTTGGGATTGTGTGCCATTGGTTTCTTTTTGGATAATTATACCAATTATTCCAGGGAATTTAAATTGTTCTTTTGTGAGACTGTCGAGTTCCTACTGTCCCACAACTACTTCATGTTTAATGGAGAATATTTTCTACAAATCTGTGGTACTGCGATGGGGGCGAAATTTGCCCCCTCATTCGCTAACCTATTTGTGGGATGGTGGGAACTCGGCAGCCTCTACAATAGCAATAACCCTTTCATAGATAACATCTGCATATATATGCGTTACATTGATGACCTTATCTTTGTGGTCAAAGGTGACTTTGTCTTTGAGGATTTCCTCAAATTTGTAAACAATAATGATCTACATTTACAGTTCACGGGGGAGATCCAAGATAAAGAAGTCCATTTTTTGGATCTCACCTTAGTTGGCTCAGTTGAACTTAATAAGATCGTCACTGATACATATAGAAAGCCAACCTCTGGCAACACAATCTTACATGCCACATCCTGTCATCCCAAACATCTTATAAATTCGATACCTAAGAGTCAATTTCTTAGGTTGCGTCGAAACTCCAACTCAGATAAACTGTTTAATGTCCAGGCCATCAAATTGATGGATAGGCTAAGTGCTAGAGGTTACGATCGTAATGTACTCCAGCAGTCCTTAGATGAGGTTAGATGTACTTATAATCCTAAAGAAAGAAAGTGGAATAACAAAGCCAATAAAGTAATGTGTAGTAAGGATATAGTAGTATTTTCGACAGAGTATTCTTCACAATTCAATGATTTATGTAAAATTATTAAAGGTAACTTATCTATACTTAAAGGTGATGACATTTTAGTCAATTTTGTAGATAAGGTTAAATTTGTGCCTAAAAAGGCCCCCACACTTGCCAAAAAGCTTGTGCCCAGCATGGTGAATAGCCAAGTTGGTCCAAGGGGGTGCCAGTGGCTGAATAAGAAGGGCACTTTCAGATGTCTATCTAGAAATTGTCTCACCTGTTTACAGATATCCATGGAGACTGAATTCACTAGTCATGTAACCAAACAGAATTTTAAAATTAATCATTATGCAAATTGTAGCACAACATTTGTCGTCTATCTTATAGACTGTACCCTGTGTTCTGAACAGTATGTTGGTCAGACCTCCCGTGCCCTTAGATCGAGAATAGGAGAGCATAGAAGGGATATTAAAAATTATAACAAGGATTCGAGTGTAGCAAGACATTTCAACTGCTTACATTTTACTGATCAGCCAAAATTTACTGTAAAAGTAATAGACATAGCCAAAAAGCCCATTAGGGGAGGAAATATATATAATATATTGTCCAAGAAAGAACTTTTTTGGATTTGGAAACTTAACACGAGAGCACCGTTTGGTCTAAATAAAGAATGGGACATTAGTTACTTTGTGGAGTAACTTGTGCCATCTTCAATAAATTCCCATCTATGTAGACGCTCATTGTCATAGTCATATTAAGAATACTCATTAAAAATTAGAAATTATCTATTTAGTTTTTATTTCTCCCTTGCCTCACTCTTATTCTCATTCTGAATACATTCTGAACATATCCAGTTTCACATTTTCATATCTTCATATTTTGACACCTTGATACATACAATTATACATATTTGTATATGTTTTCACATTAACTTTTTTTGTTTTTGTATTTATCTACCATTGTGTGAAAAAATATGAAGAAATATGAAAGAATATGAGAAAAAATATGAAAAAATATGAAAAAATATGAAAAAATATGAGAAAAAATATGAAAAAATGTGACAGTTTTACAACATATGTATACGAGACTCCTAAACTCCTAAACTGTGATTCCTGAAAGTATAAGTTATTTTCAGTATTTTCAGATTTTTCAATCCCGCTGTTAACTTGGTAATGTGAATATGAGTACAATTAGTGCATGACATTTTGAAAAATTAATACCATCTTTTTTAAGGTCTCATCAAAAAGTTGTATATTCCATGTGACATGTGCTTTATTGTCTTTAAAATCTTTTTGATCCTTAAACAATTTTTTCTTGCCTTGTATATGTGATGATAGTAATATATATATATATCTTATATTTTATATTTTATATTTTATATTTTTATATATATATATATTTTTATTACTATATCGCATCTGACTTAGATTTATAATCAGATTTACTATTATTTCTCTTTTTGAGACTAATTTGGAACGTGTGTAACATGATCTATTGATGTGTTTTTTTACATTTATTTTTATTTTATTTTCACTTTTGTACTTTCTATGTAATAAGTACCTTTTTTGCTTTTGTATTGTTATGTTACACCATTTCTTCTCACACCTGTGCAGTCTGCCTTTGAGACATTCATTTTGGGTATACTATGGCTTTGAATGATTGGCCATTGCTCCTTTAAAGGTGTGCTGCACAGGTGGTGAGCTATCCTATGATTAAGTGCTGCATAGCACGAAACATGTAAGGATTTGCTCCCCCCCCTCCACCTGTATAGCTTGCATTTGTACTGTGCTGTGCTTGTCTACTCACCTACATGTTTTAAACTCTTTTGAAATAAACCTTTGGATTTTAAGGACTATGGAGTAAGAGTGCTGCTTCCCTCTACCTTTTACTTTTGGATTTGGCTTGATCCATATTTCTAGCTGGCACCACGCCAACAGTGCTTCTCTTTCCTTTGCCGACATTCTGAGGCTGCAATTGGACAGCGGCGCACACACCCTCTATAGGCTGTAGCGACGTCACTCTCCTACCCACAATCATTTATTCTGGGTATTTTGATATGATTATATCGGCAGGCACTGTTTTTGACACCTTATTCTTTAGGGGTTTTCCCTAATCATAGTCAGAGCCTCATTTTCGCGCCGGTATGGCGCACTTGTTTTTGAGGACAGCATGGCATGCAGCTGCATGTGTGTGGAGCTCTGATACATAGAAAAGTCTTTCTGAAGGCATCATTTGGTATCGTATTCCCCTTTGGGCTTGGTTGGGTCTCAGCAAAGCAGATTCCAGGGACTGTAAAGGGGTTAAATATAAAAACGGCTCCGGTTCCGTTATTTTAAGGGTTAAAGCTTCCAAATTTGGTGTGCAATACTTTTAAGGCTTTAAGACACTGTGGTGAAATTTTGGTGAATTTTGAACAATTCCTTCATACTTTTTCGCAGCAGTAATAAAGTGTGTTTAGTTTAAAATTTAAAGTGACAGTAACGGTTTTATTTTAAAACGTTTTTTGTGCTTTGTTATCAAGTTTATGCCTGTTTAACATGTCTGAACTACCAGATAGATTGTGTTCTGACTGTGGGGAAACCAAGGTTCCTTCTCATTTAACTATATGTATTTTATGTCATAAAAAAATTTAGTAAAAATGATGCCCAAGATGATTCCTCAAGTGAGGGGAGTAAGCATGGTACTGCATCATCCCCTCCTTCGTCTACACCAGTCTTGCCCATACAGGAGGCCCCTAGTACATCTAGTGCGCCAATACTCCTTACTATGCAACATTTAACGGCTGTAATGGATAATTCTATCAAAAACATTTTAGCCAATATGCCCACTTATCAGTGAAAGCGCGACTGCTCTGTTTTAGAAAATTCTGTAGAGCATGAGAACGCTGATGATATGGTTTCTGAAGGGCCCCTACACCAGTCTGAGGGGGCCAGGGAGGTTTTGTCTGAGGGAGAAATTTCAGATTCAGGAAACATTTCTCAACAAGCTGAACCTGATGTGATTACTTTTAAATTTAAGTTGGAACATCTCCGCGCTCTGCTTAAGGAGGTGTTATCCAATTTGGATGATTGTGATTATCTGGTCATTCCAGAACCACTATGTAAAATGGAAAAGTTCTTAGAGGCCCCGGGGCCCCCCGAAGCTTTTCCTATATCCAAGCGGGTGGCGTACATTGTTAGTAAAGAATGGGACAGGCCCGGTATACCTTTAGTACCTCCCCCCATATTTATAAAATTGTTTTCCTATAGTCGACCCCAGAAAGGACTGATGGCAGACAGTCCCCAAGGTCGAGGGGGCGGTTTCTACTCTACACAAGCGCGCCACTATACCCATAGAAGATAGTTGTGCTTTCCAAGATCCTATGGATAAAAAATTAGAAGGTCTGCTAAAGATGTTTGTTCAGCAAGGTTCCCTTCTACAACCAATTGCATGCATTGTCCCTGTCACTGCAGCCGCGTGTTTCTAGTTTGATGAGCTAGGAAAGGCGATTATTAGTAATTCTTCTTCTTATGAGGAGATTATGGACAGAATTCGTGCTCTTAAATTGGCTAATTCTTTCACCCTAGACGCCACCTTGCAATTGGCTAGGTTAGCGGCGAAAAAATTCTGGGTTTGCTATTGTGGCGCAGAGCGCTTTGGTTAAAATCTTGGGCAGCGGATGCGTCTTCCAAGAACAAATTGCTTGACATTCCTTTCAAGGGGAAAACACTCTTTGGCCCTGACTTGAAAGAGATTATCTCTGATATCACTGGGGGCAAGGGCCACGCCCTTCCTCAGGATAGGTCTTTTCAAGACCAAAAATAAACCTAAGTTTCGTCCCTTTCGCAGAAACGGATCAGCCCCAAGGGCTACGTCCTCTAAGCAGGAAGGTAATACTTCTCAAGCCAATCCAGCCTGGAGACCTATGCAAGGCTGGAACAAAGGAAAGCAGGCCAGGAAACCTGCCACTGCTACCAAGACAGCATGAAATGCGGGCCCCCGATCCGGGACCGGATCTGGTGGGGGGCAGACTCTCTCTCTTCGCTCAGGCTGGGGCAAGAGATGTTCTGGATCCTTGGGCGCTAGAAATAGTCTCCCAAGGTTATTCTCTGGAGTTCAAGGGGCTTCCTCCAAGGGGGAGGTTCCACAGGTCTCAGTTGTCTTCAGACCACATAAGAAGACAGGCATTCTTACATTGGGTAGAAGACCTGCTAAAAATGGGAGTGATTCATCCTGTTCCATTAGGAGAACTAGGGATGGGGTTCTACTCCAATCTGTTCATAGTTCCCAAAAAAGAGGGAACGTTCAGACCAATCTTAGATCTCAAGATCTTGAACAAGTTTCTCAAGGTTCCATCGTTCAAGATGGAAACCATTCGAACACTTCTTCCTTCCATCCAGGAAGGTCAATTCATGACCAAGGTGGATTTCAAGGATGCGTATCTACATATTCCTATCCACAAGGAACATCATCGGTTCCTAAGGTTTGAATTCCTGGACAAGCATTTCCAGTTCGTGGCGTTTTCTTTCGGATTAGCCACTGCTCCTAGGATTTTCTCATAGGTACTAGGGTCCCTTCTGGCGGTGCTAAGACCAAGGGGCATTGCTGTAGTACCTTACTTGGACGACATTCTGATTCGAGCGTCGTCCCTTCCTCAAGTAAAGGCTCACACGGACATTGTCCTGGCCTTTCTCAGATCTCACGGATGGAAAGTGAACGTGGAAAAGAGTTCTCTATCTCCGTCAACGAGGGTTCCCTTTTTGGGAACTATAATAGACTCCTTAGAAATGAGGATTTTTCTGACAGAAGCCAGAAAAACAAAACTTCTAGACTCTTGTCGGATACTTCATTCCGTTCCTCTTCCTTCCATAGCGCAGTGCATGGAAGTGATAGGTTTGATGGTAGCGGCAATGGACATAGTTCCTTTTGTGCGCATTCATCTAAGACCATTACAACTGTTCATGCTCAGTCAGTGGAATGGGGACTATTCAGACTTGTCTCCGAAGATACAAGTAAATCAGAGGACCAGAGACTCATTCCGTTGGTGGCTGTCCCTGGACAACCTGTCACAAGGGATGACCTTCCGCAGACCAGAGTGGGTCATTGTCACGACCGACGCCAGTCTGATGGGCTGGGGCGCGGTCTGGGGATCCCTGAAAGCTCAGGGTCTTTGGTCTCGGGTAGAATCTCTTCTACCGATAAATATTCTGGAGCTGAGAGCGATATTCAATGCTCTCAAAGCTTGGCCTCAGCTAGCGAGGGCCAAGTTCATACATCAACCATCAGGGGGGAACAAGGAGTTCCCTAGCGATGGAAGAAGTGACCAAAATCATTCTATGGGCGGAGTCTCACTCCTGCCACCTGTCTGCTATCCACATCCCAGGAGTGGAAAATTGGGAAGCGGATTTTCTGAGTCGTCAGACATTGCATCCGGGGGAGTGGGAACTCCATCCGGAAATCTTTGCCCAAGTCACTCAACCGTGGGGCATTCCAGACATGGATCTGATGGCCTCTCGTCAGAACTTCAGAGTTCCTTACTACGGGTACAGATCCAGGGATCCCAAGGCGGCTCTAGTGGATGCACTAGTAGCACCTTGGACCTTCAAACTAGCTTATGTGTTCCCGCCGTTTCCTCTCATCCCCAGGCTGGTAGCCAGGATCAATCAGGAGAGGGCGTCGGTGATTTTGATAGCTCCTGCGTGGCCACGCAGGACTTGGTATGCAGATCTGGTGAATATGTCATCGGCTCCACCATGGAAGCTACCTTTGAGACGAGACCTTCTTGTTCTAGGTCCGTTCGACCCACTCCAGCTGACTGCTTGGAGATTGAACGCTTGATCTTATCAAAGCGAGGGTTCTCAGATTCTGTTATTAATACTCTTGTTCAGGCCTGAAAGCCTGTAACCAGAAAAATTACCACATAATTTGGTATATCTGTTGGTGTGAATCTGCAGGATTCCCTTGGGACAAGGTTAAGATTCCTAAGAGTCTATCCTTCCTTCGAGAAGGATTGGAAAAAGGATTATCTGCAAGTTCCTTGATGGGACAGATTTCTGCCTTGTCTGTGTTACTTCACAAAAAGCTGGCAGCTGTGCCAGATGTTCTAGCCTTTGTTCAGGCTCTGGTTAGAATCAAGCCTGTTTACAAAATTTTGACTCCTCCTTGGAGTCTCAACCTAGTTCTTTCAGTTCTTCAGGGGGTTCCGTTTGAACCCTTACATTCCGTTGATATTAAGTTATTATCTTGGAAAGTTTTGTTTTTGGTTGCAATTTCTTCTGCTAGAAGAGTTTCAGAATTATCTGCTCTGCAGTGTTCTTCTCCTTATCTGGTGTTCCATGCAGATAAGGTGGTTTTGCGTACTAAACCTGGTTTTCTTCCAAAAGTTGTTTCTAACAAAAACATTAACCAGGAGATAGTTGTGCCTTCTTTGTGTCCTAATCCAGTTTCAAAGAAGGAACGTTTGTTGCACAACTTGGATGTAGTTCGTGCTCTCAAATTTTACTTAGCAGCTACTAAGGATTTCAGACAAACTTTGTCTTTGTTTGTTGTTTATTCTGGTAAACGGAGAGGTCAAAAAGCAACTTCTTCCTCTCTCTCCTTCTGGATTAAAAGCATTATCCGATTGGCTTATGAGACTGCCGGACGGCAGCCTCCTGAAAGAATCACAGCTCACTCCACTAGGGCTGTGGCTTCCACATGGGCCTTCAAGAACGAGGCTTCTGTTGATCAGATATGTAAGGCAGCGACTTGGTCTTCACTGCACACTTTTTCTAAATTTTACAAATTTGATACTTTTGCTTCTTCTGAGGCTATTTTTGGGAGAAAGGTTTTGCAAGCCGTGGTGCCTTCCATTTAGGTGACCTGATTTGCTCCCTCCCTTCATCCGTGTCCTAAAGCTTTGGTATTGGTTCCCACAAGTAAGGATGACGCCGTGGACCGGACACACCTATGTTGGAGAAAACAGAATTTATGTTTACCTGATAAATTACTTTCTCCAACGGTGTGTCCGGTCCACGGCCCGCCCTGGTTTTTTTAATCAGGTCTGATAATTTATTTTCTTTAACTACAGTCACCACGGTAACATATGGTTTCTCCTATGCAAATATTCCTCCTTAACGTCGGTCGAATGACTGGGGTAGGCGGAGCCTAGGAGGGATCATGTGACCAGCTTTGCTGGGCTCTTTGCCATTTCCTGTTGGGGAAGAGAATATCCCACAAGTAAGGATGACGCCGTGGACCGGACACACCGTTGGAGAAAGTAATTTATCAGGTAAACATAAATTCTGTTTTTCAGTAAATTAACAATCTAGTGTGAACATTTTCTAAATATATTAATACCTTGTTTGCTGTAATTAGTTTTCAATGGTCAAACCCACCACTTGCCTTATTGGAGAAGCTAATCTAGATTTATCACTGGGGTAGACAAGGCTAATCGCTGTCAATTTGTTGCCAAAATTTACATTGTTTGACAGTATCTTATTTTATCAGCTCTATTAAGGCCAATTAGGTCCAGATATGAAGCAGGTTTAGGCCTGGAGTGATCAATCACTCTTCACTATCTGGTAGTCTGATTGAAAAGTCTGGTTGTTTAGGTTGCCAGGAGAATGCTACTTACTGGAATGTATAGTGCCTTACTGGAATGCATAGTGCCTATGGTAAAATTTAGTGGAGGGGGGATAATGGTGCGGAACTGTTTTCTACTGTTTGGACTAGGCACCTTAGTTCCATTTAAGGTTCATCTAAATGTTACAGGATACAAAACAATTTTAGACAGTTTGGTGCTTCGAACTTTGTGGCAACAGTTTGGTTAAGGCTCTTTCCTGTTCCAGTATGACTGTGCACAAAGAGAGCTCCATGAAGACATGGTTTGTTGGGTTTTGGTGTGAAGGATCTCAAGGAGCTTGCACAGAGCCATGACTTCAACCCCAATGAACACCTTTGGGATGAATTGGAACACTGATTTCGAGCCAGACCTTCTCATCCCCAACATCAGTGTCTGGCCTCTCAAATATTTTTTTTTTTTTTTTTTGCTGAATGGGCACAAATTCCCACAAACTTACTCCAAAATCTTGTGAAAAGCATTCCCAAAGAGTGTTGGCTGTTATGGCCGCAAAAGGGCCATATTAGTGCCCATGGTTTTGAATTGGGATATCCAAGAAGGTCATATTGGTGTAATGGACATGTGTCTACATACAGTACATGGGCATATAGTATATATGCCTCTTGTTATTGGCTCACCTGATTTATTCAGTTAGCCTCCAGTAGTGCGGTGCTTCTTCTTCTGTAAAGGATACAAAGAGAATGAATCAAATATCGTAATAGATGTGAATTGGAAAGTTGTTCCATGAATATGGATGAAAAACTAAAAACACTAATTTTTACCTTTTAAGGAAAACTTATCTAGTCAGGAAAAGAAAACTTAACAGTCCACTAAATGTTAAAACAGAAAGAAGCCTAAATTATTACTTATCTGCAGAAATGTTTTAATATTGTAGTAAAACAAGTGGTAATTTCTATGTGATATATATGTCTCTGGAGTGTCAGTAGCGCAGTTTATCAATCCAATGCCTCATTTTTATAATGTTGGGATAGAAAGAATATGTAAATTTCAGGCTTTAGGGAAGAGCAATTATTTTGGCAATGATTGTCTTAGGGATATTATGCTTAAGACACTATATAGTAGATTCTGTATTTAAAGCAGAAAGGGACAATTTACTCAAAAATGTTCTCTTTAATTTGTTCTCAATTATCTACTTTACCTGCTGGAGTGTATTCAATTGTTTACAAGTATTTCCATTACCCTTATATTGGCATTTGAAATAGTTTATTTAGCCTGTTGTATCCCCACCCATGCTGAAAGTTGTTGGCCTCAAGACCAAGCTGTGTACAGTGAATAGAAGAAATTACACTCCCAGTGGGTTATAGAAGAGATAAGGTAATGAAATGTTAATTTTCCATTGTTCTCTCCATGTATTGGTGATTGGTTTATGGACAGATATAAGATAAAGAAGCAGGTATATGTAAACAATGTGATAAAGTTATGAGATCTGATTATAAATGCAAGCTCAACCCATTGTATTAGGTTGTTGCTTCAAAACACAAAATCAGCTAATTCATATACACAAATAAGCCTGAAAAAAGCAAACCTCATGCATTTTATACTCTGCAGCTGGTAAAAAAAAGTAATTGGAAACACATTAAGGGAAAAACAATTTTATAGTATACTGTCCCTTATTGATTAAAAAAAAATTACCTTTTTTTCTTTTCACAGCTAGAGCAACTTCCCCCACCAAGAGATCCTCTATTCACACGTCAGCAATGACTAATCCGGCTTCTCTCAATCACAGCATTGCCTCAGGCAATGACTACCCTGGGGGGAAGCTGTGATTGGAGGAAACAGGATTCGTCATTGCTGTCGTGTGAATAGAGGATCTCTATGTGGGGGAAGCTGCTCTGGTTGTGAAAAGAAAAAAAGTTCATTTTTTTAACAAAACGGCTGCTTTGTAAACTTTGATGAATGAAAGTGTCCCTGTTTTTAATAATAATTTAAAAAAACTGGCTTTCATTCACCAAAGTATACCTTCACTTTAAGCCTACATGTTGGTCTTGAAGGACTAAACATTAAAAGGCCATAATAGTCAATAAATTATATGCTCTAATTTCTTAAAGCATATCATTTACATTATGTGTTTAACCACGAAAAGGGGTTAAACACACAGTAAAAGTACGGTTCAGGACAGTAGAGCACTGCTGGTCTTGAGCGGAAGCTGCAGCTAATCCAATCAGCAGCGCTAGTTACACAGCTGAGTCATGCGGCTTGTGCTGCTGATTGGATCAGCAGCAGTTTCTGATTGGGTATCCTCCTGGTATCCTTTGTTGAAGAGTAAACCTAGGTAGGCTGATAACAGCTTAGGATAGCATGTGTTTTTAGCAGTCTATGGCAGCACTGTTTGCAATTATATATAACATAACTATAAACAACTGCTGCCAGATGGCTAAAGACATGTACACACTTCCAAGCTCACCTAGGATTAATCTTTAACAAAGGATACCAAGCGAACTAAGCAAAATTCATAATAGAAGCAAAATAGAAAGTTGTTTTAAAATGTCATGCTCTATCCAATCAATTTAAGTTTAATTTTGACTTTACTGTCCCTTTTAACCCCTTTGCGGGAGTTAAACCCACAGTAGTGTAGGGTCCATAATCTTAAAAAGACAAAAAAAATTAGAGCATGTCATGTTTCAACTATTATTATCCTTTAATAAGGTCCTCTCTTCCTTGATACAAACATCTATCACTATATAGATGACATCCTCCATTATAGTTGTGGATTCGTTCTTTCAAGTCTACCAAGTATTTTGTTTTTTTTATATAAAAAGATAGGAAAGTCAAAATGAATATTGCATGATTCATACAGAGCATGTGATTTTAAGACACTTATAAATTAACTTCTTTTTACAAATGTGCCTCGCTCTCTTGGTATCTCTTGTTAAAAAAAAATTTGCACATATCCTACACTAGTAGGAGCTAGCTGTTGATTGGTGCCTGCACACATTATATGTCTCTTGTGATTGGCTAACTAGGTGTGTTCAGCTAGCTGCCAGTAGTGCAATGCTGTTCCTTCAGCAAAGGATAACAAAAGAATAAAGCTCATTTGATAATACATGTAAATTGGAAAGTTGTTTAAAATCATATATCCGAATCATGAAAGAACATTTTGGGGTTTCCTGTCCCTTTAAAGAAATCACTGCTGAGGATTTAATCTTATGGAACATTTCATAAGCCATACAGTTCTGATAGCTGGCTTTCATTTATGGTTCATTCTAAGTTTGTGTTTGCCAGGCTATGCAAAGAAAAAAATAGTCCTGGTGTTCAAAACAAGTGTACATATACTACTGTTCAGCCCCTGGGGCAGATTAAACCCTGATTAAGAAAAGGGCATATTATTGGGTATTTGCCAGCGGTATGCTGTTGCATAAGTGCTACTCAGATTAGTTTCTCCAAGCAAGTTGTCTAAAATACTGCTTGCAATGCTGTCTCTAGTTGTAACATTAAAAAAAAGTCTGTAGAACTGTCAGAAATCAGTAAGGGAATGATACAACTAATTGTTTTAATATAATCAGTGAGGATCACATTTATTTAGAGTTTATGCACATGAGGAAAGTTACATTTAATTATGTATGATGAATGAAGCTGAAAATATAAAAGATATTAGTTTAAAAATATATATATATATACACACACACACACACACACACACACAAACCTATGTTGTTTTTTAAAAGGCAGGTCAAGTTGTGTTTAAGAATAACCTTTTGCGGACTAGCAAACATTTCTTTACATATGACTCACATTGCTGTCATAACCCTAAATGTTTCTTTTCCAAGTATGAACTTCAAAAATAAACATTTGGTCAAAAGCTCTGTGTCTACAATATGAAAAAGGGATCATCGGCCACAATCAACATGTTTTTCACCAGTACCAAAGTTAAAATCAGTACTTTTATATAAAAGCAGACACTTTAGTTTTAAGAATTATACAAAATAACATGGGGAGTTGCACTTTATACCCTGCACGTCGCTAGTCTTTCTATGGGGATTGTGCTATTTGCAAGAAGGGGATCTGCACTATTATAAACAAGAAAACCATTAAACACCGCCGACATACATGGTACATCGCGGTCGTTAAGGTATTAAAGGGACAAAAATGTCAACATTTTGTTTACCATAACATTTTTAATTATGCATAATTAACCCCTTGACACAGACGTATCATGTACATTACTTACCCTTAAGGGGTTTTCAGTCATGTAATAGGGCAAGAAACACTATTACTACATGCCTCACTGTAGGCATTTGGAAATAGCACACTGTCAGCGGGAGCTGTGCTATTTAACCCCATAGATTGAAAACAACAGCTATGTTAGCTGTCGTTAAAGGGTTACGCAACTTTGCAATGCATGTTCATGATTTATTTTTTCTGCTTTTCCTGTAATTTAACTCTGAAAAAAACAGTGTTTCTACTCCTTCCATAAAGGTTGGAGTGCATTCTGTGACATGTAGAGAACCCTGACATATTTTTCACATTGATTGACTGATATGTAAAGGGGTCTGTATATATGCATTCCTGATTGGCCACAGAAAAAGATGTTTAAGAGGTTTTTCAAGAGCTGTGTCCGGGGCTGCAAAACAACTCATATGATATTTTTTTTAATGTTTTGAAAACTTTTATTTTGCATGCAGGTGTTTTTGAAATGCAGTGATTCATTTTTGATGCGTAAAAAAAAAAAAATTGCCATTAATGTCCCGTGTTCAAATTTCAAATACGCATTAATGTTTTAAACCTTTCTAATCCTTCAAAATAATTACATTTCTTAAAATGGATACTGCACCAAGAATTACTTCTTATATTAAAAATATTTCAGTTATTTGTTTATTAACCTAATCAAATTTTCGCTCCTTTTTTTTTTTTTAAATCTCAAACCTAGCAATGTGGAATTTTTGCGAAGTCTCTGATTCTAGGGTAAAGCCCCTAAATAGTACTTTAAAATATGCTCTGTTTTATATGTACAGTATATGATAATTTAGTACATTATTGGACTGTTTATTTTGCATGTTTAATGCTAATTGTTTTACAATAATATTTCACGTTTCAGGCACTAAATATTCTATTACGTACCGTGGTACATGTGTTTTCAGAAATGATGTTGCTTAAAAGGTTCTGCTTTTAAGCTTGCAGTGACCTGTGTAAGAACTAGGACAATGGTTCTTTTATTTGCCAGTATTCCCAAAAGGACATTGATGGTAGCTGCAAACTGGTTGGTTGGGCAGAGTTACATGTGAGTCCAATTACAAGAATTTTACACACATTGTAAAACAAGGCAAAACAATGAGCCCTTAGAATCCTGCTTTGATTACATTGCTCTTTTCATGACTACGTTTGCAGGGACAAGCTTAGTAATGAGGTCCTGTAGTGAATATGGATTTTAAACACAAATGAACACTTTTCAGACATGTTGGTCTATTTAAATATGTTTAAAGCTCTTCAAAAAGTTTAAACTTGTTTTTCAAAATTAAAGGAACATTAAACCCATATGCTAAAGCACTTAAAAATGATGGAGCATAACTGTAAAAAGTTGACCAGAAAATTTCACATGAGCATCTCTATGTAAAATAAGGAAGATATTTTACCTAAAAATGTCTTCAGCTCATCAGAGTAAGTTATCTCTGAGTGTAAGAAGAAAAATGTGGGAGGAGCAATTCCAAATAAAACTTGAATTTTATTTCAATATGTTAAAAGCAAAGAGCAATAAAACCGCATTCAGCAAAGCCCAAACTTGTCAAGAAACAGCTTTTGCTGGATGCTATTTTATTGCTATTTGCTTTTAACACATTGAAATAAAATTCAAGTTTTATTTGGATTTGCTCCTCCCGCATTTTTCTTCTTACATATTGATTGGCCTTTGGGGAGTGGAGCAGGAGGTGGAGAATACCTTTAAAGTGATCCCAGACGTTCCCGTGGATCAGTACAACGAGCTTCGATTGCTATCTTTCAGCGACTTGCTTAGCCCCCTGAAGACGGCCGTCGTGAGTGACATTATTATCCGGAGCAGAGTCTGGCCTTTCCTGAGTGACGAGGAAGTCCCTTGTCGGCTGGGAAGGTAAGGTTTGTCGAGCAGGAGTGGCTCCAAGCCAAGTGTGTCTCAGGATTGGATATACCAGGGAGCCTGGGTCTTTCCACCGACCATCTTGCACTGACCGCTGGACCGGAACATTTGCCGATGGTGGGGGTAAACTGTTTTGGCATTAAGCTGTATGACCTGATCCCGATTGTTAGAGAATGGCCATTATTGGGCCTTGTTCACTACTTACCGTGCTACAGTTTGGGGCATAAGAGCACTCAGGGTCTCCCGAGGGGAACATTTTATGTTCTCTGCTTTAGAGCTAATTGCTTTACTGTCATCTGCATGCTCTACTGGGATCTCATGGGATTTTACTGAAATCTCACTAGATTTCATTGTTAACTTCCTTATACAGAGAAGTGAAACAATGCTAATGTGCCTGCACATGCCACATGCACACTCCTTTGCATGTCCTGGGACAGATGTCCTGATTGGATGCTTAAAGTCCCTTTACAATGGAATGTGGCTATTGAGGAAATTTTGAGGTAAAGTATCTTACTATTTTGCATAGAGATCTTTAGGTGATTTTCTGGTCAGCTTTTACAGATATGCTGCATCACCAGATATGCTCAGCTAGCTCCCAGTAGTGCATTGCTCTGAATATGCCTTTAACTGTGATGATATGTACCCTTACGCTTCAGGGGTTAATCGTATCTTAAAATAAGGTTAGAAAACGCATTTCTTCCATGTAATTGGCAAGAGTTCAGGAGCTAGTGACATGTGGGATATACAATCCTACCAGGAGGGGCAAAGTTTCCTAAACCTCAAAATGCCTATAAATACACCCCTCACCACACCCACAATTCAGTTTTACAAACTTTGCCTCCTATGGAGGTGGTGAAGTAAGTTTGTACTAAGATTTCTATGTTGATATGCGCTTCTCAGCATTTTGAAGCCCGATTCCTCTGAGTACAGTGAATGTCAGAGGGATGTGAAGGGAGTATCACCTATTGAATGCAATGGTTTTCCTTGCGGGAGATCTATTTCATAGGTTCTCTGTTATCGGTCGTAGAGATTCATCTCCTACCTCAGATTGACGATATACTCTCATATTCCATTACCTCTACTGATATCTGTACTGGTTTCGCTATCTGCTATATGTGGATGGGTGTCTTTCGTTATGTATGTTTTCATTACTTAAGACACTCTCAGCTATGGTTTGGCACTTTATGCATTAATATAAAGTTCTAAATATATGTATTGTACTTATATTTGCCATGAGTCAGGTTTATGTATATTTCCTTTTGCAGACTATCAGTTTCATATTTAGGAAAATATTTTTCTTTCCTGGGGTATAGTCTCTTTTCAATTGACTGCTTTTTCATTAAAGGGACACTCAGGTTTTATTAAATTTTCATTATTCAGATAGAGCATGTAATTTTAAACAACTTTCCAATTTACTTCCATTAAAAATAATGTGCACAGTCTTTTATATTTACACTTTTTTGAGTCACCAGCTCCTACTGAGCATGTGCAAGAACTCTAACTATACGTATATGCATTTGTGATTGGCTGATTGCTATCACATGGTACAGGGGGAGTGGAAATATACATAACTTTGAAATGTGTTAGAAAAGAATCTACTATTTATTTGAAATTCAGAGTAAATGCTATTGTATTGTCTTGTTATCTTGCATTTGTTGATTATGCAAATCTGCTGTGTTTACTGGTCCTTTAAGTTTTGCTGGCAAAATTAGGCTAGCTAGGACGCAAAATGTCAAAGTTTATTGCGTCATTCTTGGCACAAGAATTTTTTCGCCGCAAAGGTACGTCTGATGATGCAAATTAGTCATTTCCGGCGTCTTAGTTAACCCAAAGTTCCTTGCACCAGGTTGCGTCTACAATGACGCGAGTGTGTAATTTCCGGATGTTGTTAGCGCCAAAACATTTTTCAGTTTGCGTTGTGCGTCATACTTGGCGCCAAATAATTTCATTATTTAAAACCCAATTCCTATATGCCTCTTTCTATGTCAGACAGCTATGCTGTTTGCATTTTTTTCCCCATTCTTGAAACTGCCATATAAGGAAATTGATAATTTTGCTTTATACGTTGTTTTTTCTCTTACATTTTCAATATGTCTCAACCTGATCCTGTCTCAGAAACCACTGTTGGAACCCTGCTGCCTGATAAATTCTACCAAAGCTAAGTGCATCTGTTGTAAATTTGTGGAGATTATATCACCAACTGTGGTATGTAATAGTTGTCATGATAAGCTTTTACATGCAGATAATGTGTCCATCAGTAATAGTGCAATGCCTGTTGTTCCTTAAAGGGACACTAAACTAAAAAATGTTCTTTCTTGATTCAGATAGAGCATGTCATTTTTTTTTTTATATCTTTTATTTATAAACCAAGGCAAAACACAGAGATATTACATATTGCATTTGTTATTTAGAACAAAAAGTTGCAAGAGATAAAGATATACTAACACACTTTAAGGCTTAATGGCCTTGCATAATTTATACAATAATATGCTAATTCTGCTTAGCATGTCAATCAAAAATTGTGTTTAACATTATTCAATAAGATAAGCAATATCTACTTCATTTGTCTCTGAGAATGTCTTGGAGTTTTTCAATTTCCCCCCCCCCCCCCCCCCCCCCTGCCGATGATATATTTGCGCCCCGTAGGGCTAGCTATCTTTCCTTGTCACCCATAACAAAACATTGATGAGTATTTACAATTTGCATACTCCGATCAATCTGTTCCAACAACAAGAAAAAGGGGGGGGGGGGGGGAAAAGGGAAGAAAAACCCAATTGGACTGATTTCCCTTCCTCTCCTCAATCTCCCCATCTACCATACCCCCAGGAGAACTATCTCAGAATGTTTAAAGGGAAAAATTAAATAGTCAATTTCACTTTCCTGGAGTGATTTTATAAATAATGCCCATTTACTAAAGAACTTCCTTATGTCTGATTCCTTATCAATATCTGTGTTTTTTTGCTCTAATATACATTGTTTTTTTAAATAATTCCTAATTTCGGGAATTGTTGGAAGTGCTCTTGTTTTCCACTTTTTGCAAATCAGGTATCTAGTGGTTAGGATGGAAAGAATTATTATTTTATCATAATCATGATGAGAGTTTTCCATCTTTAAGCAAAAAATGATTTGATATAGTGATAGAGGAGGTATATTAATTTTTAATATGGTCCTTAACCAGTATTCTAATCTATTCCAGAATCTTCTAATCTTGGGGCAAAACCAAAACATATGGGTCAGGTCTGCCGCCTGAAGGGAGCATTTAGGACACTTATTAAACTGCTGGTTGTGTATTCTAAAGCCTTTCTCTGGGGTAAAGTATGTCCTATGAAGGAGCCTAGTATGGGCCTCCCGCCAGGTGGCAGATATCGTAGCGGCAGTTACTTTACGTATTGATAGTTGGATGGTTTTTGAGTCAATATCGGTCTGGGGTATTAATGAACACCATTTTGATGCCATGGTGTCTAGTAAAGTAGTACTTCTACTTGTATTAAGTATATTGTAGCATGGGGTAATAGACATATGGCCATTTTTTGTCAAATTTAACCAGTTTTCCAATTTACCTAGCGTCCAACGATATCCTTGCTGTTTGATTAGTTCTGCGGTGAAATGTCTTATTTGCAAGAAGGAAAAGAAATCTCTGTTAGGAAGATTAAATTCTGTTTTAAGTTCCTCAAAGGATTTGATGCATTTCTTATCTTGGTCTAATAAATAGATTATTTTGTTGAGTCCAGCATTATGCCACCTGTTATAGATTATTGAGTTAATACCAGCTTGAAATTGTGGGTTCCCTATTATGGGGAGATGTTTCGAGACACTTCTGGATATTGTAAGAGATTTAGTTAATTTGCCCCAAGCCTTAATCGGGGTATATATTGTATTCAGCCCTTTAATCATTGCGGGCAATTCCCGTGTCAGAGAGTGGATCATAGCCACTGGAAGATAAGGTTTACAAATATTTAATTCTAACTCATTGTTTAGGATATAGTTTTTTGTATGTGTCCAGTCAGCTACTGTGCGTGCCAGAAAACTAAGATTGTAAAATTTAATATTCGGTAGTGCTAAGCCTCCAGACTCTTTGGGTATACTAAGCTTAGCAAGGGATATTTTAGATCTCTTACCCTGCCAGATAAATTGAGTGAGTGTAGCATTAGTAAAGCGGATGTCCTTTTCTAACAAGAGCAGTGGTACATTTTGAAGAATGTATAGAAGTTTAGGGAGGAGGATCATTTTAAATAGTTCTACCCGACCCGAGTGATAAAGGCAAGTTCTGCCAAGACTTAAGTTTATCCTTGATAGAGATTAGTATAGGTGATATATTAAATTTATATAGGTCCCGTAAGTTAAGTGGAATATGAATCCCTAGATATTTAAAGGAATCCGTGACTACTCTAAATGGGATATCTAAGATGGAGCTATTGTTTTTCCTCAACCAGAGGATTTCAGACTTTGATTTGTTTACCTTATACCCGGAGAAGGAACCAAAATGGTCAGTTATTTGAAGAAGTTTTGGGATATTTAAATTAGTGTTGGATATATAAATTAATAAGTCATCAGCATAAAGACCAATTTTTATCTGATAATCTCGGATCCTTATGCCCTCTAGAGAATCCCTGATCATGATAGCCAACGGTTCAATAGCTATGTCGAAAAGAAGCGGGGAAAGAGGGCAGCCCTGACGTGTTCCTCTTTCCAGCCTATTTGGGGATGAAAGAGTGTCATTTATTATCAACCTTGTTTGGGATTGAGCCTGTAGGTTTCCTTTGAACCTATGAAGATTACCAACTATCCCAAACTTTGTTAGAGCTGTGAGGGTATGATTAGAGATTACAGAGTCAAAGGCTTTCTCGGCGTCAATTGACAAGATTGCTAAATCAGGGAGGCCCTCTTCCCGCGCACCAGAGAGGGGGTGGTTCTGTATGTAATCCATTGTTACAAGTAGTTCTCTGATTTTTGCCGCCGAATTGCGTCCATTTAAGAAGCCAGCTTGATCTGTATGTATTACTTTTGCTAGGATGGGTTGTAACCTAGTTGCAAGAATGGAAGACATAATTTTGTAATCTGAGTTGAGTAGAGCAATTGGCCTATATGACTCTTTATGCCGGGGGTCCTTCCCCTCTTTTAGGATCAAAGTTGTATGTGATGCGGAGAAAGATGCTGAGACCGGGTTACCATCAACATAAATCTTGTTATATAGATTACTCAGATAAGGTGTTATTTCTGGTGACAGAATTTTGTAAAATTCATTTGGCAGTCCATCCGGACCTGGGGCTTTATTCGAAGAGAGTTGGAGAATTTCTTTCTCTATCTCTTCGCTTAGAATAGGGGAATTAAGATTAGCAATCTCTTCCGCTGTTACTGTTGGTGTAGTGATTTTGCTCCAAAAATCATCTGCCCTTTCCCTATCATAGCCTTTACAGGCATATAGATCTTGGTAATATTCTAGGAATATGTTGGAGATTTCGCTGGGGTCTGAGATTTGCTTCCCCTTATATTGAAGTACTTCAATAGCAGGTTTCCTTCCTTCATTTTTAACTAATCTAGCTAATGTTTTCCCCGATTTGTTGCCAAATTTATACAATTTGGCTTGAAGTCTAAGTTCTTTGTATGTTTCCTGGGACAAGAAGGAGGAGTCTCTAGCGCTTTTGGCTCGAATATATTTTGCCCAGCTTAATGGGGTTTTTTCCAGCAGATAGCGGTTATATGAGTTAATCAATGTATTATTGATTTCTTTTTCTCTCATCTTAAGCTTTTTAGTTAAAGTAGCAACATAAGTGGTAATTTCGCCTCTTAGTACAGCTTTAGCTGCTTCCCAAAATATATATGGGCGCCCTACGTAACTACTGTTATTGTTTACATAGTCATTAAATTTATTCCTAATCCGCTCCTTAAATTTGAAATCTGTTGCTAAGTTATAGGGGAAAAAAAAACGGGAGAATTTGGGTTTCGGGTGGCCCGGTTGAATTATAAGAGAGATAGGCCCATGATCGGACATAAAGATCGGCATAATGCCTGCAGTTAAGTTTGTCAAAGATAGACGTTCATCCGTTAAAAACAAATCGATCCTGGAGAGAGTTTTGTGGGCTTTGGAGAGACAAGTATAATCCTGTGTTTCGGGATTTTGAACTCTCCAAATATCCCGTAGAGCCAAGTTTTGTTTAATTTTGTTAAAAATTTTTGTATCTAAATTATCTTTCTTTTGTTTTATTTGTCTAGGATTCCTCCTGAGCCTATCTATCGGTGCTTGTGGTGACATGTTAAAGTCTCCCCCTAGGATTAAGTACCCTTTCCGAAAATAATAAAAGTTTAGTTTGAATAGTATTCCAGAAGTTTGGGTCAGAAACATTGGGACCATATATATTACAAAGTGTATATGTCAATTGGGCTGCCTTAAATTTCACAATAACAAATCTTCCTTCCGGATCAGCCTCAGAATTCAAAATTTCTACTTGAGACTTCTTCCCTATTAAAATAACCACACCTCTCTTTTTCCTAACGCTTGGTGCTATAATAGCTTCTTTAACCCATTGGGTTTTTAATTTTAGAGATTCTTCAAAATTTAAGTGCGTTTCTTGTATGAGGGCAATATCTACCTGGGATCTACGTAGATGGGTCAATATTGCTTTGCGTTTAATAGGGGTTGAAATGCCTCCCACATTCCAAGATTTTATTTTTAGATTATTTAATTTCTGAGTCATCTACCTAAGGGACGGAGGGGCGGAGAGAACGAGGGAGAGAAAGGGAGAAAAAAAAAAAGGGGGTAGTAATAAAGAAAAAATTATAGATATATATGACATAAGAAAATAGATTAAAAGTGTTATCAAAGATTCCCCCGTTTCCAGGGATTCCCCATTCCTGGGTCTTGTGAAATTTTTATGATATCTAATCATCATCTAATTAAGATTGTGAGTTCAGTGTTTCAAAAAAATTTGCAGCCTTTTGAGCATCCTCAAATAAATGTAATTTACCATTAGCTTCAACTCTAAGCTTATACGGATATATTAAAGTGGCACGGTATCCATTTTGTATAAGCTTTGTGCAAATTGGGGCCAGCTCTCTTCTTTTAGAGGCTGTGTGTGCCGAAAAATCTTGGAAAAGCATGATTCTAGCGTTGTCTATGAGGACTGGCTGATTTTTGCGATAGGATTGCAATAGCATGTTTTTGTCCTGGAAATTGAGTAACCTCGCGATAACAGGTCTGGGGCGACTCTTATCCCTGCTATCTGAACGGAGAGGACCCACTCTGTGCGCTCTTTCCACTAGGATCGGATGATAGGCTGGAGGAATATTTAGCGCTTTAGTAAGTATGTCTGATATAAAATGACATAGGTCATCATATTGTTTATCCTCAGGGAGGCCAATTATGCGAATATTATTCCTTCTGGATCGATTTTCCAGATCCTCCAGTCTATCATGGATTCCCTGGAAGCTAGTCCCAGAAGTCTCAAGTTTGGAATTATGTATTGTTGTTAGGTCCTCCAAGTCTGACACTCGTTGCTCTACCTCCTGTAATCTATTGGAGAACTGTCTTATCTCCTGGGTTAACAGGGATATATCATGTTTAATTTCTGCCCTTAACGTGTCAAATTTAGGCATGAGAGCTTCAGAGATGCTAGTAACTAGGCTTTGTAAATTAATGGATTCGGGTATACTTGCCACCTGGGTGGTGACTCAGAGGGGGGATCTTGGGTATTTTTAGTTTTCCTGTCTCTATTTCTAGCCGCCATGTTTGGTGAGGGTGTCCTAGAGGTGCTAGCAAAGAATTTGTCCATGTGTTAAAAAAAAAAAAAAAAAAAAGGGAAAAGCCCAGTGAAAAGTGGATGTGCACAGTGGGGGGCTCAATTCATGTGAAATGGTAAAGTGACCATAAGTGTGTGTGAGAAGAGAAAAAAAAAAAAAAAGGGTGCTGAGTGTGATTGTGATGCTTATAGAGGGAAAATTTAATATCTATTATAGCGTGTTAGGGGGGTGATTGTTTTGTGATAGTTGTGCTTATATTATGGACGTGAAAATGATTTTATTATTAAGATTATTAGGAAGAAGATGCGAGACAGGAAGGAGTGGAAACCAAAGTGGGGAAAAAAATAAAAAAAAAAAGAGAGAAAAAAATAAAAAAATTATTATAGCTGTTAGTTCCCCCTGTTGAGTTAGTAGTGGATTATATTTAAATGTATACTATATGTCTATCAAACAGTCAATTTTTCTTTTTCAAGATTTTGTATGTGAGAGGTCACTGAGTCAAAGTATCCCTTCCTTCACTCTACTATTGTCAGCAAGTTTTTTACTGTGCTTATGTAATTTCACACACAGAGGGTATATAAATTTTTAGATACACTTTTGGTTTTTGTAATCAGGATCAGGTTTAGTTATTTTTACACCAAAGATTGTCTAAAGCTATAGACCACCTGTGCCTATTAGCTCCAGCAATTTAATTTCAATATGATTTATCACTGTGCTCTGGAAGCATTTAATTGCAGGGGCTTCCTTAAGATAAATAAAACACAGTTTTGTATCAAACAGTAAATGTAGAAGGGTATTCCTTTTCCCTTTCCCTTCACCTTCTCACTCCAGTAAAAATCTCTGGGAGTTATAAGACCTTAAGGTGAGAGTTTTAGACTAAGCAAGGTCAAACAGATACAATTAATTGGAGATACTTAGCTTACTTCATCTTAGTCAGATAATTTTTGTCTAAATCACAGGATTGTTTTGTAAAAAAAAAAAGAAAAAAAAAGAAGGAAAAAAAACAACAAAAAAAAAAAAAAAAACCACAGCAAGTTGGTGGGTGATTAGATAAATAAAGTCATTAGTATCATACTGCTATCAGTCAAATAAATTTAAATAATAAGCAGCTTTCTTCCCCTTTACTTTAAGAGGTTATTATGCAGCATTTAACTCTCTCCTTCCCCTTCCTCTCCCTTCACCTCTTTTCCTCCCCCTTTCCTCCAAACGAGAAGAGAGAGGAAAAATTTTAGATAGGCAAAACCAAGCAAGCCCAAGTAGTTTAAACTACTTAGGCAGTCTCAATTAACTCGCAGTTTTGTTTAAAGGCTAGCTATTGTTAAGCATAAAGGTGCAAGATTTTTGATTCAGGTAAGTAACATTGATAAGACAGCAGATTCAGCAGTTATAAAATTAGAAACAATAGTGTCAAGGTACTAATAGTCAATTAGTTTTAAATGGACAGTCCTTTCTCCAACATAGGTGTGTCCGGTCCACTGCGTCATCCTTACTTGTGGGATATTCTCTTCCCCAACAGGAAATGGCAAAGAGCCCAGCAAAGCTGGTCACATGATCCCTCCTAGGCTCCGCCTTCCCCAGTCATTCTCTTTGCCGTTGTACAGGCAACATCTCCACGGAGATGGCTTAGAGTTTTTTGGTGTTTAACTGTAGTTTTTATTATTCAATCAAGAGTTTGTTATTTTAAAATAGTGCTGGTATGTACTATTTACTCTGAAACAGAAAAGAGATGAAGATTTCTGTTTGTAAGAGGAAAATGATTTTAGCAACCGTTACTAAAATCGATGGCTGTTTCCACACAGGACTGTTGAGAGGAATTAACTTCAGTTGGGGGAAACAGTGAGCAGACTTTTGCTGCTTGAGGTATGACACATTTCTAACAAGACGATGTAATGCTGGAAGCTGTCATTTTCCCTATGGGATCCGGTAAGCCATTTTTATTACATAAAGAAAAAAAGGGCTTCACAAGGGCTTTTAAGACTGTAGACATTTCCTGGGCTAAAACGATTGATATATAAGCATATTTTATACTTCATAGCTTTGAGGAATTATTTTATTCTTGGGAATTATGTAAAATAACCGGCAGGCACTGTATTGGACACCTTATTCTCTTGGAGCTTTCCCTAATCATAGGCAGAGCCTCATTTTCGCGCCTCTATTGCGCACTTGTTTTTGGGAAGCATGACATGCAGATGCATGTGTGAGGAGCTCTGATACATAGAAAAGACTTTCTGAAGGCGTCATTTGGTATCGTATTCCCCTTTGGGCTTGGTTGGGTCTCAGCAAAGCAGATACCAGGGACTGTAAAGGGGTTCAAATTTGGTGTGCAATACTTTTAAGGCTTTAAGACACTGTGGTGAAATTTTGGTGAATTTTGAACAATTCCTTCATACTTTTTCACATTTGCAGTAATAAAGTGTGTTCAGTTTAAAATTTAAAGTGACAGTAACGGTTTTATTTTAAAACGTTTTTTGTACTTTGTTATCAAGTTTATGCCTGTTTAACATGTCTGAACTACCAGATGGACTGTGTTCTGTATGTGGGGAAGCCAAGGTTCCTTCTCATTTAAATAGATGTGATTTATGTGACACAAAATTTAGAGAAAATTATGCCCAAGATGATTCCTCAAGTGAGGGGAGTAAGCATGGTACTGCATCATCCCCTCCTTCGTCTACACTAGTCTTGCCCACACAGGAGGCCCCTAGTACATCTAGTGCGCCAATACTCCTTACTATGCAACAATTAACGGCTGTAATGGATAATTCTATCAAAAACATTTTAGCCAAAATGCCCACTTATCAGCGAAAGCGCGACTGCTCTGTTTTAGAAAATACTGAAGAGCATGAGGACGCTGACGATATTGGTTCTGAAGTGCCCCTACACCAGTCTGAGGGGGCCAGGGAGGTTTTGTCTGAGGGAGAAATTTCAGATTCAGGGAAAATTTCTCAACAAGCTGAACCTGATGTGATTACATTTAAATTTAAATTGGCACATCTCCGCGCCCTGCTTAAGGAGGTGTTATCTACTCTGGATGATTGTGAGAATTTGGTCATTCCAGAGAAATTATGTAAAATGGACAAGTTCCTAGAGGTCCCGGGGCCCCCCGAAGCTTTTCCTATACCCAAGCGGGTGGCGGACATTGTAAATAAAGAATGGGAAAGGCCCGGCATACCTTTCGTCCCTCCCCCTATATTTAAGAAATTGTTTCCTATGGTCGACCCCAGAAAGGACTTATGGCAGACAGTCCCCAAGGTCGAGGGGGCGGTTTCTACTCTAAACAAACGCACCACTATACCCATAGAAGATAGTTGTGCTTTCAAAGATCCTATGGATAAAAAATTAGAGGGTTTGCTTAAAAAGATGTTTGTTCAGCAAGGTTACCTTCTACAACCAATTTCATGCATTGTTCCTGTCACTACAGCAGCGTGTTTCTGGTTCGATGAACTAGAAAAGGCGCTCAATAAAGATTCCTCTTATGAGGAGATTTTGGACAGAATTCATGCTCTCAAATTGGCTAACTCTTTCACCCTAGACGCCACTTTGCAATTGGCTAGATTAGCGGCGAAAAATTCTGGGTTTGCTATTGTGGCGCGCAGAACGCTTTGGCTAAAATCTTGGTCAGCGGATGCGTCTTCCAAGAACAAATTGCTTAACATTCCTTTCAAGGGGAAAACGCTGTTTGGCCCTGACTTGAAAGAGATTATTTCTGATATCACTGGGGGCAAGGGCCACGCCCTTCCTCAGGATAGGTCTTTCAAGGCCAAAAATAAACCTAATTTTCGTCCCTTTCGCAGAAACGGACCAGCCCCAAGTGCTACGTCCTCTAAGCAAGAGGGTAATACTTCTCAAGCCAAGCCAGCCTGGAGGCCAATGCAAGGCTGGAACAAAGGTAAGCAGGCCAAGAAACCTGCCACTGCTACCAAGACAGCATGAGATGTTGGCCCCCGATCCGGGACCGGATCTGGTGGGGGGCAGACTCTCTCTCTTCGCTCAGGCTTGGGCAAGAGATGTTCTGGATCCTTGGGCGCTAGAAATAGTCTCCCAAGGTTATCTTCTGGAATTCAAGGGGCTTCCCCCAAGGGGGAGGTTCCACAGGTCTCAATTGTCTTCAGACCACATAAAAAAACAGGCATTCTTACATTGTGTAGAAGACCTGTTAAAAATGGGAGTGATTCATCCTGTTCCATTAGGAGAACAAGGGATGGGGTTCTACTCCAATCTGTTCGTAGTTCCCAAAAAAGAGGGAACATTCAGACCAATCTTAGATCTCAAGATCCTAAACAAGTTTCTCAAGGTTCCATCGTTCAAAATGGAAACCATTCGAACAATTCTTCCTTCCATCCAGGAAGGTCAATTCATGACCACGGTGGATTTAAAGGATGCGTATCTACATATTCCTATCCACAAGGAACATCATCGGTTCCTAAGGTTCGCATTTCTGGACAAGCATTACCAGTTTGTGGCACTTCCGTTTGGATTAGCCACTGCTCCAAGAATTTTCACAAAGGTACTAGGGTCCCTTCTAGCGGTGCTAAGACCAAGGGGCATTGCAGTAGTACCTTACTTGGACGACATACTGATTCAAGCGTCGTCCCTTCCACAAGCAAAGGCTCACACGGACATTGTCCTGGCCTTTCTCAGATCTCACGGGTGGAAAGTGAACGTAGAAAAAAGTTCTCTATCTCCGTCAACAAGGGTTCCCTTCTTGGGAACAATAATAGACTCCTTAGAAATGAGGATTTTTCTGACAGAGGCCAGAAAATCAAAACTTCTAAACTCTTGTCAAATACTTCATTCTGTTCCTCTTCCTTCCATAGCGCAGTGCATGGAAGTAATAGGTTTGATGGTAGCGGCAATGGACATAGTTCCTTTTGCGCGAATTCATCTAAGACCATTACAACTGTGCATGCTCAGTCAGTGGAATGGGGACTATACAGACTTGTCTCCGACGATACAAGTAGATCAGAGGACCAGAGATTCACTCCGTTGGTGGCTGTCCCTGGACAACCTGTCACAGGGGATGAGCTTCCGCAGACCAGAGTGGGTCATTGTCACGACCGACGCCAGTCTGGTGGGCTGGGGCGCGGTCTGGGGACCCCTGAAAGCTCAGGGTCTTTGGTCTCGGGAAGAATCTCTTCTCCCGATAAATATTCTGGAACTGAGAGCGATATTCAATGCTCTCAAGGCTTGGCCTCAGCTAGCAAAGGCCAATTTCATACGGTTTCAATCAGACAACATGACGACTGTTGCGTACATCAACCATCAGGGGGGAACAAGGAGTTCCCTGGCGATGGAAGAAGTGACCAAAATCATTCAATGGGCGGAGACTCACTCCTGCCACTTGTCTGCAATCCACATCCCAGGAGTGGAAAATTGGGAAGCGGATTTTCTGAGTCGTCAGACATTTCATCCGGGGGAGTGGGAACTCCATCCGGAAATCTTTGCCCAAATTACTCAATTGTGGGGCATTCCAGACATCGATCTGATGGCCTCTCGTCAGAACTTCAAGGTTCCTTGCTACGGGTCCAGATCCAGGGATCCCAAGGCGACTCTAGTAGATGCACTAGTAGCACCTTGGACCTTCAAACTAGCTTATGTATTCCCGCCGTTTCCTCTCATCCCCAGGCTGGTAGCCAGGATCAATCAGGAGAGGGCATCGGTGATCTTGATAGCTCCTGCGTGGCCACGCAGGACTTGGTATGCAAACCTGGTGAATGTCATCGGCTCCACCATGGAAGCTACCTTTGAGACGAGACCTTCTTGTTCAAGGTCCGTTCGAACATCCGAATCTGGTCTCACTCCAACTGACTGCTTGGAGATTGAACGCTTGATCTTATCAAAGCGAGGGTTCTCAGATTCTGTCATTGATACTCTTGTTCAGGCCAGAAAGCCTGTAACTAGAAAAATCTACCACAAAATATGGAAAAAATATATCTGTTGGTGTGAATCTAAAGGATTCCCTTGGGACAAGGTAAAAATTCCTAAGATTCTATCCTTTCTTCAAGAAGGTTTGGAGAAAGGATTATCTGCAAGTTCTTTGAAGGGACAGATTTCTGCCTTGTCTGTGTTACTTCACAAAAAACTGGCAGCTGTGCCAGATGTTCAAGCCTTTGTTCAGGCTCTGGTTAGAATCAAGCCTGTTTACAAACCTTTGACTCCTCCTTGGAGTCTCAATTTAGTTCTTTTAGTTCTTCAGGGGGTTCCGTTTGAACCCTTACATTCCGTTGATATTAAGTTATTATCTTGGAAAGTTTTGTTTTTGGTTGCAATTTCTTCTGCTAGAAGAGTTTCAGAATTATCTGCTCTGCAGTGTTCTCCTCCTTATCTGGTGTTCCATGCAGATAAGGTGGTTTTGCGTACTAAACCTGGTTTTCTTCCGAAAGTTGTTTCTAACAAAAACATTAACCAGGAGATAGTCGTGCCTTCTTTGTGTCCGAATCCAGTTTCAAAGAAGGAACGTTTGTTGCACAATTTGGATGTAGTTCGTGCTCTAAAATTCTATTTAGATGCTACAAAGGATTTTAGACAAACATCTTCCTTGTTTGTTGTTTATTCTGGTAAAAGGAGAGGTCAAAAAGCAACTTCTACCTCTCTCTCTTTTTGGATTAAAAGCATCATCAGATTGGCTTACGAGACTGCCGGACGGCAGCCTCCTGAAAGAATCACAGCTCATTCCACTAGGGCTGTGGCTTCCACATGGGCCTTCAAGAACAAGGCTTCTGTTGATCAGATATGTAAGGCAGCGACTTGGTCTTCACTGCACACTTTTACTAAATTTTACAAATTTGATACTTTTGCTTCTTCTGAGGCTATTTTTGGGAGAAAGGTTTTGCAAGCCGTGGTGCCTTCCATCTAGGTGACCTGATTTGCTCCCTCCCTTCATCCGTGTCCTAAAGCTTTGGTATTGGTTCCCACAAGTAAGGATGACGCCGTGGACCGGACACACCTATGTTGGAGAAAATAGAATTTATGTTTACCTGATAAATTACTTTCTCCAACGGTGTGTCCGGTCCACTGCCCGCCCTGGTTTTTTAATCAGGTCTGATAATTTATTTTCTTTAACTACAGTCACCACGGTATCATATGATTTCTCCTATGCAAATATTCCTCCTTTTCGTCGGTCGAATGACTGGGGAAGGCGGAGCCTAGGAGGGATCATGTGACCAGCTTTGCTGGGCTCTTTGCCATTTCCTGTTGGGGAAGAGAATATCCCACAAGTAAGGATGACGCCGTGGACCGGACACACCGTTGGAGAAAGTAATTTATCAGGTAAACATAAATTCTGTTTTTGTTCCTTTCCACTCCTCTCCCACCACAAACAAAAGAAGAACAATGGGGGGGGGGGTGAAAATTAATGATCCAGGATATGGTCAAAAATAGAAACAAGCCGAATCCACAAGAGAAGGGCCAATGATGTGGTTTTGTGTCCCTTATTTTGAAGTCAGCCGCAATTATTTCAAGGGGGATTTAATCAAGCAGTAGATACCAGTTGTATAATACTCTATCCCGGTACTCCTATCCCAGTTGACCCCCTGTGTATCTATACTCAGACACTGTTCCAAAAAAAAGGGTAGTAGGATATAATAAAGAAAGTTACAATTTTGAACGTTACCCGGTGTTGTCTGCAGTTGCAGGCTGGGATCCCTAAGGTTTTTCTTCCAAGGCAATCCCCCTCACGCAGCACCGGTGGGAGGGGGAGCACCTGTGTAGACGGGCCTCACCTGCGGGGAGGAGAAACGGTCGGTTGTCACAGGCCGGTGTCAGAGAGTGAGGAGTTGGTGGCAGCCAGATCAAGCCAAGGAGATGAGGACAGCGGTCCGTGCCCCTCACGCAGCACCGGTGGGAGGGGACACCCGGACCGAGAACAGCAGATTGCGCAGCCAACCAGCTCTCTCCAGCCTTCTCCTCAGAGCAACCCAGAAACAGCGAGGGACCAATCAGCAAAGGGAGACAGCCACCGCGGGAGGCCCGGCAGGGGAGCAGGATCCGGTCACAGGTGAGTCCACACCACAGCTGATGCAGGAAGACAGCGAGCGGGATCCCAGCCCAGCCCCCGCAACCACCGCCAAGCCAGCCAAGGGAAGGACTCCGTTCAGGTAGAACTTCTAGGTGTTAGTTTGCGGTGTGGCATCTCCCATTTTTGTACAATTCAGAGACAGCAGGGTATGTCAGGATCCGGTAGACACAGAGGGGGGGAGAGTAATGTATCTTCCTTATTTGGAGACCGGGATAGAGAGGAAAAAAAGTAAGAAAGTAGGCGCAGATAGTCTCTCAGAGTCTGTTCAAGAATTAACGGCAGGAACCCATAAATGCTGCAATTTGCAGCTTAGTGCATAGACAAGGCACTACCACGGTCAGAGCATGTCATTTTAAGCAACTTTCTAATTTACTCCTATTATCAATTTTTTTTGTTCTCTTGCTATCTTTATTTGAAAAACAGGAATGTGATGCATAGGAGCCGGCCCATTTTTGGTTGAGAACCTGGGTTATGCTTGCTTATTGGTTGGTAAATGTAAGCTTCCAATAAGCAAGCGCTCTCCATGGTGTTGAACCTAGAATAGGCTGGCTGCTAAGATATACATTCCTGCTTTTACAATAAAGATAGCAAGAGAACAAAGAAAAATTGATAATAGGAGTAAATTAGAAAGTTGCTTAAAATTTCATGCTCTATCTAAATCATGAAAGAAAAAATGTGGGTTCAGTGTCCCTTTAAACATCTAAAGTACATGATATACCTGTGAATATAAAAGATTTTATTGCTGATGTGATTCAGAAGGCTTTGTCTGCCATCCCGCCTTCTAATAAACGTAAAAGTTCTTTTAAAACTTCTCATAAAGTTGATGAAATTTCAAGTGACAGACAACATTCTGAATTATCCTCCTTATGAGGATCTATCTGATTCAGAAGATCCTTCCTCAGATATTGACACTGACAAATCTACTTATTTATTTAAAATGGAGTATATTCATTAGGTGTCGATTACATTGGATATTGAGGAAACTAGTCCTCTTGACATTAAAACTAGTAAACGTTTAAATTCTGTTTATAAACCTCATGTGGTTACTCCAGAGGTTTTTCCAGTTCCTGATGCTATTTGTGATATGATTTCAAAGGAATGGAATAGGCCTGGTACTTCTTTTATTCCTTCTTCAAGGTTAAAAAATTGTATCCTTTGCCAGGAGTTAGATTGGAGTTTTGGGAAAAGATCCCCAAAGTTGATGGGGCTATTTCTACTCTTGCTAAACGTACTACTATTCCTATGGAAGATAGTACCTCTTTCTTCTGTTAAGTGTGATCAGTCCACGGGTCATCATTACTTGTGGGATATTAACTGCTCCCCTACAGGAAGTGCAAGAGGATTCGCCCAGCAGAGTTGCTATATAGCTCCTCCCCTCTACGTCACCTCCAGTCATTCTCTTGCACCCAACGACTAGATAGGATGTGTGAGAGGACTATGGTGATATATTTAGTTTTTATATCTTCAATCAAAAGTTTGTTATTTTATAATAGCACCGGAGTGTGTTATTCCTTCTCTGGTAGAATTTGAAGAAGAATCTACCTGAGTTTTTCTATGATTTTAGCCGGAGTAGTTAAGATCATATTGCTGTTTCTCGGCCATCTGAGGAGAGGTAAACTTCAGATCAGGGGACAGCAGGCAGATTAATCTGCAAAGAGGTATGTAGCAGTTTATTATTTTCTGACATGGAATTGATGAGAAAATCCTGCCATACCGTTATAATGTAAACTCAGCCTTGAATGCAGTAGATGTAGCTGATATCAGGCTGTCATGTATGTATATTTTACACTTCAGTTTTCTGGGAAATGGTACTTCTCTGGCTTTTAAACTGTATACATAGACTTAACCTATTTTGCAGGGACTTGCAATAGGTTTTAAATGACAATTATTGAGGTAAAACGTTTTTTTGCTGGCATGTAAAAACGTTTTTTTCTCTGAGGTACTGGGTGAAAAAATGTTTTGGGCACTTTTTTTCCACTTGGCAATAGTTTTGATTTAAATTAGAGCAGTTCACTGATCCCTCTCACTGTTATGTGTGTGGGGGAGGGGCCATTTTGGTGCTTTCACTATGCATCAGAAAAACTCAGTCAGAGGTTCATTTTCTTCCTGCATGATCCGGTTCATCTCTACAGAGTTCAGGGATCTCAAGAGTCTTTTTTGAGGGAAGTAATCATTCACAGCAGAGCTGTGCTGATTGTATTGACTGTGATATAAAAAACGTTTATTTGTGTATTTTTTTCTGCTGCCTGGGTTAGTTATCATTTGCTGAGGGGAACAATCCTTTGCTAAAACTGTATATTCTGACAAAGATTGATGCTATAACTTAATTATTTTATCTGTTATAATATTTTCTGTGCTTCTTAAAGGCACAGTTTGTTTTCATATTATTTGTAAATTACTTTGAAAAGTATTTCCAAGTTGCTGTTTATTTGCTAGTGTGTTAAACATGTCTGATTCAGAGGAATATCTCTGTGCTATATGTGTTAATGCCAAAGTGGAGCCCAATAGAAATTTATGTACTAAATGTATTGATGCTACTTTAAAAAATAGTCAATCTGTACAAATTGAACATATTTCACCAAACAACGAGGGGAGAGTTATGCCGACTAACTTGCCTCACGTGTCAGTACCTGCATCTCCCGCTCAGGAGGTGCGTGATATTGTAGCGCCGAGTGCATCTGGGCGGCCATTACAAATCACATTACAAGATATGGCTACTGTTATGACTGAATTTTTGGCTAAACTACCAGAACTAAGAGGTAAACGTGATCACTCTGGGATGAGAACAGAGTGCGCTGATAATGCAAGGGCCATGTCTGATACTGCGTCACAGTTTGCAGAACGTGAAGACGGAGAGCTTCATTCTGTGGGTGACGGTTCTGATCCAAATAAACTGGACTCAGACATTTCAAATTTTAAATTTAAGCTTGAGAACCTCCGTGTGTTACTAGGGGAGGTATTAGCGGCTCTGAATGATTGTAACACAGTTGCAATCCCAGAAAAAATGTGTAGGTTGGATAAATATTTTGCAGTACCGACGAGTACTGACGTTTTTCCTATACCTAAGAGACTTACTGACATTGTTACTAAGGAGTGGGATAGACCCGGTGTGCCTTTCTCACCCCCTCCTATATTCAGAAAAATGTTTCCAATAGACGCCGCCACACGGGACTTATGGCAAATGGTCCCTAAGGTGGAGGGAGCAGTTTCTACTTTAGCTAAGCGTACCACTATCCCAGTGGAGGATAGCTGTGCTTTTTCAGATCCAATGGATAAAAAATTAGAGGGTTACCTTAAGAAAATGTTTGTTCAACAAGGGTTTATATTGCAACCTCTTGCATGTATTGCGCCTGTCACGGCTGCAGCAGCATTTTGGTTTGAGTCTCTGGAAGAGACACTTCAATCATCCACACTAGATGACATCACACACAAACTTAAATTCCTTAAGTTAGCTAATTCATTTATTTCAGATTCCGTAGTACATTTAACTAAACTTGCGGCTAAAAATTCAGGATTCGCCATTCAGGCACGCAGAGCTCTGTGGCTAAAATCCTGGTCAGCTGATGTTACGTCTAAATCTAAATTGCTTAATATTCCTTTCAAAGGGCAGACCTTATTCGGGCCCGGCTTGAAAGAGATTATTGATGACATTACAGGAGGTAAAGGTCATGCCCTGCCTCAGGACAAGGCCAAAGCCAAGGCTAGACAGTCCAATTTTCGTTCCTTTCGTAATTTCAAAGCAGGAGCAGCATCAACTTCCTCTGCACCAAAACAGGAAGGAGCTGTTGCTCGCTACAGACAAGGCTGGAAACCTAACCAGTCCTGGAACAGGGGCAAACAGGCCAGAAAACCTGCTGCTGCCCCTAAGACAGCATGAATTGAGGGCCCCCGATCCGGGACCGGATCTAGTGGGGGGCAGACTTTCCCTCTTCGCCCAGGCTTGGGCAAGAGATGTTCAGGATCCCTGGGCGTTAGAGATCATATCTCAGGGATACCTTCTGGACTTCAAATCCTCTCCCCCAAGAGGGAGATTTCATCTGTCAAGGTTGTCAACAAACCTAACAAAGAAGGAAGCGTTTCTACGCTGCGTACAAGATCTTTTATTAATGGGAGTGATCCATCCAGTTCCGCGGTTGGAACAAGGACAAGGGTTTTACTCAAATCTGTTTGTAGTTCCCAAAAAGAGGGAACCTTCAGGCCAATCTTGGATTTAAAGATCCTAAACAAATTCCTAAGAGTTCCATCGTTCAAGATGGAAACTATTCGAACAATTTTGCCCATGATCCAAGAGGGTCAGTACTTGACCACAGTGGATTTAAAGGATGCTTACCTTCACATACCGATTCACAGAAGTCATTACCGGTATCTAAGGTTTGCCTTTTTAGACAGGCATTACCAGTTTGTAGCTCTTCCATTCGGACTGGCTACGGCTCCAAGAATCTTCACAAAGGTTCTGGGCACTCTTCTGGCGGTACTAAGACCGCGAGGAATTTCAGTAGCTCCGTACTTAGACGACATACTGATACAAGCTTCAAGCTTTCAAACTGCCAAATCTCATACAGAGATAGTACTGGCATTTCTAAGGTCGCATGGATGGAAAGTGAACGAAGAGAAAAGTTCTCTCTTTCCACTCACAAGAGTTCCCTTCCTGGGGACTCTGATAGATTCTGTAGAAATGAAGATTTACCTGACAGAGGACAGGTTAACAAAACTTCAAAATGCATGCCGTGTCCTTCATTCCATTCAAGAGACCAGAAATTCTCTTCTATGGTGGCTTTATCGGCCACATCTGTCCAGGGGAATGCCATTCAGCAGGCCAGACTGGTCAATTGTAACAACAGACGCCAGCCTACTAGGTTGGGGCGCTGTCTGGAATTCTCTGAAGGCTCAGGGACTATGGAATCAGGAGGAGAGTCTTCTTCCAATAAACATTCTGGAATTGAGAGCAGTCCTCAATGCTCTTCTGGCTTGGCCCCAGTTAGCAACTCGGGGGTTCATCAGGTTCCAGTCGGACAACATCACGACTGTAGCTTATATCAACCATCAGGGAGGGACAAGAAGCTCCCTAGCAATGATGGAAGTATCGAAGATAATTCGCTGGGCAGAGTCTCACTCTTGCCACCTGTCTGCAATCCACATCCCGGGAGTGGAGAACTGGGAGGCGGATTTCTTAAGTCGTCAGACTTTTCATCCGGGGGAGTGGGAACTTCATCCAGAGGTCTTTGCCCAAATACTTCCACGTTGGGGCAAACCAGAGATAGATCTCATGGCGTCTCGACAGAACGCCAAGCTTCCGCGCTACGGGTCCAGATCCAGGGATCCGGGAGCGGTCCTGATAGATGCCTTGACAGCACCATGGACCTTCAGGATGGCTTATGTGTTTCCACCTTTCCCGATGCTTCCTCGATTGATTGCCAGAATCAAACAGGAGAAAGCATCAGTGATTCTAATAGCGCCTGCATGGCCACGCAGGACTTGGTATACAGATCTGGTGGACATGTCATTCTGTCCACCTTGGTCGTTACCTCTGAAACAGGACCTTCTGATTCAGGGTCCTTTCAAACATCAAAATCTAACTTCTCTGAAGCTGACTGCTTGGAAATTGAACGCTTGATCTTATCAAAGCGTGGTTTTTCTGAGTCAGTTATTGATACCTTAATACAGGCTAGGAAGCCTGTCACCAGAAAGATTTACCATAAAATATGGCGTAAATACCTATATTGGTGCGAATCCAAAGGTTACTCTTGGAGTAAGGTTAGGATTCCTAGGATATTGTCTTTTCTACAAGAAGGTTTAGAAAAGGGGTTATCCGCTAGTTCCTTAAAGGGACAGATCTCAGCTCTGTCCATTCTGTTACACAAGCGTCTGTCAGAAGTTCCAGACGTTCAGGCTTTTTGTCAGGCTTTGGCCAGGATTAAACCTGTGTTTAAAGCTGTGGCTCCACCATGGAGTTTAAACCTTGTTCTTAACGTTTTACAGGGTGTTCCGTTTGAACCCCTTCATTCCATTGATATAAAGTTGTTATCTTGGAAAGTTCTATTTTTAATGGCTATTTCCTCGGCTCGAAGAGTCTCTGAGTTATCAGCCTTACATTGTGATTCTCCTTATTTGATTTTTCACTCGGATAAGGTAGTTCTGCGTACTAAGCCTGGGTTCTTACCTAAGGTAGTCACTAACAGGAATATCAATCAGGAGATTGTTGTTCCATCCTTGTGCCCAAATCCTTCTTCGAGGAAGGAATGTCTTTTGCACAATCTGGATGTAGTTCGTGCCCTTAAATTTTATTTACAGGCAACTAAAGATTTTCGACAAACGTCTTCCCTGTTTGTCGTTTACTCTGGTCAGAGGAGAGGTCAAAAAGCTTCTGCTACCTCTCTCTCTTTTTGGCTTCGTAGCATAATTCGTTTAGCTTATGAGACTGCTGGACAGCAGCCTCCTGAAAGAATTACAGCTCATTCCACTAGAGCTGTGGCTTCCACTTGGGCCTTTAAGAATGAGGCCTCTGTTGAACAGATTTGCAAGGCTGCAACTTGGTCTTCGCTTCATACTTTTTCCAAATTTTACAAATTTGACACTTTTGCTTCCTCGGAGGCTATTTTTGGGAGAAAGGTTCTTCAGGCAGTGGTTCCTTCTGTATAAAGAGCCTGCCTATCCCTCCCGTCATCCGTGTACTTTTGCTTTGGTATTGGTATCCCACAAGTAATGATGACCCGTGGACTGATCACACTTAACAGAAGAAAACATAATTTATGCTTACCTGATAAATTCCTTTCTTCTGTAGTGTGATCAGTCCACGGCCCGCCCTGTTTTTTAAGGCAGGTAAATATTTTTTAAATTATACTCCAGTCACCACTACACCCTTGGCTTCTCCTTTCTCGTTGGTCCTTGGTCGAATGACTGGAGGTGACGTAGAGGGGAGGAGCTATATAGCAACTCTGCTGGGTGAATCCTCTTGCACTTCCTGTAGGGGAGCAGTTAATATCCCACAAGTAATGATGACCCGTGGACTGATCACACTACAGAAGAAAGGAATTTATCAGGTAAGCATAAATTATGTTTTTAAAGACCCTTTAGATAGAAAACTTGAATCTTATCTAAGGAAAGCTTATTTATAGTCTATCTTCTCAGACCTGCCATTTCTATGGCTGATGTTGCAGCTGCATCAACTTTTTGGTTGGAAAGCTTAGCGCAACAGGAAATGGACCCTGATTTGTCTAGCATTGTTCGCTTGCTTCAACATGCTAATCATTTTATCTGTGATGCCATTTTTGATATCATCAAAATTGATGTTAAATCTATGTCTTTAGCTATTTTAGCTAGAAGAGCTTTGTGGCTCAAATCTTGGAATGCTGAAAAGGTATCTAAGTCTAGATTACTATCTCTTTCTTTCCAAGGTAATAAGTTATTTGGTTATCAGTTGGATTAAATTATTTCAACTGTCACTGGGGGGAAGGGAGTTTTTTTGCCTCAGGATAAAAGACTTAAGGGTAAATCTAGAACTTCTAACAGTTTTCGTTCCATTCGACAAAATAAGGAACAGAAACCTAATCCTTCCCCCAAAGAATCTGGTTCCAATTGGAAATCTTCAAGTTGGAGTAAATCCAAACCGTTTTAAGAAACCAAAGCCAGCCCCCAAGTCTGCATGAAGGTGCGGCCCTCATTCCAGCTCAGCTGGTAGGGGGCAGATTAAGATTCTTCCAAAATATTTGGGCAGATTCTGTCCAAAATCATTGGATTCAGAGTATTGTCTCTCAAGGGTACCGAATCGGATTCAGAGTAAGACCTCCTGCGAGATGAATTTTTTTCTCTCACATCCCGGCAAATCCAGTAAAGGCTCAGGCTTTTCTGTAGTGTGTTTCAAACCTGGAACTTTCAGGGGTAATCATACCAGTTCAGTTTCAGGAACAGGGTCTGGGGTTTTATTCAAATCTACTCATTGTCCCAAAGAAAGAAAATTCATTCAGGCCAGTTCTGGATCTGAAAATTTTGAATCGTTATTTAAGAGTGCCAGGTGTCAAAATGGTGACTATAAGGACTATTCTGCCTTTTTTTCAGCAAGGGCATATGTCCACAATAGACTTACAGGATGCATATCTTCATATTCTGAATTCATCCATACCACTATCAGTTTCTGATATTCTGTTTTCTAGACAAGCATTACCAATTTGTCGCTCTTCCATTTGGCCTAGTGACAGCTCCAAGAATCTTTTCAAAGGTTCTTGGTGCCCTACTCTCTGTAATCAGAGAACGTGGTATTGCAGTGTTTCCTTATGTGAATGATATCTTGGTACTAGCTCAGTCTTTACATTCTGCAGAATCTCACACAAATCAACTGGTGTTGTTTCTTCAAAGACATGGTTGGAGGATCAATTTACCAAAAAGTTATTTGATTCCTCAGACAAGGGTCACCTTTTAAGGTTTCAAGATAGATTCAGTGTCCATGACTCAATATCTAACAGACAGACTATTAAAATTGGTTTCAGCTTGTCGGATCCTTCAGTCTCAATCATGCCCTTCAGTAGCTATGTACATGGAAGTTTTAGGTCTCATGACTGCAGCATCGGACACGATCCCCTTTGCTCGTTTTCATATGAGACCTCTTCAGCTTTGTATGCTGAACCAATGGTGCAGGGATTATACAAAGATATCACAATTAATATCCTTAAATCCCAATGTTCGACTCTCTCTGACTTGGTGGTTAGATCACCTTCGTATAGTTCAAGGGGCCTCTTTTGTTCGTCCAACCTGGACAGTGATCACAACAGATGCAAGTCTTTCAGGTTGGGGAGCTGTCTGGGGATCTCTGACAGCACAAGGGGTTTTGAAATCTCAAGAGGCGAGGTTACCAATCAATATTTTAGAACTCTGTGCTATTTTCAGGGCTCTTCAGGTTTGGCCTCTGTTGAAGAGAGAACCGTTCATTTGTTTTCAGACAGACAATATCACAACTGTGGTATATGTCGATCGTTGGGGTGTGAGTCACAGTCCTCAAGCTATGAAAGAAGTATCTTGGATACTTGCTTGGCGGAATCCAGCTCCTGTCTAATTTCTGCGGTTCATATCCCAGGTATAGACAATTGGGAAGCGTATTATCTCAGCCGTCAGACTTTACATTCCGGGGGAGTGGTCGCTCCATCCAGATGTGTTTTCAAAGATTTTTCAGATGTGGGGTCTTCCAGAAATAGATCTAATGGCTTCCCATCTAAACAAGAAACTACCCAGGTGACTGTCCAGGTCCAGGGATCCTCACACGGAAGCGGTGGATGCCTTAACAAGTTCCTTGGTGTTACCAACCTGCTTATATTTTCCCGTCTCTAGTTCTTCTTCCAAGAGTGATCTCCAAAATCATCATGGAACAATTGTTTGTGTTGCTGGTAGCTCCAGCATGGCCTCACAGGTTTTGGCATGTGGATCTTGTTCGAATGACCAGTTGCCAACCTTGGCCACTTCCGTTAAGGCCAGACCTTCTGTCTCAAGGTCTGTTTTTCCATCAGGATCTCAAATCATTAAATTTGAAGGTATGGAAATTGAACGCCTAGTGCTTAGTCATATTGTTTTCTCTGACTCAGTGATTAATACCATGTTACAGGCTCGTAAATCTGTTTCTAGGAAGATTTATTATCAAGTTTGTAAGACTTATATTTCATGGTGTTCTTCTCATAAATTTTCCTGGCATTATTTTAGAATTCCTAGAATTTTACAGTTTCTTCAGGATGGTTTGGATAAGGTTTGTCTGCAAGTTCCTTGAAGGGACAAATCTCTTTCTCTTTTGTTTTATTTCACAGAAAGATTGCTAAGCTTCCTGATTCCTGATCACTTTTTTGTACAGGCTTTGGTCTGTATCAAGGCTGTCATTAAATCAATATCTCCTCCTTGGAGTCTTAATTTGGTTTTGAAGGCTTTACAGACTCCTCTGTTTGAGCCTTTGCATTCTTTGGACATTAAACTACTTTCTTGGAAAGTGTTGTTCCTTTTGACCACCTCTTCTGCTTCAAGAGTTTCCGAATTATCTGCTCTTTCTCGTGAATTTCCTTTTCTGTTTTCTGATTTTCCATCAGGATAAGGCAGTTTTGCAGACTTCATTTAAATTTCTACCTAAGGTTCTGAATTCTAACAACATTAATACAGAAATTGTTGTCCCTTCTTTGTGTCCTAATCCTAAGAATTCTTTGGAGAAGATCCTTACATTCTTTGGATGTGGTAAGCGCTTTGAGATATTATGTTGAAGCTACTAAAGATTTCAGGAAGACGTCTAGTCTATTTGTTATCTTTTCTGGTTCTAGGAAAGGTCAGAAGGCTTCTGCCATTTCCTTGGCATCTTGGTTAAAGTTTCTGGTTCATCAGGCTTATTTGGAGTCGGGTCAGGCCCCTCCTCAGAGAATTACAGCTCATTCTACTAGATCAGTCTCCACTTTTTGGGCTTTTAAAAATGAAGCTTCAGTTGATCAGATTTGCAAAGCAGCAACTTGGTGGTCTTTGCATACATTTACTAAATTCTACAGTTTTGATGTATTTGCTTCTTCAGAAGCAGTTATTGGTAGAAAAGTTTAACAGGCAGCTGTTTCAGTTTGATTCCTCTGCTTATGTTCAAGTTTTTTTCTTTTCATTATGAGAATAAACTTATATTTTGGGTTGTGGATTTTTTTTTTCAGTGGAAAATGGCTGTTATTATTTTATCCCTCCCTCTCTAGTGACTCTTCTGTGGAGTTCCACATCTTGGGTATTACTGTCCCATACATCACTAGCTCATGGACTCTTGCGAATTACATGAAAGTAAGCATAATTTATGTAAGAACTTACCTGATAAATTCATTTCTTTTATATTGGCAAGAGTCCATGAGACCCACCTTTTTTATGGTGGTTATGATTTTTTGTATAAAGCACAATTATTTCCAAATTCCTTTGTTGATGCGTTTTACTCCTTTCTTTATCACCCCACTACTTGGCTATTCGTTAAACTGAATTGTGGGTGTGGTGAGGGGTGTATTTGACATTTTGAGGTTTGGGAAACGTTGCCCTTCCTCACTAGCTCATGGACTCTTGCCAATATAAAAGAAATGAATTTGTCAGGTAAGTTCTTACATAAATTATGTTTTCTTAACGGCCTTCTTTAGAGTATCCAGAATTATATAGCAAGCTGCACATGTTTCAGACATATTCTTTTCATATATATCGCTGATTTTATAGTTGAAGATTTTTAAAACCATTTTGAATCTTCTTAAGTCAGCAAATGCCTTTATCTGTAATGCTATTATTCACTTAATTACAATTAATGCAGACAAAATGTCCTTATCAGTTTTGACTAGAAGAGCTTTATGGCTCATGTCTGATAAGCTGACATGGTTAAAAGTCTAAACTTATATCTGAGGAAAAAAATTGTTTTGGCCTGGTCTAGTCGCCATAATCTTTACTGTGACTGGAGGTAAATGAGCTTTCTTTCCTATGGCATGGAGAGTCTCACGACTTAATTCCAATTACTAGTTGGATATTCATCTACTGGCCAGCAGGAGGAGGCAAAGAGCACTCCAGCAAAGCTTTTAAGTGTAACTTCTCTTACCCATAATTCCCAGTCATTCTTTCCTTTGTCAATGGAGGATGTGCGAAGTCGGTTTCTGAAGATATTTAATCCTTTTAATGGGTACTTTCCGATGCAAACAAGGATTGGGGTCTAGCTGTGTCCACATCAATCTCTTTAATAAGAGTAGTGGTGGCTTTTAGCAGTTAGAAGGCGGTGAGGTAGTCTTTGCTTTACTTCTAACACGTTTGCTACCCCTTTGCAGATAGTCAGGGTTGGTAACTCTGTTCTTTCTCTTACTACAGGTCCTTGACAGGGAGTGGATGTCAGGATTCCACTCCAGGATTTCTCTCTCACCTAAACATACCTGCTCAGCTACACCACTCCCCTATTTAAGGCTTCTGTGCACCTTAAACAGGTGCTTAGTTATTGAAGTTTCAAGCTAGATACTACGCCTAAGACCTGTGATATTCCTATCCCAGGACAAAATAACCTACATCGTTTGTAAGAAATTCAAAGACCAACCTGTTCCTGCTTAAAGACATTCTGTGTGACAAGCTGTTGTTGCTGTTATCAACTTTACAAACTGCTGTTTGCATTACCGCATTTATGCGCTGCAAGGAATAATCACTCACCTTGAACTCTTTCAGTATAAATCTCTCATCAACAGTTTGCTCTCTTCACCGTACCAATAACACTCCTCTATAGAAGCTGTTCCAGACCCTGAAGTAAAGGAAGCGTTCCGGTTGTGAACGGAACTTAGCCACTCCCACCAGGCTCCGTGCAAGCAGCAGCATCAGGATACACCCAGAGCTCTGAGGTAAAAATCTAAAAAAATCTAATCCTTACAAGTAAAGTTTAAGCTGCTTTCTCCTCACTTCTCTCAACAATTACTCTGAGCTGCTCCGGTAATGGACTTTGGCCACGCCCCTCCTGGGTTGGCCTACATTGAGTCAGCCTGTCACTCAAACCACAGAGGCTAAGGAGACAGGCTTGATAGCTGCAGCACCAGAACAGCCTGCCATAATTTGTATACACCCTGTCTGAACATTTATTACTTACTCACTTCATTGAATTTAAAGCTGTCATTCACACAGTAAACTTGCTGACGTTACTAAGTTGTGCAATCCTGATATTTGAGGACTTTAATTCCTTGTTTGCTCATTTCACAATTGACTTCATATTTGCAGTAACTTTTAGGATTGAAACTGGACTTTAACACTTAAAGCTCTACTCAAGTTTTTCAAGTCTAAGCTCCTAAACTGCAACATTTACTTTCATATAATTAACAAATTGAAAGATTTTATTTTGAAGAACAAATCAAACTCACTACAGTCAGTCTGGGCATATTTACTGTATTAGCACAGAGACTTAAGTGAAACATTCTAACATTAAAACAACCTTGATCTACAGTTGCTATCCATTTCACATAAAGTAAGAATCTTCTTATATATCTCACAGTGGAGTACCGGTCACACCTAAGCAGCTGTTATATGCCCTGCAGCTGGATCCACAGGTAAGTGCTTTTTGCCTTCTAGGTACTAAAGGACAGCACTTTTGAGGTTATCCCTCAAATGGATCAATTTTTGGACTTAGTTATCCTTATTGATAAGGTTACATATAAGGGCAGCTTTACTGACACTTTACAGTCACACTATATGAGACTAAGAGAGACTGAACTTGGCAGAAGGGTTTTTACCTTTATTTTTGCTTAGCTTAACTGCAAAAGAGTTAGGGGCTTAGAGTTTTTATGATGTATTCTGATCTTTTTTACTTTATCAGGGCCGTTTGTAATTTTCACGCGTTTGCTGTGTAGCGCAGTTTCTTTTTCGGCCGCTCACATGACCTCTGCACTTCCGCTGTATCGGAGCGGAGCTACGTGAGCCTTACAGTGCCTGCTTGTAATTTGAACTTGACGAACGGATCGTCTGTCCAGAGGAGAGGATCGCGGAAGAGTCTCTAGCTTCCTCTTACTAGTGGGGTATTATTCCTTTCAGGGTAGGTGCCTCGGGCAACAGAGCGATTGGCTGAGGTTGTTTTTTGGCCTCAGTATTTAGTCTTGTTTATGCAATAAAAGTATACTAAATTGGTGCATTATCGTTATTGTGTACAATTTATTTAACTTCCAATTGTCATATTTAGTGGGATCGGATTTCTGTAGCTATGGACTCAGAACAGGATCAGTCAATGTCTATGGATAAATGCTTGCTATGTTTGGAGGCCCAAATTGTCTTTTCTATGCAGTGTTGTTCCTCATGCTTAGCTAAAACTTTAAAATTTAAAGGCAAGTTACTCCCTTCTAAGCAAAGTGTCTCTCAGTATAATGCAGTGTGTGACATGCCTCAGCTTTCTCCACAAACGTCCCAAGCCTTAATTGTTTCTCATGCTGTACCTTCTGTTTCCTCTCAACCTCCTGTTATCTGCTGTTATCTGTGGCTTTATCTGCTTTTCCTACTTTGAGTAAGCGTAAAAGGAAATCTAAACATGTGTCTGCTAGTTAGGTTTCTGACGTTAAAACAGCGCTGGTCAACCCTTCTTAAATGTCTGATGATGATGATACTTCAGTAGCTTCTGAAGGTGAGATCTCAGACTCTGACACAATGGGGGAAACATTTTCTGAATCTGAGGACGTTAATTTCAGATTTAAACTTGAACATCGCCGGTTACTTTTGAAGGAGGTTCTGGCTACTTTGGATGACTCTGAACCTTCGGTTGCTGTCAACCCTAAAAGTCTACTAAATGTAATAGAGTTTATGATTCTCCATTTTCTGTGGATGTTTTTCCTGTTCCAGACAAGATGTCTGAAATTATAGCTCAGGAATGGGATAAGCTAGGGGTTCCCTTTTCCCCTTCCCCTGTTTTTAAAAAAATGTTTTCTGTTGCTGACTCGTGGTGCACTGTGCCTAAAGTAGAAGGAACTATCTCTCTTCTAGCTAAAAGAACCACTGTTCCTATAGAGCAGGCATGTCCAAAGTCCGGCCCGCGGGCCAATTGCGGCACGAGTACCGGACTGATATGGCCCCACAGATAATTTTACAAATATACATTATACGGCCCCCCAGTGAGTCCCCAAGCGCCGCTCAGTGAGTCCCCGAGCGCCGCTCAGTGAGTCCCCGAGCGCCGCTCAGGACTCCTGAGCTCTCTGGTTTGACGTCATCAGCTGGCACAGGAAGAAGGGGAAAGCCCAAATCAGTTCAATTTATGACATGTCATTCAATGTAAAAACGTAAAAGGCACAGCATACACAGCTTTTTCTTGGGAGAAACGTTGTTATAAATATATTTGAACACATATATACTTGGTGTTATGTTCCTGTTCACATTTTCTGAACTTAAAAGTTGACAGACAACCTTTATTAGTTTGTGTAATGTACTTTACAATGTTCCTGACATATTTCAGCTTCCTATTTTTTTTATATTAAAGGCAGAGTGATTTAACACCTGTTTAGATTTGTCATCCAAGTCACAAAATGTAAAAGTATGCCGTTTTCAATAAACTTTGCATAAAATAGTTAATTTGCATTTATTTTAAAATGGTTCAAAGAATGTCAGGCAAAATGGTCGGCCCTCGCACATGTTCACTTCATGAAATCTGGCACTCTTCCAAAAAAGTTTGGACACCCCTGCTATAGAGGATAGTTGTTCCTTTAAGGATCCCATGGATAAGAAGCTAGAGGCTTACTTAAAAAAGATGTACATCCATCAAGGTTTACAAGGGCAACCTGAAGCAAGTATTGCTACGGTTGCTGGAGCAGCATCTTATCGGTACAGCCTCCTGAGAGAATTACGGCTCATTCCACTAGGGCTTTCTCTTCATCTTGGGCTTTCAAAAATGAAGCTTCTGTGGAACAGATTTACAAGGTGGCAACATGGTGGCAACTTCTTGGAATACTTTTTCCAAATTCTACAAATTTTATACTTTTGCCTCGGCTGAGGCCTCTTTTGGGAGAAAGGTTCTTCAAGCAATGGTGCCTTCGGTTTAGGTCCTCCTGCCTTGTTCTCCCTCCCTTTTCATTCTGTGTCCTCTAGCTTGGGTATTGGTTCCCACTAGTAAATGAAATGAAGTTGTGGACTCTCCATGCCATAGGAATGAAAACAATATTTATGTTTACCTCATGAATTTCTTTCTTTGTGGGCATGGAGAGTCCATGACCCCTCCCTCTTTTTAATTATATTTCGGCAGTTGTATTTTTTAGTAAACCTCAGGCACCTCTGTACCCCTGTGTTTATTTTTTTCCATTTTCCTTCGGCTGAATGACTGGGAATTACAGTTAAGAGAAGTTATACTTGACAGCTTTGCTGGGGTGCTCTTTGCCTCCTCCTGCTGGCCGGGAGTTGAATATCCCACTAGTAATTGGAATGAAGTTGTGGACTCTCCATGCCCGGAAAGAAATTTATCAGGTAAGCATACATTTTGTTGTTTTTTTCCCTCAGGATAAAAGTCTAAGGGTAGAAAGAGCAAAACTTCTAGTTGCTTTCATTCCTTTTGTCAATCTAGAAAACAAAAGTGATCGTCGTCCTTCACAAAATGAGGATTCTTCCAGATCCTCCTGGTAATCCAAACCCACTTGGAACAATTCAAACAGTTGTTTTCTTTTACAAAGTAAGCATTAAGGAGCTGCCCCAATCCAGATTCCTTTCTGATAGGGGGCAGGTTACACCTTTTTATCTAGCAGACCTTTATCTAGCAAGTAAAATTATTTAACATCTGTGACTAGTTAAAACTACACAGGACTATGGATATAGCTTAAAACACCAAATATGTTCTTTGAATTACCAACTGCAATTTAATTGTAGCAACAAAATACCTTTGATTTAAATATAAAAGTATGAAACAACCTTTTATACGTTATAAGATACACCAAATTGAAGTTCAGCTTTTTCAAATAAGTCCAGTTCACTTCATAAATTAAGAGAGGTAATTTTGCAATATGGATGAAAGTTAGGTCCAGATTTGCTTTAGAGAGACTGGATTCCAAAGCAACAGTTTGTCAGTCAAAACTCAGCAGAAAAGACCTCTTCTTTCTCCTTGCATGAGGTTATATCACATGATACACCCCACCCCTTTTTATTCTAATCGTTAGTGAACCTTTTTGGATACAAACCTAGGGGCTTGTCTGTGATAGGTTACTTGGAATGCCATTTGGTTGTAACACTGGATTTAAACCATCGGGGCAGCAGACAAAGACAAACTGTTTCATTATCAATATTGCTAACAGCTAATATAGATTCTTATAGAACAGGGTTTTTATTTTAAATGTATTAATGAAGCTAATAATTCAATACAGCAGATATTTGTTCAATATAGTATAATATATATATCTTGCAGAGTGATGCAGCACTCTTAAAATTACAAAGCTTCTGAAGCGTGATTATCGAACAATCAAGCGTTTCATTCAAAATAGTCAACAGGGTCGCAAGAAGCGTGTGGAAAAACCAAGGCGCAAAATAACTGCCCATGAACTGAGAAAAGTCAAGCGTGCAGCTGCCAAGATGCCACTTGCCACCAGTTTGGCCATATTTCAGAGCTGCAACATCACTGGAGTGCCCAAAATCACAAGGTGTGCAATACTCAGAGACATGGCCAAGGTAAGAAAGGCTGAAAGACGACCAACACTGAACAAGACACACAAGCTGAAACGTCAAGACTGGGCCAAGAAATATCTCAAGACTGATTTTTCTAAGGCTTTATGGACTGATGAAATGAGAGTGAGTCTTGATGGGCCAGATGGATGGGCCCGTGGCTGGATTGGTAAAGGGTAGAGAGCTCCAGTCTGACTCAGACGCCAGCAAGGTGGAGGTGGAGTACTGGTTTGGGCTGGTATCATCAAAGATGAGCTTGTGGGACCTTTTCGGGTTGAGGATGGAGTCAAGCTCAACTCCCAGTCCTACTGCCAGTTTCTGGAAGACACCTTCTTCAAGCAGTGGTACAGGAAGAAGTCTGCATCCTTCAAGAAAAACATGATTTTCATGCAGGACAATGCTCCATCACACGCGTCCAAGTACTCCACAGCGTGGCTGGCAAGAAAGGGTATAAAAGAAGAAAATCTAATGACATGGCCTCCTTGTTCACCTGATCTGAACCCCATTGAGAACCTGTGGTCCATCATCAAATGTGAGATTTACAAGGAGGGAAAACAGTACACCTCTCTGAACAGTGTCTGGGAGGCTGTGGTTGCTGCTGCACGCAATGTTGATGGTGAACAGATCAAAACACTGACAGAAGCCATGGATGGCAGGCTTTTGAGTGTCCTTGCAAAGAAAGGTGGCTATATTGGTCACTGATTTGTTTTTGTTTTGTTTTTGAATGTCAGAAATGTATATTTGTAAATGTTGAGATGTTATATTGGTTTCACTGGTAAAAATAAATAATTGAAATGGGTATATATTTGTTTTTTGTTAAGTTGCCTAATAATTATGCACAGTAATAGTCACCTGCACACACAGATATCCCCCTAAAATAGCTATAACTAAAAACAAACTAAAAACTACTTCCAAAACTATTCAGCTTTGATATTAATGAGTTTTTTGGGTTCATTGAGAACATGGTTGTTGTTCAATAATAAAATTAATCCTCAAAAATACAACTTGCCTAATAATTCGGCACTCCCTGTACATATATACAGTTGTGCTCATAAGTTTACAAACCCTGGCAGAATTTAAGATTTTTCAGAGAATATGAATGATAACACAAAAAAATTTCTTTCACTCATGGTTAGTGTTTGGCTGAAGCCATTTATTATCAATCAACTGTGTTTACTCTTTTTAAATCATAAGAACAACAGAAACTACCCAAATGACCCTGATCAAAAGTTTACATACCCCAGTTCTTAATACCGTGTGTTGCCCCCTTTAACATCAATGACAGCTTGAAGTCTTTTGTGGTATTTGTGGATGAGGCTCGTTATCTTCTCAGATGGTAAAGCTGCCCATTCTTCCTGGCAAAAAAGCCTCCAGTTCCTGTACATTCTTGGGCTGTCTTGCATGAACTGCACGTTTGAGTTCTCCCCAGAGTGGCTCAATGATATTGAGGTCAGGAGACTGGGATGGCCACTCCAGAACCTTCACTTTATTCTGCTGTAGCCAATGACAGGTCGACTTTGCCTTGTGTTTAGGATCATTGTCATGTTGGAATTTCCAAGTACGTCCCATGTGCAGCTTCCGGCTGATGAATGCAAATTTCCCTCCAGTATTTTTTTATAACATACTGCATTCATCTTGCCATCAATTCTGACCAAATTTCCTGTGCCTTTGTAGCTCACACATCCCCAAAACATCAGTGATCCACCTCTGTGTTTCACAGTAGGAATGGTGTACCTTTCATCATAGGCCTTGTTGACTCCTTTCCAAATGTAGTGTTTATGGTTGTGGCCAAAAAGCTCAATTTTGGTCCCATCACTCCAAAGGACTTTGTGCCAGAAGGTTTGAGGCTTGTCTCTGTGCTGTTTGGCATATTGTAAGCGGGATACTTTGTGGCATTTGCGTAGTAATGGCTTTCTTCTGGCGACTTGACCATGCAGCCCATCTTTCTTCAAGTGCCTCCTTATTGTGAATCTTGAAACAGCCACACCCCATGTTTTCAGAGAGTCCTGTATTTCACCTGAAGTAATTTGTGGGTTTTTCTTTGCATCCCGAACAACTTTCCTGGCAGTTGTGGCTGAAATTTTAGGTGAGGATGTTACCTTTAATAGCCATTCAAACCCTTTTGTGTCAACTTTTGTGCATGTTATCTGGCCAAAATCACCAGGGTATGTAAACTTTTGACTAGGGTCATTTGGGTAGTTTCTGTTGTCATTATGATTTAAGAGTAAGCATAGTTCATTGATAATAAATGGCTTCAGCCAAACACTAACCATTAGTGAAAGAAAAGTTTTTGTGTTATCATTCATATTCTCTGAAAAATGGCCAAGAAATCATAAATTCTGCCAGGGTATGTAAACTTATGACCACAACTGTAGATGTTTTTAATATGATCTGGGTATTTTAAATTATTATGAAGATTAGGCACAATTCCTTTATCTGAGATTTAGTTTCCCATGTCATACAGAGACTTAAAATACCAGCTTGTCTGGGAGCTGCGTATGGGAAACTCTGCAGGGGACAATTTACACCTAGATGAGAGCAGCTATATCCACTGAGTATGTTTGTATATTCAGATATCAGTTCAGACTAAGTGACTGCTTCTTCAGATAGGGAAAAAACTCTGTATACAGGCTTCCTTTGAAATAGATCATTTGAGATATCCTGGCCTGTAATGTGTACCTAGTCACAGCAAAGGGGGGGTCTGTGTCATCCTGAGATTTCACATATGTGAGTCCCTTTGTTCTCTGATGTTCTGTAATCAGGAAAAGGCATCTCATGTCTGATCTCAGATTTGCAATACACAGAATGTATTCAGCGATAAAAATGAACATGCTCAAATTTAATATTTGTTAGGTTGTATACTTATTTTATCTTATAATTATTTATATATATATATATATATATATATTGTCTACTGACATTCACAGATACCCTGACAACATACATATGTTGTATACCGTTGCCACCATTATAAAATTATACTGGTATCTAAGTTCCACACTATTCAGCCACTGTAATACGAGTTCATGATAGTTGCCTGGATGATAGCTTGGTACATGTTCCATCTTTATCTTTAGCAGAATCTTCTTCCAACAATCTTTTGATGTTTGTTTGCAAACATGATTGTAGAATCCAAAGAGGTCTCTTTCTCCTCAGTCCAGAGTCTCTTTCTGTGGAGACATTATAGACTCAATATTAATGAGATTTTCTTTATCTGATCAAGAGAGTTCACAGTTACAGGCAACATGTCAAAATGTCAATCTATTTCCAACCCAACAGTAGCCCTATGTATGAATGTTGTCGGTCTGATTATTGCCGCATCAGATACTATTCCATTTGTTCAGTTGCACAAGAGCTTTTAACCCTTGCTTGCTAGGTCATAGGATCCTTTTGGATTCCACAACAAAGAAAAGCTCTATCCTAGTGAACAGATCTCCATTGCTTTTCTCTGGGGGCATCCTGTGTCTGCCCAACTTAGAGAATAATCACGAAAGACTCAAGTCACTAGTAAATGTTATCACTGTTTTAGTGTGAACATTTTTCTCTGCATGTGAAGCATAACTAGATATTCCCAGTGAGCCAGCATTTTAAATACTGCATCTGCTCAGAGTGCCTGTGGGGCTTGTATCTTGTCAGCAATTAACAAATTGAACTCATCACCAGATGGTACATGCACCTTAGGCTCTGTGAGCAAGTGCTTTGTTTAAAATGCTGGTGCACGGTGCATACTTAAATACACTTTTAAAATAGCTATAGTTGCTAATTTGTGAATATTAAACCAAGGAAATTTGTGTTCACACTGCGCTGGGACTAATATACCAAAAAGCCAGTGGGTAAATGGAGCTCCCTCAGGCTCTAAACTGCTAACGTAAAGACCACTACAGTAGTATCAGTTGATACCACAGATAAAACCCCTAGCGCTGCAAACCGCAGCTAAATTTGATAGTGAATGTATAATATACAAATTGTTGAGAAAATTTCTAATTAATGAAAAAATTCTAAATTGGCACTAAAGGATTTGATAATAATAAATATATATTTAAAAGAAATTCATAAAGTATTCTCAATGATGAATAATTCTTAATTGAATCAAACAGCATAAAAAAACTTAGTGATAACCTAATTGAATAAACTTAGCCTGTATTCAATGGCAGAATTGATAGCTCACAGAGAGAATGAAAATAAAATATATATATAAAATACGCTGATCAGGAGTTTACAAGTGTAATATCCGTTATAAACAAAGTCTCCCTAGGCATATAATTTTAAAAAGGACATACAATAAAAATAAAAAAACAAATGCTGCAAATTGATGCAAAAGGAGATCCCAATAAGATCAGATGGAGATACACATCAGCAGGAAATTGGAATTGACCGGAGCAGTAACGAGATCGACAACCAAATCAACAAGCAGGAAGAAAACCACAAACAAAGGTGTTCACTTATCACTTACACCATAGTGGTTTCTCAGATGTCCCCGCCGGTTTCTCTGTGGCACTTGGAAGCTGATCGCTACAGTCTCCCCTTTCTTTCAGGGTCTCCGGCAACACTTGCAGCGAACCAATTTGAAAAAGCCGCTCTTTGATTACTCCTGTCGATTCTGCACTGGAACTCGATCAGGATCACCTGCGTAATAAAAATATGGGCGGAGCAACGCATTTCAGCCCGTTCTGGGCTTTTGTCAAGCTCCTGTTAGACGGAATGTGTCCTCTTTTAAACCCTTACTTTCTCATTTCATTGGCTGTTGCTCAATTGAGTAGGGAGAAAAACATGAACACAACTTACAATTGGCTGCCATTGTGTGCTTGTAGCACTTACGTAAATGCTGATTTTCATACCAGTTGTAACATACAAGATCTTTGTATTTAGTACGTTATTTTTGTACTATTACTGCGTGCTTGTAACACTTATGTAGATGCTAATTCCCATACTTATTGTAACATACAGGATCTTTATCTAAAATACGCTATTTTTGTACCTTATACAAAGCGCAACAATTGCGATACATATAATCATGATTTTGCATAATCTTTTAAAATAATAAACAGAAACAAAAGTTTCACTTACAATCACTACATGCAAACCTGATACATTTAATCCCCTTTCAGCTATTTGGAGCAAAAGCTTCACTTCTGATTCATTATATCTGTCCGTATACAGCCTTCAAGGAGACAGCAATAAATATTTAGTATACATGACATTATATTGTTAAATATTTTTATACTAAAACACTTCTAGATCCTTATTTTCATCTGTGTACATCCTTCAGGGAAATAAAGTAATATATATTTATTATGCATTACACAATTATTTTTTAAAAAAAACTCTGAATTATTAGAAATTCATAAAAAAGTTTTGCATAAACAAATTTAAAAACCTTTATCATCGGAAATTCAGCTGACTTCATGCATTCCAAAATTCATCATACCTATTTTACTGGCAGTTAAAGCCAAACTAAAATGACCCATGCTCACTTAATCTATATTTCAGATCCATTCCTCTGCTCATCAGAATCCCTTTAACAAATAAATTATAAGAGTCCAGAAAAAAATTCTGCCAAAGAAAAAAGGCCATAAATTAATAATATATATTATCCAGCAGACCCCAAAAACATATAAACTGTCTCAGTAGTATACTTATAATATTCTATTGTACCCCAAAAAACCTTATGTATCGGCAAGATAACCATACAGTAGTCTAGCCTTATATCAACTAAGAAGAATGAGATTATATAAGCATACATAATCAATCTCTAAGGAAGCATCCTATGTCGAAATCTAAATTTAGGCCATTTGGTTTTAGTATTTTTAAATCAAAGATCCATTTGGTCTCCCTTTTTAATAGCTCTGACTGTATGTTCCCCCCTCTCCAGTTTTTTTTTTCCACTTTATCTATACCCATATAGGAAAAACACCTGATTACAGGTAGCAAAGTGCTTTGGTATGGGAAGTTCTTTGTTTCTCTCTGTCATGTTTCTCAATCGACCATATATGTTCACGAATACGGTCACGTAGGGGTCTCTGATTCCCCTACGTACTGCTTCCCACAACTACATTGGATAAGATAAATGACAAACTTATCTGCACATCTTATGGTTTCTTTTATTTTAAATTATTTTCCTGTTATAGTAGATTTAAACTCTTTTTCTTTTTTGGAATGCTTACATGACTTACAAGTCAGGCAAGGGAAAAAAACTTTTAAAGTTCTCCCCTCCAAATCAATTTGTGTATTTCTATTTCTCATTTTATTTTCAGTTGGTGCTAAAATAGATTTCAAATAACGCGCCTTTTTATAAATAATTTGCATGTGGCAAAAAGAAAGTCCTCTTTCCACGTGATGGTGTCTGTCAATTTCAGAACATCTGTCGAATCTTTAAGGTATGAGGGTAATAATTTAACATATTTTTGCAAAACAATATCCAGATATTCTGAAAGATTTGCTGTAAGGGATCCGATTCCAGAAACAATAAGCCTACCGGGTGGGTTTATTAGTGTTTTATGGATCTTCGGCAGGCAATATAGTAATTGAATTTTTGGAAATTTCGGTAGTAGATAACCCCTCTCTTTATCATTAAGTATTCCTTTATCATGAGCTGAATCTATTAGTTTTACCAACTCTTCATTATATCTTTTAGTGGGATTACTTAACAATTTCTTATAAGTAGCATTATCACTTACAATATTCTCACACATTAACTGATAGTCCACTCTATCAAGGACGACAATACTCCCGCCCTTATCGGCGGGCTTTATGATTATGTAATCATCCTCTAGTTCCTTAATAATCCTTAGCTGTTTTTTACTTAGATTACTATATGTTTTCTTTATTTTATCATCAGTAAGACCTTCAATATCCCTCAAAACTAATTTCTCGAATGTTTCTATTATTGGGCCTTTGTCCTGCTTTGGGTAGAAGGTAGACTTCTTAAATCAGTGTGTATAAAATCATTATCACTGATTAAAATATCTCCAGCTAATTTCTCTGCCTCAGTTTTTTTTTGTTATGTGTGTCAATATAAGTATTGAATTTGTTAAGTTTACAACTTGGGGCAAAGATAAGCCCTTTCCTAATATTTCTTCATGCTCAATTTTTAATATCTTTTTACTAAGGTTAAAAATACCTAAGTTTTTACTTGGCTCCTTTAGAATCGGATCTTTTTTGAGTCTCCTGCATCCTCCTCTCTTTCCTCTCTGTCTGATGCCCTTCTTTTTCTTAGATCCCTTTGCGGTAATGGACTTGCAGTTGAATTTTGGCCTTGTCCTAAAAAAGAGCGAGAAGAGGGGAAGGAAGAAGAGGTGGAAGCATACTCATTTGATTGGTTAGTTTCTCTCACATCCTCTAGTGGTGCAAACCTATTTGACATTCTCCAATTACCACTAGTGTCATTATCCAGACTATACCTATTCTCCACATGTGGAGTATACTGTGATCCGTTACTATAATTTGAGCTTTGATTTCCATTGGCAGTTTTTTGTTTTTCATTTGCCTGATTATATGATCTATTGTCCCTCTGATATGTTTGTCTTGGATAGTAAGAACGTTCTCTATAATTATAATCCCTAATTTTTGGACTCTGCCTATTTTCCTTCAATATCCATTGGATACATTTCTATGGAGATTGAAACCTGAGTTATAATTACTCTCAAAACCTTGCTGTCTATGTGAGTGATTAAAGGTATTATAATCCTCATAATTCCTAGGCCTTACATATGCTGAAGACTGTTCATACTGCCTTCTTTGATAATGATTTTTATATTGTTGGATGTAATAAATTAATGTATATTTTATTTTCATTCTCTCTGTGAGCTATCAATTCTGCCATTGAATACAGGCTAATTTTATTCAATTAGGTTATCACTAAGTTTTTTTATGCTGTTTGATTCAATTAAGAATTATTCATCATTGAGAATACTTTATGAATTTCTTTTAAATATATATTTATTATTATCAAATCCTTTAGTGCCAATTTAGAATTTTTTCATTAATTAGAAATTTTCTCAACAATTTGTATATTATACATTCACTACCAAATTTAGCTGCGGTTTGCAGCGCCAGGGGTTTTATCTGTGGTATCATCTGATACTACTGTAGTGGTCTTTAATTCGTGAATATTACAAAAATGCTTCTATTCAAAACTGAAATGCTTCCATGTTGATTCCAATTTTGGCTAGAATGTCCCTTTAACTGAGCAACAGTGGTTTATTTATCATTTGCTCAATCAATCTAATGAATCTTTACAACATCCAGTTATTTATACCCCTCTGATGTATGTATAAGTCTCCTTAATAAAAATAATTTGAAAAAAAACATGTAAACAAAGTGGTTTACAAAAAAAAAATCACACTTCTAGTGGGTGGGGGGGTTCGTCAGAGAGCTGTTACAATGTCCATTTTCTATTGTTCTATCTAAGTATTGGCCTCACTATGTATAGAGAGATAAGAAGGATTTTGTGTAAATAGAGAGAGAGAAGCTAATTAGATCTGTTCTCCCTTTAAACACATTTAAAGTGAATGTATGTCAACTTTCATTATAAAGTGCCTGTTTTTTAAAAAAAAACTATTAAAAACAGGAGCACTTTCATTCATGAAAGTTTTCGTTGCACCGGATTTTACAAATACTTATCTTCTTTTCCTGAAACGCCGGATCGCCGATCCCCCCCCCCCCCCGCCTGCTTCTTCCTGCTGTACTTACACAGCAATGATGAAACCAGGTTCCTCCAATCATGGTGTGGGCTCACCAGATGGTCGCTCCTGGAGGGAAGCTGTGATTGGAGGAAGCTGGTACGAAGTACAGAGAACCTGCAGGCGGGGGATCGGTGATCCAGCATTTCAGGAGAAGGTATTTGTAAAATCCGGTGCAATGTAAACTTTCATGAATGAAAGTGCCTCTGTTGGCACTTTATCATGAAAGTTGACATTAACTTTAATTTGATGTCTCAAATTGCAAAAATATACCTAAAGGAGCAGTATTCCATTTACATTTTAAACTCTGCAGATGGTATAACAAGTTGTTGTAAATACTTAAAGGGCCATAATACCCAAATGTTTAAACACTTGAAAGTGATGAAGTATAGCTGTAAAAAGTTGACTAGAAAATATCACCTGAACATCTCTATGCAAAAAAGCAAGATATTTTACCTCAAAAGTTTCTCAGTAGCCACATCCCATTGTAAAGAATTTCTAAGCAGCATATCTGTATGTCTGTCCCGGGACAGCCGAAGGGATGAGCCTCGTGCACTCTCATCTTATTTTCCTATTCAGTGTAATGAAGTTTACAATGAAATCTCATGAGTTAAGTGAAATCTCATAAGATCACAGTAAAAGAGTTCATAACCTCAGCACTGCTGATGCTGATTGTCTGCTGTTCATTTATTCATTTTATTTTAATTTTTTTACTTGCAGCTGGGCTGCAGCTGAGTATAACTTTTTACACAGAACTTACTCGGCTGAGCTGAGGAAATTGTGAGGTAAAATTCCTTTTTTACATAGAGGTGCTCAGGTGATATTTCTTTCATGTAATTAGCAAGAGTCCATGAGCTAGTGACGTATGGGATATACATTCCTACCAGGAGGGGCAAAGTTTCCCAAACCTCAAAATGCCTATAAATACACCCCTCACCACAACCACAAATCAGTTTTACAAACTTTGCCTCCCGTGGAGGTGGTGAAGTAAGTTTGTGCTAGATTCTACGTTGATATGCGCTCTGCAGCAGGTTGGAGCCCAGTTTTCCTCTCAGCGTGCAGTGAATGTCAGAGGCATGTGAAGAGAGTATTGCCTATTTGAATTCAATGATCTCCTTCTACGGGGTCTATTTCATAGGTTCTCTGTTATCGGTCGTAGAGATTCATCTCTTACCTCCCTTTTCAGATCGACGATATACTCTTATATACCATTACCTCTACTGATTCTTGTTTCAGTACTGGTTTGGCTTTCTACTACATGTAGATGAGTGTCCTGGGGTAAGTAAGTCTTATTTTTGTGACACTCTAAGCTATGGTTGGGCGCTTTTATATAAAGTTCTAAATATTTGTGTTTAAACATTTATTTGCCTTGATTCAGGATGTTCAATATTCCTTATTTCTTTCATGTAATTAGCAAGAGTCCATGAGCTAGTGACGTATGGGATATACATTCCTACCAGGAGGGGCAAAGTTTCCCAAACCTTAAAATGCCTATAAATACACCCCTCACCACACCCACAATTCAGTTTTTACAAACTTTGCCTCCGATGGAGGTGGTGAAGTAAGTTTGTGCTAGATTCTACGTTGATATGCGCTCCGCAGCAAGTTGGAGCCCGGTTTTCCTCTCAGCGTGCAGTGAATGTCAGAGGGATGTGAGGAGAGTATTGCCTATTTGAATGCAGTGATCTCCTTCTACGGGGTCTATTTCATAGGTTCTCTGTTATCGGTCGTAGAGATTCATCTCTTACCTCCCTTTTCAGATCGACGATATACTCTTATATATACCATTACCTCTGCTGATTCTCGTTTCAGTACTGGTTTGGCTTTCTACAAACATGTAGATGAGTGTCCTGGGGTAAGTAAATCTTATTTTCTGTGACACTCTAAGCTATGGTTGGGCACTTTATTTATAAAGTTCTAAATATATGTATTTAAACATTTATTTGCCTTGACTCAGAATGTTCAACATTCCTTATTTTTCAGACAGTCAGTTTCATATTTGGGATAAATGCATTTGTTTCAATCATTTTTTCTTACCTTAAAAAATTTGACTTTTTCCCTGTGGGCTGTTAGGCTCGCGGGGGCAGAAAATGCTTCATTTTATTGCGTCATTCTTGGCGCAGACTTTTTTGGCGCAAAATTTTTTTTCTGTTTCCGGCGTCATACGTGTCGCCGGAAGTTGCGTCATTTTTTGACGTTTTTTTGCGTCAAAAATGTCGGCGTTCCGGATGTGGCGTCATTTTTGGCGCCTAAATGCTTTTGGCGCCAAAAATGACGCCACATCCGGAACGCCGACATTTTTGACGCAAAAAAACGTCAAAAAATGATGAAGTCATACGTGTCGCCGGAAGTTGCGTCATTTTTTGACGTTTTTTTGCGTCAAAAATGTCGGCGTTCCGGATGTGGCGTCATTTTTGGCGCCAAAAGCATTTAGGCGCCAAATAATGTGGGCGTCTTTTTTGGCGCTAAAAAATATGGGCGTCATTTTAGTCTCCACATTATTTAAGTCTCATTATTTATTGCTTCTGGTTGCTAGAAGCTTGTTCACTGGCATTTTTTTCCCATTCCTGAAACTGTCATTTAAGGAATTTGATCAATTTTGCTTTATATGTTGTTTTTTTCTTTTACATATTGCAAGATGTTCCACGTTGCAACTGAGTCAGAAGATACTTGAGGAAAATCACTGCACAGTGCTGGAGCTACCAAGCTAAGTGTATCTGCTATAAACTTTTGGTATCTGTTTCTCCAGCTGTTATTTGTATTGCATGTCATGTCAAACTTATTAATGCAGATAAAATTTCCTTTAAGTACTGTTACATTACCTGTTGCTGTTCCGTCAACATTTAATTCTCAGAGTGTTCCTGATAACATAAGAGATTTTATTTTTTAAATCCATTAAGAAGGCTATGTCTGTTATTTCTCCTTCTAGTATACATAAAAGTCTTTTAAAACTTCTCTTTTTTCAGATGAATTTTTAAATGAACATCATCATTCTGATACTGATAATGGTTCTTCTGGTTCAGAGGTTTCTGTCTCAGAGGTTGATGCTGATAAATCTTTGTATTTGTTCAAGATTGAATTTATTCGTTCTTTACTTAAAGAAGTGTTATTTGCATTAGAAATAGAGGATTCTGGTCCTCTTGATTCTAAATGTAAACGTTTAAATAAGGTTTTTAAATCTCCTGTAGTTATTCCAGAAGTGTTTTATCTCCCTGATGCTATTTCTGAAGTAATTTCCAGGGAATGGAATAATTTGGGTAATTTATTTACTCCTTCTAGACGTTTAAGCAAATTATATCCTGTGCCATCTGACAGATTAGAGTTTTTTGGGACAAAAATCCCTAAGGTTATGGGGCTGTCTCTACTCCTGCTAATGTACTACTATTCCTACGGCAGATAGTACTTCATTTAAGGATCCTTTAGATAGGAAAATTGAATCCTTTCTAAGAAAAGCTTACTTATGTTCAGGTAATCTTCTTAGACCTGCTATATTTTTAGCGGATGTTGCTGCAGCTTCAACTTTTTGGTTAGAAGCTTTAGCGCAACAAGTAACAGATCATAATTTTATAGCATTATTATTATTCTATAACATGCTAATAATTTTATTGGTGATACCATCTTTTGATATCATTAGAGTTGATGTCAGGTATATGTCTCTAGCTATTTTAGCTAGAAAAGCTTTATGGATTAAACTTGGAATGCTGACATGTCTTCTAAGTCAACTTTGCTTTCCCTTTCTTTCCAGGGTAAATAATCATTTTCGTTCCTTTCCTCACAACAAGGAACAAAAGCCTGATCCTTCATCCTCAGGAGCGGTATCAGTTTGGAAACTATTTCCAGTTTGGAATATATCCAAGCCTTATAGAAACCTATAGCCAGCTCCTAAGTACCTATGAAGGTGCGGCCCTTATTCCAGCTCAGCTGGTATGGGGCAGATTACGTTTTCTTCAAAGAAATTTGGATCAATTCCGTTCTTAATCTCTGGTTTCAGAAACATTGTTTCAGAAAGGTACAGAATTGGCTTCAAGTTAAGGCCTCCTGCTAAGAGATTCTTTTCTTTCCCGTGTCCCAGTTAACACAGCAAAGGCTCAGCATTTCTGAAATGTGTCTCAGATCTAGAGTTGGCTGGAGTATTTATGCCAGTTCCAGTTCTGGAACAGGGGCTGGGGTTTTATTTTATCTCTTCATTGTACCAAAGAAGGTCAATTCCTTCAGACCAGTTCCGGATCTATCAATATTGAATCGTTATGTTAGGATACCAACATTCAAGATGTTTACTGTAGGATTATCCTGCCTTTTGTTTAGCAAGGGCATTATATGTCTACAATAGATTTACAGGATGTGTATCTGCATATTCTGATTCATCAAGATCACTTTTAGTGTCTGAGATTCTCTTTTTAGACAAGCATTACCAGTTTTGTGGCTCTACCGTTTGGCCTAGCCTCAGTTCCAAGAATTTTTTTCAAAGGTTCTCGGTGCCCTTCTTTCTGTAATCAGAGAATAGGGTTTTGGTATTTCCTTATTTGGACGATATCTTGGTACTTGCTCAGTCTTCTCATTTTCGAAGAATCTCATACGAATCGACTTGTGTTGTTTCTTCAAGTTCATGGTTGGAGGATCAATTTACCAATCAGTTCATTGATTCCTCAGACAAGGGTAACCTTTTTAGGTTTCTAGATAAATTCAGTGTCTATGACTCTGTCCTTGTCAGACAAGAGAAGTTTAACATTGATATCAGCTTGTCAAAACCTTTAGTCACAATCATTCCCTTTGGTAGCCTTATGCATGGAAATGTTGGGTCTTAGGACTGCCGCATCAGATGCGATCTCCTTTGCTCGTTTTCACATGCGACCTCTTCAGCTCTGTATGCTGAACCAATGGTGCAGGGATTACTCAAAGATATCTCAATTAATATCTTTAAACCGATTTTACGACACTCTCTGACATGGTGGACAGATCACCATCGTTTAGTTCAGGGGGCTTCTTTGTTCTTCCTACCTGGACTATAATCTCAACAGATGCAAGTCTTACAGGTTGGGGAGCTGTGTGGGGGTATCTGACGGCACAAGGGGTTTGGGAATCTCAGGAGGTGAGATTTCCGATCAATATTTTGGAACTCCGTGCAATTTTCAGAGCTCTTCAGTCTTGGCCTCTTCTGAAGAGAGAGTTGTTCATTTGTTTTCAGATAGACAATGTCACAACTGTGGCATACATCAATCATTAAGGAGGGACTCACAGTCCTCTGGCTATGAAAGAAGTATCTCGAATTTTGGTTTGGGCGGAATCCAGCTCCTGTCTAATCTCTGCGGTTCATATCCCAGGTATGGACAATTGGAAAGCGGATTATCTCAGTCGCCAAACGTTGCATCCGGGCGAATGGTCTCTTCACCCAGAGGTATTTCTTCAGATTGTTCAAATGTGGGAACTTCCAGAAATAGATCTGATGGCTTCTCATCTAAACAAGAAACTTCCCAGGTATCTGTCCAGATCCGGGATTCTCAGGCGGAGGCAGTGGCTGCATTATCACTTCCTTGGAAGTATCATCCTGCCTATATCTTTCCGCCTCTAGTTCTTCTTCCAAGAGTAATATCCAAGATTCTGAAGGAATGCTCGTTTGTTCTGCTGGTAGCTCCGGCATGGCCTCACAGGTTTTGGTATGCGGATCTTGTCCGGATGGCCTCTTGCCAACCGTGGACTCTTCCGTTAAGACCAGACCTTTTGTCTCAAGGTCCTTTTTTCCATCAGGATCTGAAATCCTTATATTTAAAGGTATGGAGATTGAACGCTTGATTCTTGGTCAAGAGGTTTCTCTGACTCTGTGATTAATACTATGTTACAGGCTCGTAAATCTGTATCCAGAGAGATATATTATAGAGTCTGGAAGACTTATATTTCTTGGTGTCTTTCTCATCATTTTTCTTGGCATTCTTTTAGAATACCGAGAATATTACAGTTTCTTCAGGATGGTTTAGATAAGGGTTTGTCCGCAAGTTCCTTGAAAGGTCAAATCTCTGCTCTTTCTGTTCTTTTTCACAGAAAGATTGCTATTCTTCCTGATATTCATTGTTTTGTACAAGCTTTGGTTCATATAAAGCCTGTCATTAAGTCAATTTCTCCTCCTTGGAGTTTGAATTTGGTTCTGGGGGCTCTTCAAGCTCCTCCATTTGAACCTATGCATTCATTGGATATTAAATTACTTTCTTGGAAAGTTTTGTTCCTTTTGGCCATCTCTTCTGCCAGAAGAGTTTCTGAATTATCTGCTCTTTCTTGTGAGTCTCCTTTTCTGATTTTTCATCAGGATAAGGCGGTGTTGCGAACTTCTTTTGAATTTTTACCTAAGTTGTGAATTCCAACAACATTAGTAGAGACATTGTGGTTCCTTCATTATGTCCTAATCCTAAGAATTCTAAGGAGAAATCGTTGCATTCTTTGGATGTTATTAGAGCTTTGAAATATTATGTTGAAGCTACTGAGTCTTTCCGAAAGACTTCTAGTTTATTTGTTATCTTTTCCGGTTTTAGAAAGGCCAGAAAACTTCTGCCATTTCTTTGGCATCTTGGTTGAAATCTTTAATTCATCTTGCCTATGTTGAGTCGGGTAAGACTCCGCCTCATAGGATTACAGCTCATTCTACTAGGTCAGTTTCTACTTCCTGGGCGTTTAGGAATGAAGCTTCGGTTGATCAGATTTGCAAAGCGGCAACTTGGTCCTCTTTGCATACTTTTACCAAATTCTACCATTTTGTTGTATTTTCTTCTTCTGAAGCAGTTTTTGGTAGAAAAGTACTTCAGGCAGCGGTTTCAGTTTGAATCTTCTGCTTATGTTTTTCATTAAACATTATTTTGGGTGTGGATTATTTTCAGCAGGAATTGGCTGTCTTTATTTTATCCCTCCCTCTCTAGTGACTCTTGTGTGGAAAGATCCACATCTTGGGTAGTCATTATCCCATACGTCACTAGCTCATGGACTCTTGCTAATTACATGAAAGAAAACATAATTTATGTAAGAACTTACCTGATAAATTCATTTCTTTCATATTAGCAAGAGTCCATGAGGCCCGCCCTTTTTTTGTGGTGGTTATGATTTTTTTGTATAAAGCACAATTATTCCAATTTCTTATTTTATATGCTTTCGCACTTTTTTCTTATCACCCCACTTCTTGGCTATTCGTTAACCCCTTAAGGACCAAGGACGTACGCCACACGTCCTCAAAAAAAATACACTTAATGACCGAGGACGTGTGGCGTACGTCCTTGGTCTGGAAAGCAGCTGGAAGCGATCCTGCTCGCTTCAAGCTGCTTTCCGGTTATTGCAGTGATGCCTCGATATGGAGGCATCCTGCAATAACCCCCCTTGGCCATCCGATGCAGAGAGAGCCACTCTGTGGCCCTCTCTGCACCGGACATCGGTGGCCGGTATCGTTGGTGGGTGGGAGCAAGGCTGGGAGGCGGGTGGGCGGCCATCGATGTGCCCAGTGGAGTGGAGGGGGGCGGGATCGGGGGCGGGAGGGGCGGGAGCGCGCACGGGAGCGCGCGCGTGCACGGGGGGCGGAGGGTGGGCGCGTGCACGGGGCGGGAGCGGGAGGGAACCGCTACACTACAGAAAATTAAAGTTTAAAAAGTACAAACAAATTACTTTTTGAAAGCTGTAAATAAACAGCTAAGCGATGTGGAAGGGGTGGGGGGTTGATCTTGGGGGGGGGGGGGAAGCTACACTGCAGAAAAGGGTTTTTTTTTTTAAAAAAAGGCAAATTTTTTCACTAAACTGGGTACTGGCAGACAGCTGCCAGTACCCAAGATGGCGCCCATTAAGGCAGAGGGGGAGGGTTAGAGAGCTCTTTGGTGGGGGATCAGTAAGGCTGGGGGCTAAGGGGGGATCCTACACAGCAGCATATGTAAATATGCTAAAAAAAACACACAAAAAAAGCCCAAATATAGCTTTTATTTTAGTACTGGCAGAGTTTCTGCCAGTACTTAAGATGGCGGGGACAATTGGGGGGTGGGGGAGGGAAGAGAGCTGTTTGGGAGGGATCAGGGGGTCTCATGTTTCAGGTGGGAGGCTGAGCTCTACACTAAAGCTAAAATTAACCCTGCAAGCTCCCTACAAGCTACATAATTAACCCCTTCACTGCTAGCCATACTACACGTGTGAAATGCAGCGGCATTTGGCGGCCTTCTAATTACCAAAAAGCAACGCCAAAGCCATATATGTCTGCTATTTCTGAACAAAGGGGATCCCAGAGAAGCATTTACAACCATTTGTGCCATAATTGCACAAGCTGTTTGTAAATGATTTCAGTGAGAAACCTAAAATTGTGAAAAATTTAACGTTTTTTTTAATTTGATCGCATTTGGCGGTGAAATGGTGGCATGAAATATACCAAAATGGGCCTAGATCAATACTTGGGGTTGTCTACTACACTACACTAAAGCTAAAATTAACCCTAGAAGCTCCCTACATGCTCCATAATTAACCCCTTCACTGCTGGGCATAATACACGTGTAGTGCGCAGTGGCATTTAGCAGCCTTCTAATTACTAAAAAGCAACGCCAAAGCCATACATGTCTGCTATTTCTGAACAAAGGGGATCCCAGAGAAGAATTTACAACCATTTAAGCCATAATTGCACAAGCTGTTTGTAAATAATTTCAGTGAGAAACCAAAAGTTTGTGAAAAAATTTGTAAAAAAGTGAACGATTTTTTGTATTTAATCGCATTTGGCGGTGAAATGGTGGCATGAAATATACCAAAATGGGCCTAGATCAATACTTTGGGATGTCTACTAAAAAAAAATATATACATGTCAATGGATATTCAGAGATTCCTGAAAGATATTAGTGTTCTAATGTAACTAGCGCTAATTTTGAAAAATAATGGTTTGGAAATAGCAAAGTGCTACTTGTATTTATGGCCCTATAACTTACAAAAAAAGCAAAGAAGATGTAAACATTGGGTATTTCTAAACTCAGGACAAAATTTAGAAACTATTTAGCACGGGTGTTTTTTGGTGGTTGTAGATGTGTAACAGATTTTGGGGGTCAAAGTTAGAAAAAGTGTGTTTTTTTCAATTTTTTCCTCATATTTTATAAAAAATTTTATAGTAAATTATAAGATATGATGAAAATAATGGTATCTTTAGAAAGTCCATTTAATGGCGAGAAAAACGGTATATAAAATGTGTAAGAGGAAAATTACAGCTAAACACAAACACCGCAAAAATGTAAAAATAGCCTTGGTCCCAAACGGACAGAAAATGGAAAAGTGCTGCGGTCATTAAGGGGTTAAACTGAATTGTGGGTGTGGTGAGGGGTGTATTTATAGGCATTTTAAGGTTTGGGAAACTTTGCCCCTCCTGGTAGGAATGTATATCCCATACGTCACTAGCTCATGGACTCTTGCTAATATGAAAGAAATGAATTTATCAGGTAAGTTCTTACATAAATTATGTTTTCAGACAGTCAGTTTCATTATTTGGGATAATGCATTTGAATAATCAAAAAAAAAAAATTTCTTACCTTAAAATTTGACTTTTTTGCCTGTGGGCTGTTAGGCTCGCGGGGGCTGAAAATGCTTCATTTTATTGCGTCATTCTTGGCGCGGACTTTTTTGGCGTCGCACTTGTCACCGGAAGTTGCGTCATTTTTGACGTTTTTGCGCCAAAAGTGTCGGTGTTACCGGATGTGGCGTCATTTTTGGCGCTAAAAGCATTTAGGCGCCAAATAATGTGGGCGTTTTTTTTGCCGCTAAAAAATATGGGTGTCATTATTGTCTCCACATTATTTAAGTCTCATTGTTTATTGCTTCTGGTTGCTAGAAGCTTGTTCATTGGCATTTTTTTCCCATTCCTGAAACTGTCATTTAAGGAATTTGATCAATTTTGCTTTATATGTTGTTTTTTCTATTACATATTGCAAGATGTCTCAGATTGACCTTGGATCAAAAGCTACTTCTGGAAAAACTCTTAACTGAGTTCAGTTCTACCAAAGCTAAGTTAATTTATTTTAAATGTTATAAATGTTTATCTTTAGCTATGGTTTGTAATAAGTTATTATGATATACTTTTACATGCAGAATCCATTAGTATTTATGCTTTATTGCCATTCTTACATCTTATGTACAAGAAATATTTAGAAAATTTATAAGAAATATTTTTCTGATTCTATTTTAAAGGCTTTGTCTGACTATGTGCCTTCTAATACAATTTTTAGGTCTCTTTCACTTCTTTTTTAATTATTGAAGTTTCAAATGACCAACAACATACTGTTTTATCCTTCTCTGATGATGATTTTTCTCTTTCAGAATTTTCTTCATCAGATATTGACACTAACAAATCTACTTTTTTATTATTTTTTTATTAAAGTACATTTGTTCTTTGTTGAAAAGGTGTTGATTATTTTGGATATTAAGGTAACTAGTTCTTTAAGACTAGCTGACACTATTTCTGCTTATTTATTCTTCTGTGTTTTCAGAAGTTTTCTTTCCAATTCCTCATACTAGGGAATGGAATAGGCTGAGAATTTTCTTTTATTCCTTCTTCAAAGGTTTTAAACTATATTCTTTGCCAGCAGTTAAATTCAATTTGGAGGGTTCTCCAATTTATTGGGGCTATCTCTACTCCTACTAATTATGCTATTGTGTCTATAGCAAAATAGTATTTATTTTCCTTTAGATGGTTGTATCTTATTTATGGAAAATTATTTAGTTTCAGGTACTTTTCTTGGTCCTGTGATTTATTTGGATGTTGCAATTGCTTCATTTTTGTTCTGTTTACTTTAAGATCAAGTATCAGATTATGATTTATTTTAGCATTCTTAAGGGACAACATTTACTAGACTCGGTGCTGTTGCATTTGTCTTGTTGTTTTGCATTTATTGATTATGCAAGTCCACTGTATTGACTGTTCCTTTAACTGGTCTATCATGCTAATAATTTCATTTGTGTCTTCATTTTATTGAATATTTTCGCAAATGAGGGTTAATCTATGTCTTTAGCTATTTTTAGCTAGAAGAATCCATATTTCTTTTGTTCTAAGATAATCAATTATTTGTTTTATAATTGGATTCCATTCTTAACTGTTACTCTGGGCTTCAAGATTGAGTTCTAAGACTAAAACTTTAAGCTTATACTAGTTTGGTTGTTCTTATTAATGAACGAATTCCTGAATTCTTTCCCAAGTAACATGTTTATAATTGGAAATTTTTCAGTTCAAAATCAGCTCCCTAATATTGCGATGTACGTGCCGTATTCCAGCTTGGCTGGCAAGGGGCAGGTTAAGACTTCTTTGAAATTTATTTGGTTCTATTCAGTCCAAATTTCTTTGATTTTATTCCAGTAAGGCTAACACTCTCTTTAAATGTGTTTGGGTCCTATATATTTTGGGTTCTGTTGAAGCATGGCTGGGCACCCATGGGTTCAAGCACTGCTCAGACCTGGAATCTTCTGGGGTATTTCTTCCAGTTCCATTTTTAGGAAATGGGTTTTGGATTTTTATTCAAACTATTCTGCCTTTTTTTGGTCAGTGATAGCATTATTTGTTTTCATTAGATACAATAAATGCATATTTTCATTTTCTTTCATGTAATTAGCAAGAGTCCATGAGCTAGTGACGTATGGGATATACATTCCTACCAGGAGCGGCAAAGTTTCCCAAACCTCAAAATGCCTATAAATACACCCCTCACCACACCCACAAATCAGTTTTTACAAACTTTGCCTCCTGTGGAGGTGGTGAAGTAAGTTTGTGCTAGATTCTACGTTGATATGCGCTCCGCAGCAGGTTGGAGCCCGGTTTTCCTCTCAGCGTGCAGTGAATGTCAGAGGGATGTGAAGAGAGTATTGCCTATTTGAATTCAATGATCTCCTTCTACGGGGTCTATTTCATAGGTTCTCTGTTATCGGTCGTAGAGATTCATCTCTTACCTCCCTTTTCAGATCGACGATATACTCTTATATATACCATTACCTCTACTGATTCTCGTTTCAGTACTGGTTTGGCTTTCTACTACATGTAGATGAGTGTCCTGGGGTAAGTAAGTCTTATTTTTGTGACAATCTAAGCTATGGTTGGGCACTTTTATATAAAGTTCTAAATATTTGTGTTTAAACATTTATTTGCCTTGATTCAGGATGTTCAATATTCCTTATTTCAGACAGTCAGTTTCATTATTTGGGATAATGCATTTGAATAATCAATTTTTTTCTTACCTTAAAATTTGACTTTTTTTCCCTGTGGGCTGTTAGGCTCGCGGGGGCTGAAAATGCTTCATTTTATTGCGTCATTTTCGCGCTGACTTTTTTGGCGCAAAAAAATCTTTGTTATTTCCGGTGTCGTTCTTATCACCGGAAGTTGCGTCATTTTTTGACGTTTTTGCGCCAAAAGTGTCGGTGTTACCGGATGTGGCGTCATTTTTGGCGCTAAAAGCATTTAGGCGCCAAATAATGTGGGCGTCTTTTTTTTGGCGCTAAAAAATATGGGCGTCATTATTGTCTCCTCATTATTTAAGTCTCATTTTTTATTTGCTTCTGGTTGCTAGAAGCTTGTTCACTGGCATTTTTTCCCATTCCTGAAACTGTCATTTAAGGAATTTGATCAATTTTGCTTTATATGTTGTTTTTTCTATTACATATTGCAAGATGTCTCAGATTGACCCTGGATCAAAAGCTACTTCTGGAAAATCGCTGCCTGATGTTGGATCTAGCAAAGTTAAGTGTATTTGCTGTAAACTTGTGGTATCTGTTCCTCCAGCTGTTGTTTGTAATGAATGTCATGACAAACTTGTTAATGCAGATAATATTTCCTTTACTAATGTTACATTACCTGTTGTTGTTCCATCAACATCTAATACTCAGAGTGTTCCTGTTAACATAAGAGATTTTGTTTCTAAATCCATTAAGAAGGCTATGTCTGTTATTCCTCCTTCTAGTAAGCGTAAATGGTCTTTTAAAACTTCTCATTTTTCAGATGAATTTTTAAATGAACATCATTCTGATTCTGATAATGTTTCCTCTGGTTCAGAGGATTCAGTTTCAGAGGTTGATGCTGATAAATCTTCATATTTATTCAAAATGGAATTTATTCGTTCTTTACTTAAAGAAGTCTTAATTGCATTAGAGATAGAGGTCTCTGGTCCTCTTGATACTAAATCTAAACGTTTAAATAAGGTTTTTAAATCTCTTGTAGTTATTCCAGATGTTTTTCCTGTCCCTGATGCTATTTCTGAAGTAATTTCCAGGGAATGGAATAATTTGGGTAATTCTTTCACTCCTTCTAAACGTTTTAAGCAATTATATCCTGTGCCATCTGACAGATTAGAGTTTTGGGACAAAATCCCTAAGGTTGATGGGGCTATCTCGACTCTTGCTAAACGTACTACTATTCCTACGGCAGATAGTACTTCCTTTAAGGATCCTTTAGATAGGAAAATTGAATCCTTTCTAAGAAGAGCTTACTTATGTTCAGGTAATCTTCTTAGACCTGCTATATCTTTAGCGGATGTTGCTGCAGCTTCAACTTTTTGGTTTGAAGCTTTAGCGCAACAAGTAACAGATCATAATTCTCATAGCATTGTTAATCTTCTTCAACATGCTAATAATTTTATTTGTGATGCCATCTTTGATATCATTAGGGTTGATGTCAGGTATATGTCTCTAGCTATTTTAGCTAGAAGAGATTTATGGCTTAAAACTTGGAATGCTGATATGTCTTCTAAGTCAACTTTGCTTTCCCTTTCTTTCCAGGGTAATAAATTATTTGGTTCACAGTTGGATTCTATTATTTCAACTGTTACTGGGGGGAAAGGAACTTTTTTACCACAGGATAAAAAATCTAAAGGTAAATTCAGGTCTACTAATCGTTTTCGTTCCTTTCATCACAATAAGGAACAAAAGCCTGATCCTTCCCCTACAGGAGCAGTATCAGTTTGGAAACCATCTCCAGTCTGGAATAAATCCAAGCCTTTTAGAAAGCCAAAGCCAGCTCCCAAGTCAACATGAAGGTGCGGCCCTCATTCCAGCTCAGCTGGTAGGGGGCAGATTACGATTTTTCAAAGAAATTTGGATCAATTCGATTCACAATCTTTGGATTCAGAACATTGTTTCACAAGGGTACAGAATAGGCTTCAAGATAAGGCCTCCTGCAAGAAGATTTTTTCTTTCCCGTGTCCCAGTAAATCCAGTGAAGGCTCAAGCATTTCTGAAATGTGTTTCAGATCTAGAGTTGGCTGGAGTAATTATGCCAGTTCCAGTTCTGGAACAGGGGCTGGTGTTTTACTCAAATCTTTTCATTGTACCAAAGAAGGAGAATTCCTTCAGACCAGTTCTGGATTTAAAAATATTGAATCATTATGTAAGGGTACCAACATTCAAAATGGTAACTATAAGGACTATTCTGCCTTTTGTTCAGCAAGGGCATTATATGTCCACAATAGATTTACAGGATGCATATCTGCATATTCCGATTCATCCAGATCACTATCAGTTTCTGAGATTCTCTTTCCTAGACGAGCATTACCAGTTTGTGGCTCTGCCGTTTGGCCTAGCAACAGCTCCAAGGATTTTTACAAAGGTTCTCGGTGCCCTTCTCTCTGTAATCAGAGAACAGGGTATTGTGGTATTTCCTTATTTGGACGATATCTTGGTACTTGCTCAGTCTTCACATTTAGCAGAATCTCATACGAGTCGACTTGTATTGTTTCTTCGAGAACATGGTTGGAGGATCAATTTACCAAAAAGTTCATTGATTCCTCAGACAAGGGTAACCTTTTTAGGTTTCCAGATAGATTCAGTGTCCATGACTCTGTCTCTGACAGACAAGAGACGTCTAAAATTGGTTTCAGCTTGTCGAAACCTTCAGTCTCAATCATTCCCTTCGGTAGCCTTATGCATGGAAATTCTAGGTCTTATGACTGCTGCATCGGACGCGATCCCCTTTGCTCGTTTTCACATGCGACCTCTTCAGCTCTGTATGCTGAACCAGTGGTGCAGGGATTATACAAAGATATCTCAATTAATATATTTAAAACCGATTGTACGACACTCTCTGACGTGGTGGACAGACCACCATCGTTTATTTCAGGGGGCTTCTTTTGTTCTTCCGACCTGGACTGTGATTTCAACAGATGCAAGTCTGACAGGTTGGGGAGCTGTTTGGGGGTCTCTGACAGCACAAGGGGTTTGGGATTCTCAGGAGGTGAGATTACCAATCAACATTTTGGAACTCCGTGCAATTTTCAGAACTCTTCAGTCATGGCCTCTTCTAAAGAGAGAGTCGTTCATTTGTTTTCAGACGGACAATGTCACAACCGTGGCATATGTCAATCATCAAGGAGGGACTCACAGTCCTCTGGCTATGAAAGAAGTATCTCGAATACTGGTATGGGCGGAATCCAGCTCCTGTCTAATTTCTGCGGTTCATATCCCAGGTATAGACAATTGGGAAGCGGATTATCTCAGTCGCCAAACGTTACATCCGGGCGAATGGTCTCTTCACCCAGAGGTATTTCTTCAGATTGTTCAAATGTGGGGACTTCCAGAAATAGATCTGATGGCTTCTCATCTAAACAAGAAGCTTCCCAGGTATCTGTCCAGATCCAGGGATCCTCAAGCGGAGGCAGTGGATGCATTGTCACTTCCTTGGAAGTATCATCCTGCCTATATCTTTCCGCCTCTAGTTCTTCTTCCAAGAGTGATTTCCAAGATTTTAAAGGAGTGCTTGTTTGTTCTGCTGGTGGCTCCAGCATGGCCTCACAGGTTTTGGTATGCGGATCTTGTCCGGATGGCCACTTGCCAACCGTGGACTCTTCAGTTAAGACCAGACCTATCGCAAGGTCCTTTTTTCCATCAGGATCTCAAATCCTTAAATTTGAAGGTATGGAGATTGAACGCTTGATTCTCAGTCATAGAGGTTTCTCTGACTCTGTGATTAATACTATGTTACAGGCTCGTAAAACTGTATCTAGGAAGATATATTATCGAGTCTGGAAGATTTACATTTCTTGGTGTTTTTCTCATCATTTTTCTTGGCATTCTTTTAGAATTCCTAGAATTTTACAGTTTCTTCAGGATGGTTTGGATAAAGGTTTGTCTGCAAGTTCCTTGAAAGGACAAATCTCTGCTCTTTCTGTTCTTTTTCACAGAAAGATTGCTAGTCTTCCTGATATTCATTGTTTTGTACAAGCTTTGGCTCGTATAAAACCTGTTATTAAGTCAATTTCTCCTCCTTGGAGTTTGAATTTGGTTCTGGGGGCTCTTCAAGCTCCTCCGTTTGAACCTATGCATTCGCTGGACATTAAATTACTTTCTTGGAAAGTTTTGTTTCTTTTGGCCATCTCTTCTGCTAGAAGAGTTTCTAAATTATCTGCTCTTTCTTGTGAGTCTCCTTTTCTGATTTTTCATCAGGCTAAGGCGGTGTTGCGAACTTCTTTTAAATTTTTACCTAAGGTTGTGAATTCTAACAACATTAGTAGAGAAATTGTGGTTCCTTCATTGTGTCCTAATCCTAAGAATTCTAAGGAAAGATCGTTGCATTCTTTGGATGTAGTTAGAGCTTTGAAATATTATGTTGAAGCTACTAAAGATTTCCGAAAGACTTCTAGTCTATTTGTTATCTTTTCCGGTTCTAGGAAAGGTCAGAAGGCCTCTGCCATTTCTTTGGTGTCTTGGTTAAAGTCTTTGATTCATCATGCTTATGTTGAGTCGGGTAAAACTCCGCCTCAAAGGATTACAGCTCATTCTACTAGGTCAGTTTCTACTTCCTGGGTGTTTAGGAATGAAGCTTCGGTTGATCAGATTTGCAAAGCAGCAACTTGGTCTTCTTTGCATACTTTTACTAAATTCTACCATTTTGATGTGTTTTCTTCTTCTGAAGCAGTTTTTGGTATAAAAGTACTTCAGGCAGCTGTTTCAGTTTGATTCTTCTACTTATAATTTCAGTTTTTTTCATTATAAGATTTAAACTTTGTTTCGGGTGTGGATTATTTTCAGCGGAATTGGCTGTCTTTATTTTATCCCTCCCTCTCTAGTGACTCTTGCGTGGAAGATCCACATCTTGGGTATTCATTATCCCATACGTCACTAGCTCATGGACTCTTGCTAATTACATGAAAGAAAACATAATTTATGTAAGAACTTACCTGATAAATTAATTTCTTTCATATTAGCAAGAGTCCATGAGGCCCACCCTTTTTTGTGGTGGTTATGATTTTTTGTATAAAGCACAATTATTCCAATTCCTTATTTTTTATGCTTTCGCACTTTTTTCTTATCACCCCACTTCTTGGCTATGCGTTAAACTGATTTGTGGGTGTGGTGAGGGCTGTATTTATAGGCATTTTGAGGTTTGGGAAACTTTGCCCCTCCTGGTAGGAATGTATATCCCATACGTCACTAGCTCATGGACTCTTGCTAATATGAAAGAAATGAATTTATCAGGTAAGTTCTTACATAAATTATGTTTTTCCTGTCAGCTTTTTATAGTTATACTGCATCAGTTTCAAGGGATTTAGCATATGAGTATTATGTCCCTTTAAAGGGAAACCCAATCTTCAGTGCACTGTCCCCTTTAAAGGCTTTTAAGCAGTGGTCACCAGTAATTTGTTACCTTTGTCCTTCAGTTTGCTGGTCAATTGTTTAACCAATAAATTAACTTTAAAATGATACGAATATGAATATGGTGGATAGTCTCTTATATTATTTTATGTTTCATGGTCACCTATAGTTCAGTCATTATATCACTTCAAGGGACACTCAAGTCAAAATAAACTTTTATGATTCAGATAGAGCATGCAGTTTTAAGACACTTACCAGTTTACTTCCATTATTATTATCTTTTTATGTACAAACTGTCTGTGCACAAGCTCACAGGGTATACGTATTCTAGTCTGTGATTGGCTGATGTCTGTCAAATGATACAGGGGGCTGGAAAATGGTAGAAAAAATAAATTTGTAAGGAAAAAAATCGACTGCTTATTGCTATTGTATTGTCTTTTTTTATTATGTACTGTTTATGATCTAATTCCACTGCATTGAGTAGTCCTTTAAAAAGTATATGTCTGCAGAGACTCTTATAAACATTGTGATGAATACTTTAATACTGGAAGATTTTCAATTTTACTTCCCTTTTCATTTGTAAGTAAACATTGCACATCTCTGTTGAAATTCTGTTTTTACTATTCGTTACAAATACAAATAAAGAAAAAAATATGCTTTTACTTCTCTGTGTTATACATTCTGTTAATAGTATTATTTTATGGCACAGACACATATTAATTTGAATTCTGGTCAGCACAAATACCACATTCCTAAAATCACCACACTGTTTTGTTAGTGCCTTTTTTTGAGCTGTGCCATCTTTTCAGAAACTACAGATAGTGGAATCATTGAAAAATTTGCAGCTCTTAAAAACTGAAGAGGACTGTTAGTTTTTAAAGAGATTGAATTATCAAATAGGTATACAGAACTCGACAGTCGTTCTTTGTAAGCTTCTGCCGACCGAACATAAACATGGACACTTTGCTTACCACAGATCTGTTTACTTTTGCAGTTTTTAATAAGATTATTAGTCTCCTTACACAAGAAGTGGCTGCTTGGGTTAGTGAATCAGGTCATATACTGTCATATTCTTGAATAAACATAAGTGAAACAGCAATTGGAATGTATGATACCATCTTTACGCACCAGGCTGTAGTTTTAGATCTATAAATTGGTGTTTTTAATTATTTGCTGTGCTATATATATAAAAAAAATGCAATAGTCATTATGCTGAAAAAACTAAGGTGTGATTAATTATGCTTGTTCAAATTTTTTTTATTACTTTTTAAAAATAAAAAAAAAATGTTAAAAGTACACAAAACCCAGTTTTCTTTCATAATTCATAGAGTGTATAGTGAAAAACATGTAGTCTAAGGAGCGCGCACACATCTGTAGCACTATATGCAAGAATAGTTTTAAGAATATTCAAACACTGTTGCTATCTAGTACACTAGTAGCCTTCTTGCTGAGCTGCTGCTTTATAGTCCTCCCACGTGAATGCTGCCTGTTTAGGCATTCTCTTTAATAGAGTAATATAAACAATGTCAATTTGATACTAGAATTATAATTATATATATATGTGTGTGTGTGTATGTGTGTATATATATATATATATATATATATATATATATATATATATATATAGCAACAAAGAAACTTGCACTCACTGGACTTTTTAACAAAAAGTGAGTGCAAGTTTCTTTGTTGCTGTATACCTAACTTCACTAGCACCCTGGCAGTTGTGATTAAGTGAGAGTGCACATCTTTGCTAACGTATATATATATATATATATATATATATATATGTATGTGTGTGTATATATATTTTTTTACATATATAGACTAGTCTCTAGGTTTGATACTGCTTCCTACAAGTTGAAGCATACACTGTTATATCAAGACATATGTGTACTGTATTATAGGCTATATATATTTACTTTTCATTATACACCTGGCATCACAATCGCTTTGTACTGTGCTTCAAATAAGCATAAAAGGTTGGTCCATATTTTACTTTCTAATATTATGACCCCTGAAGTTAGGGATACTGTTATGTCTTCAGAAGGTCAAAGTTTCTTCTGTTGATGAGGACACTGTCTCTGATGGTGAACCTGATGCTTCCTCTTTTTTGTTTTAAAAAAGAGGTTTTAATTACTTTAAGGTTTAAATATATTCTAAGGTTTCTGATGATAAGCATTTTAATCATTTAAATTCAGTGTTTAGTAAACTGTTACTAAACTTCCTGAGGTTTTTCCTATCCCTGATGCTGTTAATGATATGGTTACTAGGAAATGGTCTAAACCAGGTAATTATTTTAATCCCTCTGCAAGGTTTAAAAAGTTATATCCCTTACCTATTATTATTGGTTATTTGTAGAGCGCCAACAGATTCCGCAGCTCTACCTATACCAATGTTGAATTATGGGAAACTGTTCCCAATGTTGATAGGGCTATTTACACTCTGGCTAAATGTACTACTATCCCTTTGGAAGACAGTACTTCTTTTAAAGCAGAGTATTTGCTTAGGCCTGCTATTTATATTGCTGATGTAGCTGCTGATTCATCTTATTGGTTATCTAGTCTTATAGAATGGCATTCTAATGACTCTGCTAGTGAGAATCTTTTGGGTTTGCTCATAGATGGCAATTTTTTTTATTAGTTATGATGTATTTGATATTATCAAGATCAATATCCAAATCATGTCTTTGGCTGTCTTTGCTAGGAGAGCCTTGTAGCTTAAATCCTGGTCTGTTGACATGGTGTCAAAATCTAGAATATTGTCTTTCTTTTCGGGGAAAGAAACTGTTTGGTTCTGATTTTGATTCTATAATATCTACTGTTACTGGTGTTAAAGGGTTTTTTCTTCCTCAGGACAAGAAGTCTAGATGGAAATCTAAAGCTTCTATTCGTTTTTGCTTCTTTCGTCAGAATAAGGAACAAAAGGTTGATTTCCATCTTAATACGAGGAAAGTCCATGGCTTCATTCATTACTTGTGGGAATACAAAACCTGGCCACCAGGAGAAGGCAAAGACATCCTAGCCAAAGGCTTAAATACCTCCCCCACTCCCCTCATCCCTCAGTCATTATTTGCCTTTCGTCACAGGAGGATGGCAGAGAAGTGTTGGGAGATTCGGAGTAGTTTCTTATGGAGGGTAGTACTCTTCGGAAAGGGACTGGAGTTTTAAGTAGTCTTGTCAGCTTCTCAGTGAGAGCATTGACGAATGTTAGGGTCTGGAGATGCAGGATGAGTCTTTCTGTGAAACCATCCAGGCTCGTATTAACAGCTCCTTAAGCAATCAGTGTTGGCGAGTTTCACTGTCTGCTTTCTATCACTCAAGTCCATGTCAGGCGCGATGCTACAACACTGTCAAACTTGAGAGGCTGTGTTCCTTTTCCACGGCGTAGATTCTGGTAAGATCGTTTCATTTTTTATACCTGTAATGATAACGCAAGAAGACAGGGTCACCCTTTTATCTGTATAGAATCAAGGGTTAATATCTCCGGAAGGTGATTATTGAACAGGGGGGGGGGGGATTTATGCATGATTACTTTATTGTGTGTTGTTTTGTTTTTGCTGCAACATGTGTGAGAGGGGGCTCTGGCAATGTGTGAACAGTTATTTTGATTACTGCACAGCCTGTTTAGTTTGGCGTGCTTTTTCTCGGCTGCAGGGGCGGTCCTGCATGGCATTCCATGTGACCGGGTGTGGCCTCATTCCCTTCCTTTCCTGATCGTCGGTTGCAGGAGAGGAAAGTGATTTCTCTGTGAGCCTGTGTCATAGGAGGTGGTGAGTGCCCCGGCCATTGGGTTATAAAGGTTCCATTTATTTTTTCTATAGTCCATATTAAAGGCGTAAGCTATGGAGGATTTTGATGCATTAGAGGGTACTCCCTCTTTGCCAAAGTCTAATGCCTGTGTTTATTGTGAGGAGGCTATGGTATATCCGCCTGCTCAACTATGTTCTACATGCCTTTATAGAATAGTGATATTTAAAAGAACAAGATGTTTAGTACCACTGAGCCGTCCACCTCTGAGGGGGTCTCCGTTCCGCAAGGTGCGTTCCCTACAATCATCTCTGATTACACATGCAGCTCCCCAGTGCACTACTAATCCACCTGCGGGAAGGGCCCTGTGGCCGCTAGATTTTGCTGATCAGTTGCAAACAGCGGTGTCGGAGGCCTTCAGTGCTTTACCTCGCACTGCTAAGCGCAATATGAAAATGTCCACAGCACAACTTGCTTAAAAAGTGTCTTTATTGACAAATGAAAGAGCATTGTGCATTGCTCTAGTGGAATTGGCAGATTTCCACAGTCGTCACAAGCACACTTTTTGCCTGGCAGCTATTCTACATGTTGTTGAGGATTCATTAGCACTGCTAAGCGCAAGCGAAAGGTTAAACTTTGCTATTCTTCCCAGGGGTCATCTACTCCGTTAGATTTATCGGAGACTAGATTATCCGCTGATGCAGAGGACTCAGATACTTCGGAGGACTCTTTCTCTGGGTCGGAAACTGTGGCCTCTAAACCTCTGGCTGCGGAAGAACCAGACTTAAGGTTTAGGATGGAGCACTTACGCTTTTTATTAAAGGAGGTGTTAGCTACTCTAGAGGTTCCGGAACCTTCTATTCCTAAGCTTGATAAGGTCTATGAGGACAGGGTGGTGCCCCAGACTTTCCCAGTTCCCGTAAAGATGGCAAATATTATAAAGAATGAATGGGATAGACTTGGTTCATCTTTCTCCTATTCTTCTTCGTTTAAGAAACTGTTCCTGATTCTCAGCTAGAATTGTGGGGATCTGTCCCTAAGGTGGATGGAGCTATCTCCACACTCGCTAAGCGCACCACTATCCCACTGGAGGATAGTTCATCATTTAAGGAACCCATGGATAAGAAATTAGAGACCCTGTTAAGAAAGATGTTTCAGCACACAGGGATCGTATTTCAGCCTGCAGAGGCGGTCGCTGCGATGGCAGGAGTATCTACCTATTGGTGTGAAGGCCCTGAGGATAGCTAATTCGTTTATCTGTGATGCAAATATGCAGATTATTCGCTTGAATGCCAAAACATCAGGCTTTTCTCTTCTGGCCTTGTGGTTGAAGTCGTGGTCTGCTGACATGACGTCCAAATCTAGATTACTTTCCCTACCATTTAAGGGAAAGGTTCTCTTTGGTACAGGCCTGGACTCTATCATATCCACGGTCATGAGGAGCAAGGGTGCCTTTCTACCGCAGGATAAGAAGAATAAACCTAAGGGTCCTAATTTTTGTCCTATTCGTTCGGAGAAGTCCCAATGACAACAGCTTGCCGAGAAGCCTAATTAGTCCAAGGGATCTTGGAAACTATCTCAGTCTTGGAATAAAGCCAAGCAGAGCAAGAAGCCTGCCGAGACAAAATCGGCATGAAGGGGCGGCCCCCTATCCTTCTCTGGATCTCATAGGGGGCAGACTTTTCGCGGAGGCTTGGATGAGAGACGTGCAGGATCCTTGGGTTCTGGAGGTTATTGCCCAGGGTTACAGGATAGGTTTCAAAACTCACCCTTCCAGGGACAGATTCCTCTTGTTAAATCTATTGTCAAGACCAGAGAAACGAGATGCCTTCCTAGAGTGCATGAGGTATCTCTCCTCTCTAAGAGTAATTGTACCGGTACCTCTAGCAGAAAGAGGTCTAGGGTACTATTCAAACCTTTTCGTGGTCCCAAAGAAGGAGGGCACGTTTTGTCCGATTCTAGACCTAAAGTGCTTAAACAAGTTTCTGTTGTTCCCATCGTTCAAGATGGAGACGATAAGGTCTATTCTGCCCTTGGTTCAAGGAGGTCAGTTCATGACTACGATAGACTTGAAGGACGCTTACCTTCATGTGCCAATACACAAGGATCACTTAAAGTTCCTAAGATTTGCCTTTCCGGATCAGCACTTCCAGTTTGTAGCTCTCCCCTTCAGTCTGGCTACTGCTCCAAGAGTCTTTACGAAGGTTCTGGGAGCTTTGCTCGTGGTGGCGAGATCCAGAGGTATTGCAGTAGCACCTTATCTGGATGACATCCTGGTCCAGGCTCCGTCCTGCCGGCTGGCAGAGGACCATTCAAGATCTCTTCTATTTCTTCTTCAATCTCACGGATGGAAGATAAACTCACGAAAGAGTTCTCTGGTTCCCAGTACCAGAGTGAAGTTCCTTGGCACAATAATAGACTCCATATCCATGAAGATAATCCTGACAGACCAGAGACGTTGCAAAATTGCTTCCAGCTGTCTTACCCTTCAGACCTCCTCAAGGGCATATGTAGCCCGGTGTATGGAGGTGATAGGGCTTATGGTATCCAGTATAGATGTCATTCCATTCGCCAGGTTCCATCTACAACCTCTTCAGTTGTGCATGCTGCGGCAGTGGAACAGCGATCACTCAGACCTATTCCAACAGATCTCTCTGGACATCCGGTCGAGGGAATCCCTCTCTTGGTGGCTCCGTCCAGATCAGCTGTCCCTGGGGACTTCCTTCCTTAGACCATCCTGGGAGATTGTGACTATGGACGCAAGCCTCTCAGGATGGGGAGCTGTTTGGGGTGCCAGGAAGGTACAGTGCAGGTGGAATCGAGAGGAGTCACTTCTTCCATTCAACATCCTGGAACTTCGAGCGATCTTCAATGCTTTGAGGGCTTGGCCCCTCCTGGGTTCATCCCAGTTCATCAGATCCCAGTCGGACAATATTACCTCAGTGGCTTACATCAACCATCAGGGGGAAAAGAGAAGCTCCCTAGCCATGAGGGAAGTATCTTGGATTCTGGAGTGGGCGGAGACCCGCAACTGCTCCCTGTCAGCGATCCACATCCCCGGTGTGGACAACTGGGAAGCGGATTTTCTCAGCAGACAATCGTTTCATCCTGGGGAATGGTCTCTTCACCCCAAAGTGTTTGCAGAGATTTGCAACAGATGGGGTACTCCGGAGATCGATATCATGGCGTCCAGACTCAACTTCAAGCTACCCAGATATGGGTCCCGGTCCAGGCATCCCCAGGCAGAACTGATAGATGCCTTAGCAGTGCCTTGGGGATTCAACTTAGTCTACATATTTCCACCATTACCACTTCTACCTTGAGTAGTTGCCCGTATCAACTATTCTGATTGTTCCGTCGTGGCCACAGAGTATGTGGTTTGCGGATCTGGTGGGCATGTCATCATCTCCTCCATGGAGGTTGCCCTTTCGCAAGGATCTGCTGGTACAGGACCTCTTTGTGCATCAAAATTTAGATTCTTTGAGGCTGACTGCATGGAGATTGAATGCTTAATCTTAGCCAGGAGAGGGTTTTCTGAGAGTGTAATTGATACTCTCATTCAAGCCAGGAAGCCGGTCACCCGACTCATCTATCATAAGGCGTGGAGGACCTACTTACTCTGATCTCGTGGATATTCCTGGCATAAGGTCAGGGTATCTATGATACTTTCAGGACGGCTTGGAGAAGGGGCTTGCCGCCAGTTCCTTAAAGGGACAGATTTCGGCTCTATCTGTGTTGTCTTTTTTGTTCAGGCTGTATCTACAATCATGCCTGTATTTAGACATTCTGCCCCTATTTGGAGTTTGAATCTAGTTCTTAGGGTTTTGCAGAGGGCTCCGTTTGAGCCTATGCATTCTCTTGACATCAAGATACTGTCTTGGATGGACTTCACACCGAAGAAAAATTAGATGTATTCTACTGTCTGTCATTGCTCATTGTATATTTGATATGTTGTCATTATTATTCTTGTTATTTACGCTGATTTAAAACAATAAAAACCTTTAAAAAAAAAAAAAAAAAGATACTGTCTTGGAAGGTTCTTTTTCTACTGGCTATTGCTTCGGCACGCAGAGTCTCTGCGTTGGCGGCCTTGCAATGTGAGCCTCCTTACCTGGTTTTTCATGCCGATAAGGCTGTCCTTCGCAATGGGTTGGGATTTCTCCCTAAGGTTGTGTCTGATCGCAACATTAATCAGGAGATTGTAGTTCCTTCCTTGTGTCCTAACCCTTCTTCTAAGGAACAGTTACTTCATAACTTGGATGTGGTTCAAGCTTTGAAATTTTATCTTCAAGCTACGAAGGATTTCAGACAGACTTCAGCATTGTTTGTTGTCTATTCGGGGAAGCGCAGAGGGCAGAAGGCTTCTTCCACTTACCTATATTTTTGGCTGAGGAGCATGATTCACTTGGCTTATGAGACAGCCTCTTTAGAGGATTACGGCTCACTCAACTAGAGCTGTGGCTTCTTCTTGGGCCTTCAAGAATGAGGCCTCTATGGAGCAGATTTGTAAGGCGGCTACCTGGTCCTCCTTCAAAACTTTTTCAAAGTTTTACAAATTTGATGTTTTTGCTTCGGCTGAAGCAGCTTTTGGGAGAAAAGTTTTGCAGGCTGTGGTGCCCTCAGACTAGGGTCCGCCTCTCTCTTACCCTCCCATTTTCATTCAGTGTCCTCTAGAGCTTGGGTATTTGTTTCCCACAAGTAATGAATGATGCCGTGGACTCTCCTCGTATTAAGATGGAAAACATAAATTATGCTTACCTGATAATTTCATTTCCATCTGTACGAGGAGAGTCCACGGCTCCCATCCAGTTCTCCGATGGACCTAAATTCCTTTGTTTTTCTTCTGGCACAATTTAGACCCTGATATTTCTCCTACTTTCCTTGTTCCCTCGGCAGAATGACTGGGGGATGAGGAGAGTGGGGGTGGTAATCAAGCCTTTGGCTATGGTGTCTTCGCCTCATCCTGGTGGCCAGGTTCTGTATTCCCACAATTAATGAATGGAGCCGTGGACTCTCCTCATACAGATGGAAATGAAATATTCAGGTAAGCATAATTTAAGTTTTCTCTGCTCAAAAGCAAAGTACCTCTGGCCCAGTGCTAACTGTAACAGGTCAAAGCAGGCTAAGAAAACTATCCCTACTACCAAATCTGCATGAAGCTGCGGTACTGATCCAGAGGTTCTGGTAGGGGACAGTTTAAGCCTTTTTTTCAGGAGGCTTGGTTTCAGTCTGCACCAGATCCCTGTTTTTTTCTGTCCAATGTTCCGAGGATGTGTTCAATAAGTTTGGGGGTCTTTGGGGTCTCCCAGATATAGATCTGATGGCTTCTCGTTTGAACAACAAACTTCCCAGGTACTTTGCAAGGTCTAGGGCGTGTCAAGCAGAGTTTGTAGATGTTCTAGCAGAACCTTGGTCAATTCAGCTTACTTATCTGCTTTCTATTCTGCATCTTTTCCCAGAGTGATCTCCAAGATAACCTTTGAGAAATTTTCAGTAATCCTGATTGTTCCAGCTTGGCCTCGCAGGATTTTGTTTGCAGATCTGGTTCAGAAGTCCAGTTGCCCTCCTTGGCCTTTTCCTCTGCGCCCAGAACTTCTGTCTCAATGTCCTTTTTACCATCCAGATCTCAAGTCTCTGATGGCATGGTAATTAAATGGTTAGTCCTTAGACATAGAGGTTTCTCTGATTCATTGATTAAAACCTTAATTCAGGCTTATAAGCCTGTAACTTGGAAAATCTATCATAAGGTCTGAAAGGCCTTTATTTCTTGGTGCATAGATCATGGCTTTTCCTGGCATTATTTCAGAATTCCTAGGATTTTGCAGTTCTTACAGGGTGGTCTGGATAAGGGCCTATCTGACAGTTCTTTGAAGGGGCAGATTTCTGCTCTTTGAGCTTTGATTCCAAGTTTTGTTTAGGCTTTGGCTCGTATTTAGCCTGTGATCAAGCCAGTTTCTCCTTCACAGAATCTTAACCTAATGGGGCAGTCTACTCCTTAGTCATCTTAAAGTCTTACTTTAGATTAAGCTACTAATAGCCTCCTGCACTCCTTTCTATATCATGCAGCAGAAACGGTAACAAGTTATTTTAAAATTAATATTGTTTCTGGCTACTTTAAAAAGGCTGCCAAGGTCCCCCCACTGATGACATCATGATCTGGGCTTCATCTAAGCACTCTAGATTAAGAGTTTGTTGAATCCAACTAGTGCCTTTTGTGATTGGATGCCATATGCAGCCCAGATTGTGATGTCATTGGTGGGCAGAGCTTGCCAGCCATTTCAAAGTGGCCAGAAACAAAATTCATTTTAAAATAACTTATTACCATTCATGCTGCATGATAGAGAAAAAGTGCAGGATGCTATTTGCAGCTTAATCCCTTTAAGGGTTTTGCAGGCTTCTCCTTTTAAACCTATGCATAATGTGGATATTAAACTGCTTTCTTGGAAGGTTTTATTCCTTTTAGCTATCTCTTCTGCTAGAAGAGTTTCAGAGTTAAAGGATATTAGACAGACATCTAGTTGAATTCACTTTTCTATTGGTAGAAAAGGACACATTTTCTGCTGTTTCTTTGGCCTCTTGGTTGAAACTCTTAAATCACAAGGCTTACTTGGCGGTAGGTCAGCCTCCACCGCAACGGATTTTAATGCTTGTTCTTATATGGGCTTTTAAGAATGAGGCTTCAATGGACCAAATTTACAAGGCTACTTGGTCTTCTTTGCATACTTTTACAAAATGTTGCCATTTTTATGTTTTTTCTTCTTCTGAGGCAGCCTTTGGTAGAAAGGTCCTTCAGGCAGTTGTTTCAGCTTAATTTTTCTTGCCTGGATGATTTAATTTTTAAGTGCGAAAAAAAAAGAATATTAGTCCTTGTGTTTTTGTAGGGCTTTGGATTTAATTCCACAGTAAAAAAAGGATTTTTAAATCCCTCCCTTTATGTTATTAATCTTGGACTCCACAGCTTGGGTATTAGTTCCCATGAGTAATGGATTGTCCTCACCACCTGTATGAAAGAAAACATAATTTATGCTTACCTGATAAGTTTATTTATTTTATTGTGGTGGAAGTCCACAAGACCCCACCCTTTGTTTTTGGGTTTAGTATATTCTTTGCACATCTAAGACTAAGGTACATGTGAGGTGGGTGGGGTTTTATAGAGTTCTTTGAGTTTGGGAATCTTTGTCTCCTCGTAGTGGTAAAGAAGTGTAATTTCCAGGAGTAATGAATCCTGGTCTCTCACCACCATGAAATAAATGAATTTATCAGATAAGCATAAATTGCTTTATAATATATATATATATATATATATATATATATATATATATATATATATATATTATGCTGTATGTAAAATCATGAAATAAAAATGTGTTTCATGTCCCTTCAACTTCTGGCATTTTGATTCATCTTGATCGGTGTTAACTTTTTTTAAGTTATTTTATTATTTTGGTTGCCTTCTACATGGTACTTTAAGTAACCAGAAATACAAAGTATGGTAGAAACGACCGTATCTACTTTCCTAACAAGAAATCCAATATATGTGAATTAAAATGTATTATTTATATTAATAATTTTGATGCAAAAAACAGTTTAATTTAACTGCGATCAATCACATTGTTTTACAAAAGCTTATCAATTTATTTATATGCAAAAGGCTTCATAGATTTTAATGGTGCATTTTGTAAAAAATCATTATGTAACCTTTTCTACAGGATTGTGTGTTCACCCCTATGTGTTTATCCTACTAAAATTGTTTTTACACTTGCCTGGGAGTTCACTGTGAGTAATGATGTGCTGCAGTTGCATTTACTCAACAACATCTTGGGGTTTTCTGCTAAGGAAAGTGGGAATTTTCTTATGTATTTAACTACTTTGCTGCTCCCCATTGCCTTTACCTAGACATATAGGGCTCGATTTATCAAAGGCTTCACCATATTATGACTGCAGGTTCTCACAAGAGAACCTAAAGTCCATACTTATCAAGCAGCGGTCATCAGACCAATGCTTCTCTAACTCTTCTCCACCTTTTAGGTGGAGAATTTCAATCTCCCTGGTCTCATCTGACCGGGGAGATAAACAGCTTCTGCCCATGCTCGCATGCAATGTTAAATTCAGTCTGCCAGTGGCGAGCTGCGGCCGTAGCTTGATAAATCAAGCCCTTAATCCCTTTGTTGGGATGATTAAGCATATGGGTATAAGCATCCGCTAAAGTCAAAATGAAAGATTCATGATTTAGATAGAACCTTTAATTAAAAAAAAAATTAATATATTTCCATTATCAAAACTTGCACCTTCTATTTATATTCAGACATTCTGAGTCTCAAGCTCCCACTGAGCAATGTGCAAAAGGGAACAGTATGTGTGTGTAAATATATATATATATATATATATATATATATATATATATATATATATATATATATATATATGCATTTTGTGATTGGCTGATTGCTGTCACATGATACTTGAGAGGGAAAATTGGATTAACTTTGAAATTTGCCAGAAAATGTAATGTTCTAATGCTTATTTCTTGTTCAAATTAAGTGCTTTTACATTGTCTATTGTGTATTTGTCAATTGTTAAATGCTACTGTATTTAGTGGTCCTTTAAAGAGTAAACCCCATAGATAGAGCTCCTAAAATTCCACTAAGATGTTAATTTGTCCATACTTTAAATTTGCGTTTCAGTTTTTTTATTTTGTGATTCAGATAGAGCATGCAACTTTCTAATTTACTCCTATTATCAATTTTTCTTCGTTCTCTTGCTATCTTTATTTGAAAAAGAAGGCATCTAGGCTTTTTTGGTTCAGTACTCTGGACAGCAATTTTTATTGGTAGATGAATTTATCCACCAATCCGCAAGAACAACCCAGGTTGTTCACCAAAAATGGGCCGGCATCTAAACTTACATTCTTGCATTTCAAATAAAGATACCAAGAGAATGAAGAAAATTTGATAATATGAGTAAATTAGAAAGTTGCTTAAAATTTCATGCTCTATCTGAATCGTGAAAGAAAAAACGTGGGTCCAGTGTCCCTTTAAAATGTTTATGAAAAATGAAAAACAAAATTGCAATTTTGGGGTCCTTTAAAACGTCAGCTACATATTGTTATGCATGTGCAGGTCGCACCAAATTACGATTTTAATCTGATTTATAGCACCTTTTCATTTTGTATTTATTCTATAAATAACTTGTAGAGTACAGACACATTTGTATACATATGTATTTCTTTACATTTCCATGTATTTTGAGACCTTTCAAACATTAAAAATAATTAATATATGCATTGTGTTGTTCTTATTCAGAACCTACAACATAGAAAATATGCAAGATGGAAGGCAACTTATATTCACAACTGTCTTAAGAATGGGGAAACTCCTCAAGCTGGGCCTATAGGACTAGAAGACTATGGTAAGTTAACATGCACTAATGATAATTCAGTTTATTCTCCTTTTTGTATACATACAAATACCAAAGTATGGATAGATTATGTTGGTGAGCATACATTATAAATATATCCTGGCATACATTATAAATCCACTCAAGACTCTTTGTGGGGTTTTTTAAGATGGTGGTATCCCAGAAAGACTTTAATATTATAATACAGCTGCGTGAAAGTAACAATACTTAAAACAAGTGATGGACAATTGGTGGCCTATGGGCCACATGTTGCCCCCTGCACTAGCTTTTGTGGTCCCCAGTAAAAGCAAAGCTAATAATGTGGGTGCCATCATTTCTCTGGCCCAGGTAAAAGCAAATATGTGTGCTTAGAGGTCTTCTGGTAGGTGGACAAACAAGGTGGCTACAACTCACTTTGAAGGGGAGAAAAACAGATTGACTGTAACCTTAATCTGGTCCTTTGTTACTGGACAGTTTTAGGAAATGTATTATTATTTGTGTATAATATCCATACATTTAAAGGCAGCCTTTAAAGCCTTTTAAAATATTGTGGCCCAATGTGTTAGGAAGTTTGCCATCATTGCTGTAAATTATAAAGACCAAGGGTGCCCATATTTTAGTAAGGCAGGGTGTGCTCTTCGGTCAAGCGGGACCAACTTATTCTGTTTGCGCAGTAAATTGATTCTCATTTAACACAGAGTCTATTATTATTGTGCTGACTAACCCTTTTCTTTTGTAAAATGATGATGGTCCACAGGCCTCCTTAACATATGGGATATATTTCCCGCCACTAAAAGGAAGTCAAGAACACATACAAGAGCTTTAAAACCCTCCCAACTATGTTGATGTGGAATATACATTTCTCCAACATAGGTGTGTCCGGTCCACGGCGTCATCCTTACTTGTGGGATATTCTCTTCCCCAACAGGAAATGGCAAAGAGCCCAGCAAAGCTGGTCACATGATCCCTCCTAGGCTCCGCCTACCCCAGTCATTCTCTTTGCCGTTGTACAGGCAATATCTCCACGGAGATGGCTTAGAGTTTTTTAGTGTTTAACTGTAGTTTTTATTATTCAATCAAGAGTTTGTTATTTTAAAATAGTGCTGGTATGTACTATTTACTCTGAAACAGAAAAGAGATGAAGATTTCTGTTTGTAAGAGGAAAATGATTTTAGCAACCGTTACTAAAATCGATGGCTGTTCCACACAGGACTGTTGAGAGGAATTAACTTCAGTTGAGGGAACAGTGAGCAGAATTTTACTGCTTGAGGTATGACACATTCTAACAAGACGATGTAATGCTGGAAGCTGTCATTTTCCCTATGGGATCCGGTAAGCCATTTTTATTACAGACAATAAATAAGGGCTTCACAAGGGCTTTTTAAGACTGTAGACATTTTCTGGGCTAAATCGATTCATATAATAAACATATTTAGCTTTGAGGAATCATTTTAATCTGGGTATTTTGTAAAATAATATCGGCAGGCACTGTTTGGGACACCTTATTCTCTAGGGGCTTTCCCTTATCATAGGCAGAGTCTCATTTTCGCGCCGGTATTGCGCACTTGTTTTTGAGAAGCATGACATGCAGTCGCATGTGTGAGGAGCTCTGATACATAGAAAAGACTTTCTGAAGGCGTCATTTGGTATCGTATTCCCCTTTGGGCTTGGTTGGGTCTCAGCAAAGCAGATACCAGGGACTGTAAAGGGGTTAAAGATAAAAACGGCTCCGGTTCCGTTATTTTAAGGGTTAAAGCTTCCAAATTTTGGTGTGCAATACTTTTAAGGCTTTAAGACACTGTGGTGAAATTTTGGTGAATTTTGAACAATTCCTTCATACTTTTTCGCAATTGCAGTAATAAAGTGTGTTCAGTTTAAAATTTAAAGTGACAGTAACGGTTTTATTTTAAAACGTTTTTTGTACTTTGTTATCAAGTTTATGCCTGTTTAACATGTCTGAACTACCAGATAGACTGTGTTCTGAATGTGGGGAAGCCAAGGTTCCTTCTCATTTAAATAGATGTGATTTATGTGACACAAAATTTAGAGAAAATGATGCCCAAGATGATTCCTCAAGTGAGGGGAGTAAGCATGGTACTGCATCATCCCCTCCTTCGTCTACACCAGTCTTGCCCACTCAGGAGGCCCCTAGTACATCTAGCGCGCCAATACTCCTTACTATGCAACAATTAACGGCTGTAATGGATAATTCTATCAAAAACATTTTAGCCAAAATGCCCACTTATCAGCGTAAGCGCGACTGCTCTGTTTTAGATAATACTGAAGAGCATGAGGACGCTGATGATATTGTTTCTGAAGGGCCCCTACACCAGTCTGAGGGGGCCAGGGAGGTTTTGTCTGAGGGAGAAATTTCAGATTCAGGGAAAATTTCTCAACAAGCTGAACCTGATGTGATTACATTTAAATTTAAGTTGGAACATCTCCGCGCTCTGCTTAAGGGGGTGTTATCCACTCTGGATGATTGTGAGAATTTGATCATCCCAGAGAAACTATGTAAAATGGACAAGTTCCTAGAGGTCCCGGGGCCCCCAGAAGCTTTTCCTATACCCAAGCGGGTGGCGGACATTGTAAATAAAGAATGGGAGAGGCCCGGTATACCTTTCGTCCCTCCCCCCATATTTAGAAAATTGTTTCCTATGGTCGACCCCAGAAAGGACTTATGGCAGACAGTCCCCAAGGTCGAGGGGGCGGTTTCTACTTTAAACAAACGCACCACTATACCCATAGAAGATAGTTGTGCTTTCAAAGATCCTATGGATAAAAAATTAGAAGGTTTGCTTAAAAAGATGTTTGTTCAGCAAGGTTACCTTCTACAACCAATTTCATGCATTGTCCCTGTCACTACAGCCGCGTGTTTCTGGTTCGATGAGCTAGAAAAGGCGATCACTAGTGATTCTCCTCCTTATGAGGAGATTATGGACAGAATCCGTGCTCTCAAATTGGCTAATTCTTTCACCCTAGACGCCACTTTGCAATTGGCTAGGTTAGCGGCGAAAAATTCTGGGTTTGCTATTGTGGCGCGCAGAGCGCTTTGGTTGAAATCTTGGTCAGCGGATGCGTCTTCCAAGAACAAATTGCTTAACATTCCTTTCAAGGGGAAAACGCTGTTTGGCCCTGACTTGAAAGAGATTATCTCTGATATCACTGGGGGCAAGGGCCACGCCCTTCCTCAGGATAGGTCTTTCAAGGCCAAAAATAAACCTAATTTTCGTCCCTTTCGTAGAAACGGACCAGCCCCAAGTGCTACGTCCTCTAAGCAAGAGGGTAATACTTCTCAAGCCAAGCCAGCCTGGAGACCAATGCAAGGCTGGAACAAGGGAAAGCAGGCCAAGAAACCTGCCACTGCTACCAAGACAGCATGAACTGTTGGCCCCCGATCCGGGACCGGATCTGGTGGGGGGCAGACTCTCTCTCTTCGCTCAGGCTTGGGCAAGAGATGTTCTGGATCCTTGGGCACTAGAAATAGTCTCCCAAGGTTATCTTCTGGAATTCAAAGGGCTTCCCCCAAGGGGGAGGTTCCACAGGTCTCAATTGTCTTCAGACCACATAAAAAAAACAGGCATTCTTACATTGTGTAGAAGACCTGTTAAAAATGGGAGTGATTCATCCTGTTCCATTAGGGGAACAAGGGATGGGGTTCTACTCCAATCTGTTCGTAGTTCCCAAAAAAGAGGGAACGTTCAGACCAATCTTAGATCTCAAGATCCTAAACAAGTTTCTCAAGGTTCCATCGTTCAAAATGGAAACCATTCGAACAATTCTTCCTTCCATCCAGGAAGGTCAATTCATGACCACGGTGGATTTAAAGGATGCGTATCTACATATTCCTATCCACAAGGAACATCATCGGTTCCTAAGGTTCGCATTCCTGGACAAGCATTACCAGTTCGTGGCACTTCCTTTCGGATTAGCCACTGCTCCAAGGATTTTCACAAAGGTACTAGGGTCCCTTCTAGCGGTGCTAAGACCAAGGGGCATTGCAGTAGTACCTTACTTGGACGACATTCTGATTCAAGCGTCGTCCCTTCCTCAAGCAAAGGCTCACACGGACATAGTCCTGGCCTTTCTCAGATCTCACGGATGGAAAGTGAACGTAGAAAAGAGTTCTCTATCTCCGTCAACAAGGGTTCCCTTCTTGGGAACAATAATAGACTCCTTAGAAATGAGGATTTTTCTGACAGAGGCCAGAAAAACAAAACTTCTAAACTCTTGTCAAATACTTCATTCCGTTCCTCTTCCTTCCATAGCGCAGTGCATGGAAGTAATAGGTTTGATGGTAGCGGCAATGGACATAGTTCCTTTTGCGCGCATTCATCTAAGACCATTACAACTGTGCATGCTCAGTCAGTGGAATGGGGACTATACAGACTTGTCTCCGACGATACAAGTAAATCAGAGGACCAGAGATTCACTCCGTTGGTGGCTGTCCCTGGACAACCTGTCACAAGGGATGAACTTCCGCAGGCCAGAGTGGGTCATTGTCACGACCGACGCCAGTCTGATGGGCTGGGGCGCGGTCTGGGGACCCCTGAAAGCTCAGGGTCTTTGGTCTCGGGAAGAATCTCTTCTACCGATAAATATTCTGGAACTGAGAGCGATACTCAATGCTCTCAAGGCTTGGCCTCAGCTAGCAAAGGCCAAGTTCATACGGTTTCAATCAGACAACATGACGACTGTTGCGTACATCAACCATCAGGGGGGAACAAGGAGTTCCCTGGCGATGGAAGAAGTGACCAAAATCATTCAATGGGCGGAGACTCACTCCTGCCACCTGTCTGCAATCCACATCCCAGGAGTGGAAAATTGGGAAGCGGATTTTCTGAGTCGTCAGACATTACATCCGGGGGAGTGGGAACTCCATCCGGAAATCTTTGCCCAAATTACTCAACTGTGGGGCATTCCAGACATGGATCTGATGGCCTCTCGTCAGAACTTCAAGGTTCCTTGCTACGGGTCCAGATCCAGGGATCCCAAGGCGACTCTAGTAGATGCACTAGTAGCACCTTGGACCTTCAAACTAGCTTATGTATTCCCGCCGTTTCCTCTCATCCCCAGGCTGGTAGCCAGGATCAATCAGGAGAGGGCATCGGTGATCTTGATAGCTCCTGCGTGGCCACGCAGGACTTGGTATGCAGATCTGGTGAATATGTCATCGGCTCCACCATGGAAGCTACCTTTGAGACGAGACCTTCTTGTTCAAGGTCCGTTCAAACATCCGAATCTGGTCTCACTCCAACTGACTGCTTGGAGATTGAACGCTTGATCTTATCAAAGCGAGGGTTCTCAGATTCTGTTATTGATACTCTTGTTCAGGCCAGAAAGCCTGTAACCAGAAAAATTTACCACAAAATATGGAAAAAATATATCTGTTGGTGTGAATCTAAAGGATTCCCTTGGGACAAGGTAAAAATTCCTAAGATTCTATCCTTTCTTCAAGAAGGATTGGAGAAAGGATTATCTGCAAGTTCCTTGAAGGGACAGATTTCTGCCTTGTCTGTGTTACTTCACAAAAAGTTGGCAGCTGTGCCAGATGTTCAAGCCTTTGTTCAGGCTCTGGTTAGAATCAAGCCTGTTTACAAACCTTTGACTCCTCCTTGGAGTCTCAACTTAGTTCTTTCAGTTCTTCAGGGGGTTCCGTTTGAACCCTTACATTCCGTTGATATTAAGTTATTATCTTGGAAAGTTCTGTTTTTGGTTGCAATTTCTTCTGCTAGAAGAGTTTCAGAATTATCTGCTCTGCAGTGTTCTCCTCCTTATCTGGTGTTCCATGCAGATAAGGTGGTTTTACGTACTAAACCTGGTTTTCTTCCGAAAGTTGTTTCTAACAAAAACATTAACCAGGAGATAGTCGTGCCTTCTTTGTGTCCGAATCCAGTTTCAAAGAAGGAACGTTTGTTGCACAATTTGGATGTTGTTCGCGCTCTAAAATTCTATTTAGATGCTACAAAGGATTTTAGACAAACATCTTCCTTGTTTGTTGTTTACTCTGGTAAAAGGAGAGGTCACAAAGCAACTTCTACCTCTCTCTCTTTTTGGATTAAAAGCATCATCAGATTGGCTTATGAGACTGCCGGACGGCAGCCTCCTGAAAGAATCACAGCTCATTCCACTAGGGCTGTGGCTTCCACATGGGCCTTCAAGAACGAGGCTTCTGTTGATCAGATATGTCGGGCAGCGACTTGGTCTTCACTGCACACTTTTACCAAATTTTACAAGTTTGATACTTTTGCTTCTTCTGAGGCTATTTTTGGGAGAAAGGTTTTGCAAGCCGTGGTGCCTTCCATTTAGGCGACCTGATTTGCTCCCTCCCTTCATCCGTGTCCTAAAGCTTTGGTATTGGTTCCCACAAGTAAGGATGACGCCGTGGACCGGACACACCTATGTTGGAGAAAACAGAATTTATGTTTACCTGATAAATTACTTTCTCCAACGGTGTGTCCGGTCCACGGCCCGCCCTGGTTTTTTAATCAGGTCTGATAATTTATTTTCTTTAACTACAGTCACCACGGTATCATATGGTTTCTCCTATGCAAATATTCCTCCTTTACGTCGGTCGAATGACTGGGGTAGGCGGAGCCTAGGAGGGATCATGTGACCAGCTTTGCTGGGCTCTTTGCCATTTCCTGTTGGGGAAGAGAATATCCCACAAGTAAGGATGACGCCGTGGACCGGACACACCGTTGGAGAAAGTAATTTATCAGGTAAACATAAATTCTGTTTTTACATTTATTTTTACATAAACCAATTGTATTTCGACTGGCTGAGAGGGAAATAGGAAATCACATAACAGTCTTTTGATATACAGGTCAACGCTTAGAGATCTACTGGTAGATCCTGATCTACTTTTTTTGGCACACCTGATATATATAAAAAACTTTGTAATAATTGTTACTAAAAAATCTTTTTATATTGAGCGTTAATGCTTAAAGGAGGATATTATGAACAATTTGTGTGTATGATTTGTTTTTCGTTTGTTTTTTATTTGTTTTGTTTTTTTGAGTGCTGTGATATTCCACTTTGCCTTACACCATAGTTGAGCAATAATCTGGGAAGACATAAGCCTAGCAGATGAAAATATGGAATAGAGCCATTGATTTAGTAGAGTATTTAAAAATAAGTTTTGAGCAAAAAGAACAAGCACATTTTCTTTCTTAATATAAGGAGAGTCCACAGCTTCATTCCTTACTGTTGGGAAATACTGAACCTGGCCACCAGAAGGAGGCAAAGACACCCCAGCCAAAGGCTTAAATATCTCTCCCACTTCCCTCATCCCCCAGTCATTCTTTGCCTTTCGTCACAGGAGGATGGCAGAGAAGTGTCAGAAGATTTCGGAGTAGTTCCTTTGGAGGGGTATCTACCCTTCAATATAGGACTGGAGTTTTAAGTAGTCTTGTCAGCCTCTCAGTGAGAATCTGAAGATGCAGGGAGAGTCTGCGAACCCATCCAGACTGACTGCTAACAGCTCCTTAAGCAATCAGTGTTGACAAGTTTCACTGCCTGCTCTTTTGTTCACTCAAGTCTATGTCAGGAGCGATGCTACAAGACTGTCACACTTAAAAAGGCTGTATTTCTGTTCCACAGCGTGGATTCTGGTAAGATCGTTTCAATTTTTACACATGTTGAAAACGCTAGAAGACAGGGTCACAGTGTGACTCCTTTTATCTCAATAGAATCATGGGTTAATATCTCCTGAGGGAGGTTATTGAAGAGTGGGAATTACTCAAATGTGATGCTTTGATTTTATGCTGCTTTATGTTGGAGATTTCATTGGGCTCATAGACTGTTTGTTATGTGACTGGAACACGCAGGTTTTACTTTCACTTTGAACGCTGCGCAGCTTGTAGCTTGGCGTGTTTTTTCTCATAGCAGGGGCGTTCCTGCCTTGTGCACCACATGACCGGGAGTGGTCGCACTTTAATTTCCTCTTTCCTGAGCTATCTAGCTGTCAGAGAAGTTTTTTCTCTTTTTTGTCTGGGTCTTGGAGGTGGTTAGTGCCCAAGCCATTGGGTGTATAAAGGTGCCGTTTTTGTGAGAAATAAAAAGATTGTTTTATTCTGTGTCCTACTATCATTAGCGTAAGCTATGGAGGATTCTGATATTCTTGACGTTACTCCCTCTATTCCAAATAGTAATACCTGTTTATATTGTGAGGAGGCCTTGGTATGACCGTCCTCTCATCTATGTTCCACATGCCTTGACAAGGTTGTTATGTCTAAGAAGCGTAACACCTTTAGTACCACTGAGCTGTTCACCTCTGAGGACTCGCCGTCCCGTGAGGTGCATACCCATCAGTCATCTCCCTCAACATATGCAGCTTCCCGTAGCACGCCTGATCCTCCGGCTGGAGAGAGTCTTTTACCATCAGTCTTTACCTCACAATTAAAGACGGTGGTGTCTGAGGCACTTTGTGCTTTACCTCGCCCTGCCAAGCACAAGAGAAAGGTTAAACATAGCTCTCCTCTCCAGGAGCCGTCAGGTGATTTATTGGTTTTATCTGTTTCTCAATTATCCAAGGATGGGTCACACTCTGTTTTTTTTCTGGATCGGAGTCTGCTTCCTCTAGGCCTCCTGCTGTGGAGGAACCAGCCTTTAGATTTTAAATTGAACACTAACGGTTTCTTCTAAAGGAGGTTCTGTCTACATTAGAGGATCCAGAGGCCAAGCTGCCTGATGAACCTTTGATCCCTAAATTAGACAGAGTTTACGAGGACAGGGTAGTGCAGTTAACCTGTAAAAATGCGAACATTATTAAGAACGAGTGGGATAGAATTGGATCTTCCTTTTCCCCTTTGTCTTCCTTTAAAAAATGATTCCCGGTCCCGGACTCTCAATTGGAGTTGTGGGGTTCCATCCCTAAGGTGGATGGTGCTATTTCCTTTCTGGTCAAGTGTACTACTATCCCACTTGAGAATAGCATACAGAGAACTGATGGACAAGAAAATGGAAACTTTTCTCAGAAAATTGTTTCAGCATTTGGGATACTTGTTTCAACCGGCAGCAACTGTTGCCTCGGTTGCTGAAGCTGCGGCCTACTGGTGCGACTCCTTATCAGAATTGATCAAGGTGGAAGGTCCCCTCAACGTTATCCAAGAAAGAATTAAGGCCTTGAGAATTGCTAATTCTTTTATCTGTGATGCAAACATGCAGATCATTCACCTAAACGCTAAGATCTCAGGATTTTCAGTGCAGACCCGTCGGGCGCTTTGGCTGAAATCCTGGTTGGCGGATATGACTTCTAAGTCTAGACCCCTTTCCCTTCCTTTTAAGGGAAAGATTTTATTTGATTCAGGCCTGGACTCCATTATCTCCACAGTTACAGGGGGCAAGGGTGCCTTCCTAACGCAGGATAAAAAGAACAAGTTTAAGGGACAAGGCTCTAATTTTCATTCCTTTCGTTCAGAGAAATCCCAACAACAACAATTCTCCTCTAAGCCCGAGCAAGCCAAGAGTACTTTTAAGCCGGCTCAATACTGGAATAAATCCAAGCAGAACAAGAAACCAGCGGAGACCAAGTCGCATGAAGGGGCGACCCCCGATCTGACGCTGGATCGTGTAGGGGGCAGACTGACGCTGTTTTCAGATGCTTGGTTCAGGGACGTGCAAGATCCATGGGTCCTGAAGGTCATAGCTCAGGGATACAAGATAGGTTTTAAATCTCAACCGCCCAAGGGCAGATTTCTCCTTTCAAGCCTGTCTTCAAAGCCAGAAAAAAGGGAAGCCTAAATGTCCCATTGTTCAAGACCACTGTAGATCTGAAGGATGCTTACCTTCACTTTCCAATCCCGAAGGATCACTTCCAGTTCCTAAGGTTTGCGTTCCTGGACCAGCACATCCATTTTAGGTTCTAGAGGCTCTTCTGGCCATTGCCAGAACCCAGGGTATAGCAGTAGCTCACTACTTGGACGATATTCTGGTACAAGCACCATCTTTTCATCTGGCGGAGGACCATTCGGTATCTCTTCACTCTCTTTTTCGATCTCATGGATGGAAGATAGATTTAGACAAGAGTTCTCTGATTCCAAGCACCAGGGTAGAATTTCTGGGTACTATAATAGACTCCATATCCATGAGGATATTTCTAACAGACCAGAGACGTTGCAAGCTAGCTTCGTAATGTCTTGCCCTCCGGATCTCCTCAAGACCATCTGTGGCTCAGGTAATTGGTCTCATGGTGTCCAGCATGGACATAATTCCCTTTGCCAGGTTCCTTCTCAGACCGTTACAACGGTGTATGTTGAGGCAGTGGAACGGCGATCATACAGATCTGTCTCAACAGATTTCCCTAGACAACCGGTCGAGAGAATCGCTCTCTTGGTGGCTCTGTCCAGATCATATGTCCCGAGGGACATTCTTTCTAAGACCATCCTGGGAGATTGTGACTACTGATGTGAGTCTATCAGGATGGGGAGCTGTTTGGGGTGCCAGGAAGGCACAGGGCCTGGGGTCTCAGGAGGAATGCTCCCTCGCGATCAGCATTCTGGAACTTCAAGCAATCTTCAATGCTCTGAAGGCTTGGCCTCTTCTGGGTTCGTCCTGGTTTATCAGATTCCAATCAGACAATATAACTTCTGTGTTTTACATCAACCATCAGGGTGGAACGAGAAGCTGCCTATCGATGAGGGAAGTATCTCGGCTTCTGGAGTGGGACTGTGCTGAAGCCCACAGCTGTTTGCTGTGAGCGATCCACATTCCAGGTGTGGACAATTGGGAAGCAGATTTTCTCAGCAGAGAATCCTTTCATCCGGGGGAATGGTCTCTCCATCCTGAAGTGTTTGCAGAGATATGCTACAGGTGGGGGACGCCAGAGATAGATCTCATGGCGTCTCGCCTCAATACCAAGCTACCCAGATATGGGTTGAGGTCTAGGGATCCTCAGGCGGAGCTAATAGATGCATTAGCAGTGCCTTGTAGGTTCAATCTAATTTATCTTTTTTCCCCCGTTACCACTCCTTCCTCGTGTAGTGGCCCGCATCAAGCAGGAACAGGCATCAGTAATACTGATTGCTCCATCGTGGCCGTGAAGGACGTGGTCCGCGGATCTGGTGGGGATGTCATCTCCTCCATGGAAGTTACCTTGTCGCAGGGATCTGCTGGAACAAGGTCCTTTAGTTCATCAAAATCTAGATTCTCTGCGGCTGACTGCATGGAAATTGAACGCTTAGTCCTAGCCAAGAGAGATTTTTCTGAGAGAGTTATTGATACACTCATTCAAGCTCGTAAGCCGGTTACAAGTCGCATCTATCATAAGGTGTGGAGAACCCATTTATTCTGGTGTGAAGAGCGTGGATTCCCCTGGCATAAGGTTGCCAGGATCCTATCGTTTCTCCAGGATGGACTGGAGAAGAGTCTTTCGGCCAGTTCCCTGAAGGGACAGATTTCGGTCCTGTCTGTTTTACTGCACAAGAGGCTCGCGGAGCTTCCAGATGTACAGTCTTTTGTTAAGGCTCTTATAAGGGTCAGACCTGTGTTCAGATCTAATGCTCCTCCTTGGAGTCTAAATCTTGTTCTTAAAGTTTTGCAGCGGACTCCGTTTGAGCCTATGCATGAAATTGACATTAAGTTGTTTTCCTGGAAGGTTCCTTTTCTATTGGCTATTGCTTCTGTGCGCAGAGTATCTGAGATTGTCGCCTTGCAATGTGAGCCTCCTTATCTTGTCTTCTATTCTGATAAGGCTGTCCTACATACTAAGTTAGGGTTTCTCCCTAAAGTCGTGTCAGACTGCAACATCAATCAAGAGATTGTGGTTCCTTCCTTGTGTCCTTATCCTTCTTCTTTGAAGGAACGTTTGCTTCATAATTTGGATGTGGTTCGAGCCTTGAAATTCTATCTTCAGGCTACTAAGGGTTTTAAACAAACGTCTTCCTTGTTTGTTGCCTATTCTGGGAACTGTAAGGGGCAGAAGGTCTCTGCGACTTCCTTGTCTTTTTGGTTAAGGGGTGTTATCCGCTTAGCTTATGAGACAGCGGGACATAAGCCTTCTCTTGGGCCTTTAAGAACGAGGCCTCTATGGATCAGATTTGTAACGCGGCTACCTGGTCCTCCTTACATACTTTTTCTAAATTTTACAAGTTTGATGTTTTTGCTTCTGCTGAAGCAGCCTTAGGAAGAAAGGTTTTGCAGGCTGTGGTGCCCTCAGAGTAGGGTCTGCCTCTCTTTTTGTCCCTCCCGTTGTCATTCAGTGTCCTCTAGCGATTGGGTATAAGCTTCCCAACAGTAATGAATGAAGCAGTGGACTCTCTTTATATTAAAAAGGAAAACATAAATTATGCTTACCAGATCATTTTATTTCCTTCTGTATAAGGAGAGTCTACGGCCCCCGCCCGTGTTCTCCGATGGCCGGCCCCCTAAATTATATTTTTCTTCTGGCACCTTTTATACCCTGATATTTCTCCTACTGTTCCTTGTTCCCTCTGCAGAATGACTGGGGGAAGTGGGAGAGATATGTAAGCCTTTGGCTGGGGTGTCTTTACCTCCTCCTGGTGGCCAGGTTCAGTATTTCTTAACAGTAAGGAATGAAGCCGTGGACTCTCCTTATACAGAATGAAATTAAATTATCTGGTAAGCATAATATATTTTTTTAGAGGTATTTTACAGCAAAATTATGAAAATAATGGGTTTTATTGTATGTTCCTTTAAGAGCAAGCCTACATCTCAAGCATTCTTCCTTTCATAGAAACAATTTAGGGGCAGGAAAATCATCTTGGAAGACCAAATGCAAGTCCTCCAGTAAGGTCCCTCAATCCAGGTCTAATGATACTTGGTGTTGAAATATTTCTCATCCGGTCTCATAGGGCTCCATGTACTAACAGGCGGGAGGACAGCTTCTCAACTTGCAAAGCTATCCTTCCGCCTTCGCTACATACAGGCATCGGATCTGTTTGTCCGCTGGCCTGTATGTATCATTACACACTCATCGCAGTGTGTAATGCCCGCCCCTTCATTCACACGACTGAAGGGGCTGTCAGTCACCGAGAGTGAGTGAGCTCTCTGATTTTCCCTCGCCTCCTCAGAGGTGGAGTAGGGTGTAAGAAGCAGGCTTGCATATGCAAACCTTCCCCCGCAAGGGCTCTGGAGCAGCTCTCGCTGCTTCATACATGGAGTCCTTACTCTCAAAGGCAACCTTTTAGGGATTGAAAACAAATCAGTGTAAATGATGTTTTTTCAACTTGCTACTTTGTAAATATTGAAGTCAGACTAAGCAATAAACAGGAATGGTTGTATTGCCCATTCCCCAGGTTTGCATAACCAACACCCCACGGGAGTGAGCACAATGTTATTTATATAGCACACATGAACTAGCACTGTTGTGCTAGATCCCTAAAGCAGAACATGCTGTGATCTGAGATGTCATTGCAAAAAATGCAGCATGTCTGCAGAAATATTGGGACGCATACAGGAATTATTAGAGCTTTGGTTTTTCAGTGCTGCTCTCTTGAAACATCTCTGTGTTCTGGCTGCACTGTGTAAGTATTCCTTAACACAGTGCAACCAGAGCAAAGCACTGCGAAGAGAACAGTCAAATACGGAGCAACGCTGCAAATAGGATGCATTGATTGATGACTAGTATTCAGGGAGTTTTTCAACTCCGTCCCCCAACCTTTCCCATCTGCAAAGCTGTGACTCCTGAAAATAAGATGTTCTTGTAAGCAAATCACCTTTTCTTTCATGTAATTAGCAAGAGTCCATGAGCTAGTGACGTATGGGATATACATTCCTACCAGGAGGGGCAAAGTTTCCCAAACCTCAAAATGCCTATAAATACACCCCTCACCACACCCACAAATCAGTTTTACAAACTTTGCCTCCCATGGAGGTGGTGAAGTAAGTTTGTGCTAGATTCTACGTTGATATGCGCTTCGCAGCAGGCTGGAGCCCGGTTTTCCTCTCAGTGTGCAGTGAATGTCAGAGGGATGTGAAGAGAGTATTGCCTATTTGAATTCAATGATCTCCTTCTACGGGGTCTATTTCATAGGTTCTCTGTTATCGGTCGTAGAGATTCATCTCTTACCTCCCTTTTCAGATCGACGATATACTCTTATATATACCATTACCTCTGATTCTCGTTTCAGTACTGGTTTGGCTTTCTACTACATGTAGTTGCTAGAAGCTTGTTCATTGGCATTTTTTCCCATTCCTGAAACTGTCATTTAAGGAATTTGATCTTTTTTGCTTTATATGTTGTTTTTTCTATTACATATTGCAAGATGTCTCAGATTGACCCTGAATCAGAAGCCACTTCTGGAAAAACGCTTAACTGAGTTTCAGTTCTACCAAAGCTAAGTTCATTTATTTTAAATGTTATAAATGTTTATCTTTAGCTATGGTTTGTAATAAGTTATTATGATATACTTTTACATGCAGAATCCATTAGTGTTTATGCTTTATATATTTCCATTCTTACATCTTATGTACAAGAAATATTTAGAAGATTTATAAGAAATATTTTTCTGATTCTATTTTAAAGGCTTTATCTGACTTCGTGCCTTCTAATAAAATTTTTAGGTCTTTTTCACTTCTTTTTTAATTATTGAAGTTTCAAATGACCAACAACATACTGATTTATCCTTCTCTGATGATGTTTTTTCTCTTTCAGAAATTTTCTTCATCAGATATTGACACTAACAAATCTACTTTTTTATTATTTTTCTATTATTAAAGTACATTTGTTCTTTGTTTAAAAGGTGTTGATTATTTTGGATATTAAGGTAACTAGTTCTTTAAGACTAGCTGACACTATTTCTGCCTATTTATTTCTTCTGTTTTCAGAGGTTTTTCTTTCCAATTCCCCATTCTAGGGAATGGAATAGGCTGAGAATTTTCTTTTATTCCTTCTTCAAAGTTTTTAACTATATTCTTTGCCAGCAGTTAAATTTAATTTGGAGGGTTCTCCAATTTATTGGGGCTATCTCTACTTCTACTAATTATGCTATTGTTTCTATAGCAAAATAGTATTTATTTTCCTTTAGATAGTTGTATCTTATTTATTGAAAATTATTTAGTTTCAGGTACTTTTCTTGGTCCTGTGATTTATTTGGATATTGCAATTGCTTCATTTTTTCTGTTTACTTTAAGATCAAGTATCAGATTATGATTTATTTTAGCATTGTTAAGGGACCACATTTACTAGACTAGGTGCTGTTGCATTTGTCTTGTTGTTTTGCATTTATTGATTATGCAAGGCCACTGTATTGACTGGTCCTTTAAACTGGACTATCATGCTAATAATTTCATTTGTGTCTTCATTTTATTGAATATTTTTGTAAATGAGGGTTAATCTATGTCTTTAGCTATTTTAGCTAGAATAATTTTGTGATTTAAAAAATAAATAAAAAAATCCATATTTCTTTTGTTCTAAGATAATCAATTATTTGTTTTATAATTGGATTCAATTCTTAACTGTTACTCTGGGCTTCAAGATTGAGTTCTAAGACTAAAACTTTAATCTTATACTAGTTTGGTTGTTCTTATTAAGGAACAAATTCCTGAGTTCTTTCCCAAGTAACATGTTTTTAATTGGGGTTCGAAATCGGCTCCCTAATATTGCGATGTACATGCCGTATTCCAGCTTGGCTGGTAAGGGGCAGGATAAGACTTCTTTGAAATTTATTTGGTTCTATTTTGTCCAAATTTCTTTGATTTTATTCCAGTAAGGCTAACACTTTCTTTAAGTGTGTTTCTGTCCTATATATTTTGGATACTGTTGAAGCATGGCTAGGCACCCATGGGGTTCAAGCGCTGCTCAGACCTGGAATCTTCTGGGGTATTTCTTCCATTTCCTTTTTTAGGAACCGGGTTTGGAGTTTTATTCAAACTATTTTGCCTTTTTATGGTCATTGATAGCATTATTTGTTTTCCTTAGATACAATAAATGCATATTTTCATTTTTCTGTTTTCATTCAGATTATTTTCTGAGGATGCAGAATCTCATATGATTCACTTGCTCTTCAGGACATAGTTAGAGGATCTTTTTTTCGAAAGCTCTTGATTCCTCAAACAAGGGTCACCTTTTTTAGGTTTCCAGATAGTTTGTGTCACTGTCTTTGTCTCTATCAGACAAGGGATAATTCTATTGGGTTCCGTCTGTCGGTACCTTTAGTCTCTATTATTTCCTTCAGTTGCTATATATGCACAGAAGTTTTAGGTCTTATGGCCTCAGCATTGGATTCAATTCCCTTTGCTCATTTTCACTAGAAAGAACCTTTCCAGTCTTTTATGAGTGTTGTTTCTTCTAGAACATGGTTGGAGGATCAATTTACCAAAAAGTTTGTTGATTCCTCAGACAAGGGTAACCTTTTTAGGTTTCCTGATAGATTCAGTGTCCTTGACTCTGTCTCTGACAGACAAGAGACGTCTGAAATTGGTTTCAGCTTGTCGAAACCTACAGTCTCAATCTTTCCCTTCGGTAGCCTTATGCATGGAAATTCTAGGTCTTATGACTGCTGCATTGGACGCAGTCCCCTTTGCTCGTTTTCACATGCGACTTCTTCAGCTCTGTATGCTGAACCAGTGGTGCAGGGATTATACAAAGATATCTCAATTAATATCTTTGAAACCGATTGTACAACACTCTCTGACGTGGTGGACAGACCACCATCGTTTAGTTCAGGGGGCTTCTTTTTGTTCTTCCAACCTGGACTGTGATTTCAACAGATGCAAGTCTGACAGGTTGGGGAGCTGTTTGGGGGTCTCTGACAGCACAAGGGGTTTGGGAATCTCAGGAGGTGAGATTACCAATCAATATTTTGGAACTCCGTGCAATTTTCAGAGCTCTTCAGTCATGGCCTCTTCTAAAGAGAGAGTCGTTCATTTGTTTTCAGACGGACAATGTCACAACTGTGGCATACTGTGGCATATGTCAATCATCAAGGAGGGACTCACAGTACTCTGGCTATGAAAGAAGTATCTCGAATTCTGGTATGGGCGGAATCCAGCTCCTGTCTAATTTCTGCGGTTCATATCCCAGGTATAGACAATTGGGAAGCGGATTATCTCAGTCGCCAAACGTTACATCCGGGCGAATGGTCTCTTCACCCAGAGGTATTTCTTCAGATTGTTCAAATGTGGGGACTTCCAGAAATAGATCTGATGGCTTCTCATCTAAACAAGAAGCTTCCCAGGTATCTGTTCAGATCCAGTGATCCTCAGGCGGAGGCAGTGGATGCATTGTCACTTCCTTGGAAGTATCATCCTGCCTATATCTTTCCGCCTCTAGTTCTTCTTCCAAGAGTAATTTCTTTAGCTATGGTTTGTAATAAGTTATTATGATATACTTTTACATGCAGAATCCATTAGTGTTTATGCTTTATATATTTCCATTCTTACATCTTATGTACAAGAAATATTTAGAAGATTTATAAGAAATATTTTTCTGGTTCTATTTTAAAGGCTTTGTCTGACTTCGTGCCTTCTAATAAAATTTTTAGGTCTTTTTCACTTCTTTTTTAATTATTGAAGTTTCAAATGACCAACAACATACTGATTTATCCTTCTCTGATGATGTTTTTTCTCTTTCAGAAATTTTCTTCATCAGATATTGACACTAACAAATCTACTTTTTTATTATTTTTCTATTATTAAAGTACATTTGTTCTTTGTTGAAAAGGTGTTGATTATTTTGGATATTAAGGTAACTAGTTTTTTAAGACTAGCTGACACTAGTTCCTTGAAAGGACAAATCTCTGCTCTTTCTGTTCTTTTTCACAGAAAGATTGCTAGTCTTCCTGATATTCATTGTTTTGTACAAGGTTTGGTTCGTATAAAACCTGTTAAGTCAATTTCTCCTCCTTGAAGTTTGAATTTGGTTCTGGGGGCTCTTCAAGCTCCTCCGTTTGAACCTATGCATTTGCTGGACATTAAATTACTTTCTTGGAAAGTTTTGTTTCTTTTGGCCATCTCTTCTGCTAGAAGAGTTTCTGATTTATCTGCTCTTTCTTGTGAGTCTCCTTTTCTGATTTTTTCATCAGGATAAGGTGGTGTTGCGAACTTCTTTTAATTTTTACCTAAGGTTGGGAATTCTAAAAACATTAGTAGAGAAATTGTGGTTCCTTCATTGTGTCCTAATTCTAAGAATTCTAAGGGAAGATCGTTGCATTCTTTGGATGTAGTTAGAGCTTTGAAATATTATGTTGAAGCTACTATCAATTTCCGAAAGACTTCTAGTCTATTTGTTATCTTTTCCGGTTCTAGGAAAGGTCAGAAAGCCTCTGCCATTTCTTTGGCGTCTTGGTTAAAGTCTTTGATTCATCATGCTTATGTCGAGTCGGGTAAAACTCCGCCTCAAAGGATTACAGCTCATTCTACTTGGTCAGTTTCTACTTCCTGGGCGTTTAGGAATGAAGCTTCGGTTGATCAGATTTGCAAAGCAGCAACTTGGTCTTTGCATACTTTTACTAAATTCTACCATTTTTGATGTGTTTTCTTCTTCTGAAGCAGTTTTTGGTAGAAAAGTACTTCAGGCAGCTGTTTCAGTTTGATTCTTCTGCTTATAATTTCAGTTTTTTTTCATTATAAGATTTAAACTTTGTTTTGGGTGTGGATTATTTTCAGCGGAATTGGCTGTCTTTATTTTATCCCTCCCTCTCTAGTGACTCTTGCGTGGAAGATCCACATCTTGGGTATTCATTATCCCATACGTCACTAGCTCATGGACTCTTGCTAATTACATGAAAGAAAACATAATTTATGTAAGAACTTACCTGATAAATTAATTTCTTTCATATTAGCAAGAGTCCATGAGGCCCACCCTTTTTTGTGGTGGTTATGATTTTTTTGTATAAAGCACAATTATTCCAATTCCTTATTTTTTATGCTTTCGCACTTTTTTCTTATCACCCCACTTCTTGGCTATGCGTTAAACTGATTTGTGGGTGTGGTGAGGGGTGTATTTATAGGCATTTTGAGGTTTGGGAAACTTTGCCCCTCCTGGTAGGAATGTATATCCCATACGTCACTAGCTCATGGACTCTTGCTAATATGAAAGAAATGAATTTATCAGGTAAGTTCTTACATAAATTATGTTTTTTTAATCTTATAATAGGTAACTGGTTTATTCAAAACATTTTAAAAACTTAACACATTTTTTTTCTCTGCAGCTATTGCATTACATTAGGAAACTTTAAAATTGTCTTTATTCTCCAGTTAATCAAATACATTGCAACTAAACTGGTGTTTTAGTGTAACTGTCTAATTTGACGTTCAATTTTAAAATGACCTGCAGAAAAATTTCTTTCATGTAATTAGCAAGAGTCCATGAGCTAGTGATGTATGGGATATACATTCCTACCAGGAGGGGCAAAGTTTCCCAAACCTCAAAATGCCTATAAATACACCCCTCACCACACCCACAAATCAGTTTTACAAACTTTGCCTCCTATGGTGGTGGTGAAGTAAGTTTGTGCTAGATTCTACGTTGATATGCGCTCCGCAGCAGGTTGGAGCCCGGTTTTCCTCTCAGCGTGCAGTGAATGTCAGAGGGATGTGAAGAGAGTATTGCCTATTTGAATTCAATGATCTCCTTCTACGGGGTCTATTTCATAGGTTCTCTGTTATCGGTCGTAGAGATTCATCTCTTACCTCCCTTTTCAGATCGACGATATACTCTTATTTATATACCATTACCTCTGCTGATTTTCGTTTCAGTACTGGTTTGGCTTTCTACAACATGTAGATGAGTGTCCTGGGGTAAGTAAGTCTTATTTTCTGTGACACTCTAAGCTATGGTTGGGCACTTTTTTATAAAGTTCTAAATATATGTATGCAAACATTTATCTGCCTTGACTCAGGATGTTCAACATTCCTTATTTCAGACAGTCAGTTTCATATTTGGGATAATGCATATGAATAAATCATTTTTTTCTTACCTTAAAAATTTGACTTTTTCCCTGTGGGCTGTTAGGCTCGCGGGGGCTGAAAATGCTTCATTTTATTGCGTCATTCTTGGCGCGTACTTTTTTGGCGCAATTTTTTTTTTTCTGTTTCCGGCGTCATACGTGTCGCCGGATGTTGCGTCATTTTTGACGTTCTTTTGCGCCAAAAGTGTCGGCGTTTCGGATGTTCCGGATGTGGCGTCATTTTTGGCGCCAAAAGCATTTAGGCGCCAAATAATGTGGGCGTCATTTTTGGCGCTAAAAAAATATTGGCGTCACTATTGTCTCCACATTTTTTAAGTCTCATTATTTATTGCTTCTGGTTGCTAGAAGCTTGTTCACTGGCATTTTTCTCCCATTCCTGAAACTGTCATTTAAGGAATTTGATCAATTTTGCTTTATATGTTGTTTTTTCTATTACATATTGCAAGATGTCCCACGTTGAAACTGAGTCAGAAGATACTTCTGGAAAATCGCTGGCTGGAGCTACCAAAGCTAAGTGTATCTACTGTAAACTTATGGTATCTGTTCCTCCAGCTGTTGTTTGTACTGTTTTGTCATGACAAACTTGTTAATGCAGATAATATTTCCTTTAGTACTGTTACATTACCTGCTGCTGTTCTGTCAACATCTAATACTCAGAGTGTTCCTGATAACATAAGAGATTTTGTTTCTAAATCCATTAAGAAGGCTATGTCTGTTATTCCTCCTCCTAGTAAACGTAAAAAGTCTTTTAAAACTTCTCATTTTTCAGATGAATTTTTAAATGAACATCATCATTCTGATTCTGATAATGGTTCTTCTGGTTCAGAGGATTCTGTCTCAGAGGTTGATGCTGATAAATCTTCATATTTATTTAAAATGGAATTTATTCGTTCTTTACTTAAAGAAGTCCTAATTGCATTAGAAATTGAGGATTCTGGTCCTCTTGATACTAAATCTAAACGTTTAGATAAGGTTTTTAAATCTCCTGTAGTTATTCCAGAAGTTTTTCCTGTCCCTAGTGCTATTTCTGAAGTAATTTCCAGGGAATGGAATAATTTGGGTAATTCATTGACTCCTTCTAAACGTTTTAAGCAATTATATCCTGTGCCATCTGACAGATTAGAGTTTTGGAACAAAATCCCTAAAGTTGATGGGGCTGTCTCTACTCTTGTTAAGCGTACTACTATTCCTACGGCAGATGGTACTTCCTTTAAGGATCCTTTAGATAGGAAAATTGAATCCTTTCTAAGAAAAGCTTACTTGTGTTCAGGTAATCTTCTTAGACCTGCTATATCTTTAGCGGATGTTGCTGCAGCTTCATCTTTTGGTTAGAAGTTTTAGCGCAACAAGTAACAGATCATAATTCTCTTAGCATTTTTATTCTTCTTCAACATGCTAATATTTTTATTTGTAATGCCATCTTTGATATCATTAGAGTTGATGTCAGGTATATGTCTCTAGCTATTTTAGCTAGAAGAGCTTTATGGCTTAAAACTTGGAATGCTGATCTGTCTTCTAAGTCTACTCTGCTTTCCCTTTCTTTCCAGGGTAATAATTGTTTTCGTTCCTTTCGTCACAACAAGGAACAAAAACCTGATCCTTCATCCTCAGGAGCGGTATCAGTTTGGAAACCATCTCCAGTCTGGAATAAAATCCAAGCCTTTTAGAAAATCAAAGCTAGCTCCTAAGTCCACATGAAGGTGCGGCCCTCATTCCAGCTCAGCTGGTAGGGGGCAGATTACGTTTTTTTAAAAGAAATTTGGATCAATTCCGTTCACAATCTTTGGATTCAGAACATTGTTTCAGAAGGGTACAGAATTGGCTTCAAGATAAGGCCTCCTGCAAAGAGATTTTTTCTTTCCTGTGTCCCAGAAAACCCAGCGAAGGCTCAAGCATTTCTGAAATGTGTTTCAGATCTAGAGTTGACTGGAGTATTTATGCCAGTTCCAGTTCTGGAACAGGGACTGGGGTTTTATTCAAATCTCTTCATTGTACCAAAGAAGGAAAATTCCTTCAGACCAGTTCTGGATCTAAAAATATTGAATCGTTATGTAAGGATACCAACATTCAAAATGGTAACTGTAAGGACTATCCTGCCTTTTGTTCAGCAAGGGCATTATATGTCTACAATAGATTTACAGGATGCATATCTGCATATTCCGATTCATCCAGATCACTATCAGTTTCTGAGATTCTCTTTCCTAGACAAGCATTACCAGTTTGTGGCTCTGCCGTTTGGCCTAGATACAGCTCCAAGAATTTTTACGAAGGTTCTCGGTGCCCTTCTGTCTGTAATCAGAGAACAGGGTATTGTGGTATTCCTTATTTGGACAATATCTTGGTACTTGCTCAGTCTTCACATTTAGCAGAATCTCATACGAATCGACTTGTGTTGTTTCTTCAACATCATGGTTGGAGGATCAATTTACCAAAAAGTTCATTGATTCCTCAGACTCAGGTAACCTTTTTAGGTTTTCAGATAGATTCAGTGTCCATGACTCTATATTTGACAGACAAGAGACGTCTAAAATTGATATCAGCTTGTCGAAACCTTCAGTCACAATCTTTCCCTTCGGTAGCCTTATGCATGGAATTTCTAGGTCTTATGACTGCGGCATCGGACACGATCCCCTTTGCTCGTTTTCACATGCGGCCTCTTCAGCTCTGTATGCTGAACCAGTGGTGCAGGGATTACACAAAGATATCTCAATTAATATCTTTAAAACCGATTGTACGACGCTCTCTGACGTGGTGGACAGATCACCATCGTTTAGTTCAGGGGGCTTCTTTTGTTCTTCCGACCTGGACTGTAATTTCAACAGATGCAAGTCTTACAGGTTGGGGAGCTGTGTGGGGGTCTCTGACAGCACAAGGGGTTTGGGAATCTCAGGAGGTGAGATTACCGATCAATATTTTGGAACTCCGTGCAATTTTCAGAGCTCTTCAGTCTTGGCCTCTTCTAAAGAGAGAATCGTTCATTTGTTTTCAGACAGACAATGTCACAACTGTGGCATACATCAATCATCAAGGAGGGACTCACAGTCCTCTGGCTATGAAAGAAGTATCTCGAATTCTGGTATGGACGGAATCCAGCTCCTGTCTAGTTTCTGCGGTTTCTTATCCCAGGTATAGACAATTGGGAAGCAGATTATCTCAGTCGCCAAACGTTACATCCGGGCGAATGGTCTCTTCACCCAGAGGTATTTCTTCAGATTGTTCAAATGTGGGGACTTCCAGAAATAGATTTGATGGCCTCTCATCTAAACAAGAAACTTCCCAGGTATCTGTCCAGATCCAGGGATCCTCAAGCGGTAGCAGTGGATGCATTGTCACTTCCTTGGAAGTATCATCCTGTCTATATCTTTCCGCCTCTAGTTTCTTCTTCCAAGAGTAATCTCCAAAATTCTTAAGGAATGCTCGTTTGTTCTGCTGGTAGCTCCAGCATGGCCTCACAGTTTTTGGTATGCGGATCTTGTCCGGATGGCCTCTTGCCAACCGTGGACTCTTCTGTTAGGGCCAGACCTTCTGTCGCAAGGTCCTTTTTTCCATCAGGATCTCAAATCCTTAAATTTAAAGGTATGGAGATTGAACACTTGATTCTTAGTCTGGAAGACTTATATTTCTTGGTGTCTTTCTCATCATTTTTCCTGGCATTCTTTTAGAATTCCGAGAATTTTACAGTTTCTTCAGGATGGTTTGGATAAAGGTTTGTCTGCAAGTTCCTTGAAAGGACAAATCTCTGCTCTTTCTGTTCTTTTTCACAGAAAGCTTGCTAATCTTCCTGATATTCATTGTTTTGTACAAGCTTTGGTTCGTATAAAACCTGTCATTAAGTCAATTTCTCCTCCTTGGAGTTTGAATTTGGTTCTGAGGGCTCTTCAAGCTCCTCTGTTTGGACCTATGCATTCATTGGACATTAAATAACTTTCTTGGAAAGTTTTGTTCCTTTTTGCCATCTCTTCTGCCAGAAGAATTTCTGGATTATCTGCTCTTTCTTGTGAGTCTCCTTTTCTGATTTTTCACCAGGATACGGCGGTGTTGCGAACTTCTTTTAAATTTTTACCTAAGGTTGTGAATTCCAACAACATTAGTAGAGAAATTGTGGTTCCTTCATTATGTCCTAATCCTAAGAATTCTAAGGAGAAATCATTGCATTCTTTGGATGTAGTTAGAGCTTTGAAATATTATGTTGAAGCTACTAAGAATTTCCGAAAGACTTCTAGTCTATTTGTTATCTTTTCCGGTTCTAGGAAAGGTCAGAAGGCCTCTGCCATTTCTTTGGCATCATTGGTTGAAATCTTTAATTCATCATGCTTATGTCGAGTCGGGTAACACTCCGCCTCAAAGGATTACAGCTCATTCTACTAGGTCAGTTTCTACTTCCTAGGCGTTTAGGAATGAAGCTTCGGTTGATCAGATTTGCAAAGCAGCAATTTGGTCTTCTTTGCATACTTTTACTAAATTCTACCATTTTGATGTGTTTTCTTCTTCTGAAGCTTTCTTTGGTAGAAAAGTACTTCAGGCAGCTGTTTCAGTTTGAATCTTCTGCTTATATTTTCAGGGTTTTTTTTCTTTATAAGATTTAAACTTTATTTTTGGTTGTGGATTTTTTTCAGCGGAATTGGCTGTCTTTATTTTATCCCTCCCACTCTAGTGACTCTTGCGTGGAAGATCCACATCTTGGGTAGTCATTATCCCATACGTCACTAGCTCATGGACTCTTGCTAATTACATGAAAGAAAACATAATTTATGTAAGAACTTACCTGATAAATTCATTTCTTTCATATTAGCAAGAGTCCATGAGGCCCACCCTTTTTTTGTGGTGGTTATGATTTTTTTATATAAAGCACAATTATTCCAATTCCTTATATTTATGCTTCACACTTTTTTTCTTATCACCCCACTTCTTGGCTATTCGTTAAACTGATTTGTGGGTGTGGTGAAGGGTGTATTTATAGGCATTTTGAGGTTTGGGAAACTTTGCCCCTCCTGGTAGGAATGTATATCCCATACGTCACTAGCTCATGGACTCTTGCTAATATGAAAGAAATGAATTTATCAGGTAAGTTCTTACATAAATTATGTTTTTCACAAAAAAATTTGCAGAAAGTGAAAAAAGGTTCTGCCTCTGGGTGCAAGATTTAAAAAGCACTGAGATAAGGAATGGCCTGCTGGGCTTAAAAACAGGCAAAACTTAGAAGTTAAAAAGGCTATTAATATAACAATGCTGGTTATGCAAAGTTGGAGAATGGTTAGTAAAGGCGTTATCTAACTTTTTAAACAATAATAACATCAAGTAGACTGTCACTTTAATACCTGCGTATCTGGCTATGCAGGGTTCTAAATGTGAAGAACAGAAACATACATTACAATATAATGCTCAAAAAGCCCCAAAAGATTATGGGTGATTTGTCTCTATTTTGGCAAGTTCTTAATCATTAGGCCCTCAGTGTTCAAATTACAATGGAACAGAGTACATCTTATATTATTTGGCCTATTTGTATAGTATGATGTCTAAAATGTATGAGCAATTCTCTTAGATTTTTAATTCTTAATGGGACATAAAACACTAAATATATTTCATCCAACTCCCCCTATTTATAGCTGCCATCATATTGAAACCTAGGTTACACTCCTGGTTTCTAAAGGAGGGTCGCTGCACATGTGCAAACACCCAGCAATGGAATGCAGTGAAAGCTAGATTTCAACATTGCGGCACCCATGACTAGAGGGAGATGAAGAATAACCTCAATACTTTGCTTATGAAATGTTTTTAGTGTTTAACCTCTTCAGGATCGGGAATTTTAGAGAAAATCTTGCCCAAACTGCCAGAGAATTTTTAGCATTTTTGTTATCACTCAATTCTAACATAAATAGTTTTTGTTTTGTTTTTTCCTATCAAACTATATATTTTTTGTAAACAACCCAAGCTACTGGTCTAGACCCATTTTGGTATATTTCATGCCACAGTTTCACCACCAAATGCGATCATATTAAAATTAGTTAACTTTTTCACAACCTCTGGGTTTCTCACTGAAATTTACTTACCACTTGTACAGTCATAACACAAATGGTTGTTAAAGCTTTTCTGGGATCCCATTTGTTCAGAGATAGCAGACATTCATAACTTTGCCATTGTTTTTTGTCATTAAACGGCCTGTTATTACAGCTGTGCACCATATTTCTAATATTCCTAGCAGTGAAGGGGTTAATAGAGTACTTTGTAAGGTTAATTTTAGTATGTAGTGTAGAGATTACCCTCCCATCCCCTGATCCCTCCCAAACAGCTCTCTTCTCTCCCTCGTCACCAGTGGTAATACTGGCAGACACTCCACCAGTATGTTTTTTTGTTTTTGTTTTTCCACTTTAGGGATCCTTCCTAAACTCTCTCACTTCTCTGATCCCTCCCAAACAGCTCTAACCCTCCCCCATCTCTCTAGAAGTCACCATCTTAGGTACTGGCAGACAGCTTATAGTAATTGTAATATTATTATTTTTATGTATTTCTTAATACAAATGTTTTCCTGTAGTGTAGGGAACTCCCTTCAATCAATAGTTCCTGTAGACCCCCCCTTCCCGTCATTACCCTTTTTTGTAGCATAGGGAACCCTCCCTCATCAAATCCTCTTGCTCCCTTTTACAATGTGCCGTCCCATTGCCTCCATCCCTTTCTCACACACCACCCATGGCATCACCGCAAGCCGATACATACAGTGACACAGTGTTAGTGTCTGTATCTGCAATCTGCCTTCATATGATAAAGGAAATGCGATTCGTTTTTCCTTACCATATGAATGCAAATGCCTTCTGCCTCTGCTGCACTCTTCGATGTCAAAGCTGACACCAGGGACCACAGCATGAGCCAAGCCGAACGTAGGTACTACGTTAAAAGGGTACGTTGGGCAAAGTACTCTGTGACGTAGTACCTACATCCAAATGGCTTAAGATGTAAATGTCCCTTTAAATTCTCCTTCTAGTTCACCATTAAGCCTTAATCCAGTTCTAGCATTATGCCTAGTGTATTTATTTCCATCTAAAGGGGAGGAGAGTCCACGGCTTCATTCATTACTAGTGGGAATTAAGAACCTAGCCACCAGGAGGAGGCAAAGCCCCCCCCCCCAGCCAAATGCTTAAATACCTCCCCTCATCCCCCAGTCATTCTTTGCCTTTCATCACAGGAGGTGGCAGAGTGGTGCCGGAATATCGGAGGTCTCTTATGAGGGGTTTTACCCTTCGCTATGGGACAGGAGTTTAAGTAGCCCTTTAAGCTTCTCAACTTGAGGGCCTGGGTGAACGTGAGTCCGGAGATGCAGGGGGAGCTTCCCTTTGCGACACCATTCTGACTCATATTAACAGCTCCTTTAGCAATCGGCGTTGACGAGTTTCGCAGATTGCTTTCTTCTCTCAAGTCCATGCCACGAGCGCAGCTACTACTTGTAACACTTGAAGGGCTGTGTTCCTGTTCCATGGCGTAGATTCTGGTAAGATCGTTTCATTTTTACATAATGATAACACAGAAGGGGATTATTGAGCAGGGGGGGTTGTACAGTACATAAGTTTATTATGTGATTGCTGCGTTATGTGCAAGGACGCGGCTCTGGCATTTTGTGGAACTGACAGGTTCTAGTCTTTTTTTTCTAAAAGCTATGGAGAATTCTGACGTGTTAGAGGGTACTCCCTCTTTATCCAAGTCTTATACCTGTGTTTATTGTGAGGTTTTGGTAGACCAGCTTGCGCAACTGTGTTTCACATGCCTTGAGAAGGTACGACTTCCAAACATAAGAGAATGTCTAGCACTACTGAGCCGTCCACCTCTGAGGGGTCGCCGTCCCATGAGGTGCGTTCCCCATTGGCGTCCCCTATACCACATGCAGCGACCCAGGGTCCGACTGTCACCCCTTCGGGGGAAATTGCTTGGCCACCAGACTTTGCGGACCAGCTTGAAATGGCAGTAGCTAAGGTGATCCATGCTTTTCCATGTTCTGCTAAGCGCAAGCGTGGAGCTTTTCATAGCGGCCCGACACAGGAGTTGTGTTTGTCGGACGCCCCAGAGGGGTGGTACATGACGAGGCCCAATACGACGCGTCGGAAGATTCCCTTTTCGGGGTCTGAGTCTGTGTCATCTATACCTCCAGCAGCGGAGGAACCCGGTTTTCGGTTTAAAATGGAGATCTTGCGTTTTTTGTTAAAGCAAGTGCTGGCTACCTTAGAGGTTCCGGAACCCAAACTACCAGAGGAGCCCTCCATTCCTAAGTTGGATAAGGTTTACAAGGACAGGGTGGTTCCCCAGACCTTTCCCGGTTCCTGTCAAGATGGCGAACATTATTAAGAATGAGTGGGAGCGATTAGGTTCTTCCTTTTCCCCTTCTCGATTTAAAAAGCTTTCCCCGTCCCGGAGGCCCAGCTAGAGTTGTGGGGGACCATTTCCAAGGTGGATGGGGGCCATCTCCACGTCTGCTAAGCGCATGACGATTCCTTTAGAGGATAGTTCTTTGTTCAAGGAGCCTTTGGATAAGAAGTTGGAAAACATGTTGCGAAAGATGTTTCAACACATGGGGTTTGTTTTTCAACCGGCAGCGGCGGTAGCTGCGATTACTGGAGCTGCGTCATATTGGTGCGATGTGTTATTTGATATGATTGATGGTGAACCCTCTTTCGAAGAGGTGCAGGAAAATATTAATGCCCTAAAGGTGGACAATTATTTAATTTGTGACGCTAATATGCAGATTATCCGCCTGAATGCCAAGGTGTCAGGTTTTTCGGTTCTAGCACGCAGAGCTCTGTGGCTAAAATCTTGGTCGGCGGACATGTCCCTCTACAACGAGGTTGTTGTCTTTGCCTTTCAAGGGCAAGATCCTGTTCGGTCCAGGTCTGGACTCTATCATATCCACGGTAACAGGAGGCAAGGGTGCCTTCCTTCCCCAGGATAAGAAGGCGAAGCCTGAGTGCTTATTTTTATCCCTTTCGCAGGGATAAGGAGCAACGCGCTCATCCCATCATGAAAGCAGACCAATCCAAGGGTGCCTGGAAGCCTGCCGAGACTAAGTTGGCATGAAGGGGCAGCCCTCGACTGATCTGTGCACCGAGTGGGAGGGAGATTGTCTCTGTTCTTAGACGCCTGGTTGCAGGATGTTCAGGACCCGTGGGTTCTGGAGTTGGTCGCCCAGGGTATATGTTCCCACTAGTAATGAATGAAGCCATGGACTCTTTTCCCCTTTAGATGGAAAACATAAATTATGCTTACCTGATAATTTAATTTCCATCGGGGGGAGGAGAGTCCACGGCTCCCGCCCGTATCTCCGATGGACGGACCTAAATTTTATTGTCTTCTGGCACCATTTATACCTTGATGTTTCTCCTACTGTTCCTTGTTCCCTCGGCAGAATGACTGGGGGATGAGGGCAGTGGGGGCGGTATTTAAGCTGGGGTTGTGGCCAGGTTCTTAATTCCCACTAGTAATGAATGAAGTCATGGACTCTCCTCCCCTCGATGGAAATAAAATTATCAGGTAAGCATAATTTATGTTTTTAGCTATGATTCAGTCATGCTATTTATACATATTTTATAGTATTATTATAGGACTTATTGGCTTTCCATTAGTTTTCAATATGATAAACTTTTCCACACAGAACATTTTAGTGGAACCTAATGAATCAATTGCCTTTTGGGCCTTTCTTTTATTTTCTGTTGGCAACCGTTTGCTACATCGTGATATAATGAAAAGCAGGCATCTGCTATTTTAGACACGTTTAATAATCGTTATAGAAATTGTATTTCAAGTACCTGACTATCTTATGTTAAAAATAAAAATATATAAAATTACTCTGCTTACTCTTTTTTTTTATACTGGTTCTTAATGCTGTAAAGCAGTAATGAGGAACCACAGCTCATTTTCTGTAATTGCAGCAAAATGCATAAATATTTGTTGCAGAAAAAAATTGCAACTGTGTACATCCCTCAAAATGCAAACAACAATAACTTGCCATTGTCCACATTATTCTTAAAATACGCAAAGCAGTGCTTCAACATCATGTATCTTAGAGACCCCAGCACTATAAATTGCTACATAACCCACTGTTGTTGGTAGTGTCTGTGATATTTCATGACTTTTAGATTTAACCTAATTGATAAGGGCGTATTGTAGCACCTTAGATTTCCTCTACCATGAAACCTTCAGCGTTTTATTTAAAGGGACACTAAACCCAATTTTTTTCTTTCGTGATTCAGATAGAGCATGCAATTTTAAGCAACTTTCTAATTTACTCCTATTATCAAATGTTCTTCATTCTCTTGGTATCTTTATTTGAAAAGCAAGAATGTAAGTTTAGATGCCGGCCCATTTTTGGTGAACAACCTGGGTTGTTCGTGCTGATTGGTTGATACATTCACCCACCAATAAACAAGTGCTGTCCAGGTCTGAACCAAAATAATAGCTTAGATGCCTTCTTTTTCAAATAAAGACAGCAAGAGAACAAAGAAAAATTGATAATAGGAGAAAGAAATTGGGTTCAGTGTCCCTTTAAGAATGCCAAAGGAAAAAAGCATAATTGATGATAAAAGTGAATTGCAAAGTTGTTTAAAATTGCATTCCCTATCTGAATCACAAAACTTTAATTTTGACTTGACTGTCCCTTTAATTATACTTAAAGTTTGATACCCCATTAGTGCTGTACTATTTAGTTCATAAAGGTCCAAGAGTGACCTTCCTTAAGTTTGGGGAACTTCTCATGCTTAAATTACTTATAAAAAGAAGTGGTATATGTAATTCATAAGCATGTTCAGCCTGATGTGACTGTTGCCAATGTCCTATATCTTGTTGCTATTGTTATTGCATCTCACAACTGTGCTGCCACATATGCATTTCTTTCATGTAATTAGCAAGAGTCCATGAGCTAGTGACGTATGGGATATACATTCCTACCAGGAGGGGCAAAGTTTCCCAAACCTCAAAATGCCTATAAATACACCCCTCCCACACCCACAATTCAGTTTTACAAACTTTGCCTCCCATGGAGGTGGTGAAGTAAGTTTGTGCTAGATTCTACGTTGATATACGCTTCGCAGCAGGTTGAAGCCCGGTTTTCCTCTCAGAGTGCAGTGAATGTCAGAGGGATGTGAAGAGAGTATTGCCTATTTGAATACAATGGTCTTCCTCTAGGGATCTATTTCATAGGTTCTCTGTTATCGGTCGTAGAGATTTCTTCTCCTACCTCCCTTTTCAGATCGACGATATACTCTTATATACCATTACCTCTACTGATTCTCGTTTCAGTACTGGTTTGGCTATCTACTATATGTAGATGAGTGTCCAGGGGTAAGTAAGTCTTATTTTTTGTGACACTCTAAGCTATGGTTGGGCACTTTATATGTAAAGTTCTAAATATATGTGTTTAAACTTATATTTGCCATGATTCAGGTTAATCAGTATTCCTTCATTCAGACTGTCAGTTTCATTATTTGGGATAATGCATATGAATATATATTTCTTTCATGTAATTAGCAAGAGTCCATGAGCTAGTGACGTATGGGATATACATTCCTACCAGGAGGGGCAAAGTTTCCCAAACCTTAAAATGCCTATAAATACACCCCTCACCACACCCACAATTCAGTTTTACAAACTTTGCCTCCCGTGGAGGTGGTGAAGTAAGTTTGTGCTTAGATTCTACGTTGATATGCGCTTCGCAACAGGTTGAAGCCCAGTTTTCCTCTCAGAGTGCAGCGAATGTCAGAGGGATGTGAAGAGAGTATTGCCTATTTGAGAACAATGGTCTACCTCTAGGGGATCTATTTCATAGGCTCTCTGTTATCGGTCATAGAGATTTCTTCTCCTACCTCCCTTTTCAGATCGACGATATACTCTTATATACCATTACCTCTACTGATTCTCGTTTCAGTACTTGTTTGGCTATCTGCTATATGTAGATGAATGTCCTGGGGTAAGTAAGTCTTATTTTTTGTGAGAATCTAAGCTATGGTTGGGCACTTTATATGTAAAGTTCTAAATATATGTCTATAAACTTATATTTGCCTTGATTCAGGATAATCGGTATTCCTTATTTTCAGACTGTCAGTTTCATTATTGGGATAATGCATTTAAATTATTTTTCCTTACCTTGAAAATTTTTTAATTTGGCCCTTTTTTTCCTGCGTGCTGTTAGGCTCGCGGGGGCGGGAAATGTTTCTTTTTATTTAGTCATTTTTTTGGCGCGTTTTTTTTTTTTTTGGCGCTAAAAATGTTGTCACTTCCGGCGTGGTAATTACTCCGGAAGTTGTATTCAGACATTTTTTTGCGCCAAAAAAATTTGGGCGTCTTTTTAACTCACATTATTTAGACATTTCTCTTCATTGCTTCTGGTTTCTAGAAGCTTATTATTTTGCATTTTTTCCCATTCCTGAAACTGTCATTTAAGGAATTTGATAATTTTGCTTTATATGTTGTTTTTTCTATTACATATTGCAAGATGTCTCATCCTGACCCTGGATCAAAATCCACTAATGAACAGACGCTGCCTGATGCTGGTTCTACCAAAGTTAAGTGCATATGTTGTAAACTTGTGGTTATTGTTCCTCCAGCTGTAGTTTGTGTTAGTTGCCATGACAAACTTTCCAAAGCAGATTGTGTCTCCATTAGTAATAATCCTTTACCTGTTGTTGTTCCTTCAACATCTAATGTTCAGGATGTTCCTGTTAATATAAAAGAATTTGTTTCTAATTCTATTAAGAAGGCTCTGTCTGTTATTCCTCCTTCCAGTAATCGTAAAAGGTATTTCAAAACTTCTCACATTTCTGATGAATTTTTAGGTGACCGTCATCATTCTGACTTATCTGATTCTGATGAGGTTTTTTCTGGTTCAGAAGATTCTACTACAGATATTGATTCTGATAAATCATCATTTATTTAAAATGGAGTTTATTCGTTCATTACTAAAATAAGTTTTGATTGCATTAGATATGGAGGAATCCAGTCCTCCTGATACTAAAACTGCTAAACGTTTAAATTCGGTTTATAAGCCTCATGTGTTAATTCCGGAAGTTTTTCCAGTTCCTGATGCTATCTCAGATGTGATTGCTAGGGAATGGGATAGTTTGGGTACTTCATTTACTCCTTCTCCAAGGTTTAAGAAATTGTACCCTGTGCCATCTGATAGATTGGAGTTTTGGGATAAAATCCCTAAAGTCGATGGGGCTATCTCTACCCTTGCCAAACGTAATGCTATTCCTACGGCTGATAGCACTTCGTTTAAAGATCCTTTAGATAGGAAAATTGATTCTTTTTTTAAGAAAGGCTTATTTATGTTCAGGTAATTTACTTAGACCTGCTATCTCTTTGGCTGATGTTGCAGCAGCTTCAACTTTTTGGTTGGAGGCTTTAGCGCAACAAGTGACAGATCATAATGCGTATAGCATTGTTAAACTTCTTCAACATGCTAATAACTTTGTTTGTGATGCCATTTTTTATATCATTAGAGTTGATGTCCGGTATATGTCTTTAGCTATTTTAGCTAGAAGAGCTTTGTGGCTTAAATCTTGGAATGTAGATATGACTTCTAAGTCAATTTTGCTTTCTCTCTCTTTCCAAGGTAATAAGTTGTTTGGTTCTCTCACGCATTCCAGTAAATCCAGTGAAGGCTCAGGCGTTTCTGAAATGTGTTTCAGACCTAGAGTTAGCTGGGGTAATTATGCCAGTTCCAATTCTGGAACAGGGTCTGTGGTTTTATTCAAATCTATTTATTGTGCCAAAGAAAGAGAATTCTTTCAGACCAGTTCTGGATCTAAAAATATTGAATCGTTATGTAAGGATACCAACATTCAAAATGGTGACTATAAGAACTAATTTGCCTTTTGTTCAGCAAGGGCACTATATGTCTACAATAGACTTACAGGATGCATACCTGCATATTCCAATTCATCCAGATCACTTTCAGTTTCTGAGATTCTCTTTTCTAAACAAGCATTATCAGTTTATTGCTCTTCCATTTGGTCTGGCAACTGCGCCAAGGATCTTTTTGAAGGTTCTAGGTGCCCTTCTCTCTGTAATCAGAGAACAGGGTATTGCAGTATTTCCTTATTTGGACGATATCTTGGTACTTGCTCAGTCTTTACATTCTGCAGAATCTGACACGAATCAACTTGTGTTGTTTCTTCAAAGACATGGTTGGAGGATCAATTTACCAAAATGTTCCTTGATTCCTCAGACAAGAGTAACCTTTTTAGGTTTCCAAATAGATTCAGTGTCCATGACTTTGTCTCTGACAGAAAAGAGACGTCTGAAATTGGTTTCAGCCTGTCAAAACCTTCAGTCTCAATTGTTCCCTTCGGTAGCATTATGCATGGAGATTTTAGGTCTCATGACTGCTGCTTCGGACGCGATCCCTTTTGCTCGTTTTCACACGAGACCACTCCAGCTTTGTATGCTGAACCAGTGGTGCAGGGATTATACAAGGATATCACAAATAATATCCTTAAATCCCAATGTTCGATCATCTCTAACTTGGTGGATGGATCACCATCGTTTAATTCAAGGGGCCTCTTTTGTTCGTCCAACCTGGACTGTGATTTCAATAGATGCTAGTCTTTCAGGTTGGGGAGCTGTATGGGGATCTCTGACGGCGCAGGGGGTTTGGGAATCTCAGGAGGCGAGATTACCAATCAACATTTTGGAACTCCGTGCGATTTTCAGAGCTCTTCAGTTCTGGCCTTTTCTGAAGAGAGAATCGTTTATCTGTTTCCAAACAGACAATGTCACGACCGTGGCATATGTCAATCATCAAGGTGGGACTCACAGTCCTCAAGCTATGAAAGAAGTATCTCGGATACTTGTATGGGCGGAATCCAGCTCCTGTCTAGTTTCTGCGGTTCACATCCCAGGTGTAGACAATTGGGAAGCGGATTATCTCAGTCGCCAGACGTTACATCCGGGGCGAATGGTCTCTGCATCCAAAGGTTTTTCTTCAGATTGTGCAAATCTGGGGTCTTCCAGAAATAGATCTGATGGCCTCTCATCTGAACAAGAAACTTCCCAGGTATCTGTCCAGATCCCGGGATCCTCAGGCGGAAGCAGTGGATGCGTTGTCAATTCCTTGGAATTATCATCCTGCTTATATCTTTCCGCCTCTAGTTCTTCTTCCGAAAGTAATCTCCAAAATTCTAATGGAGCGCTCATGTGTACTGCTGGTGGCTCCAGCATGGCCTCACAGATTTTGGTTTGCGGATCTCGTTCGGATGGCCAGTTGTCAACCTTGGACACTTCTATCTCAAGGTCCTTTTTTCCATGAGTATCTCAAATCATTAAATTTGAAGGTATGGAAATTGAACGCTTAATTCTTAGTCATAGAGGTTTCTCTGACTCAGTAATTAATACTATGTTACAGGCTGGAAAATCTGTCTCTAGAAGGATTTATTATCGAGTTTGGAAGACTTACATCTCTTGGTGTTCTTCTCATAAATTCTCCTGGCATTCTTTCAGAATTCCTAGAATTTTACAATTTCTTCATTATGGTTTGGATAAAGGTTGTCTGCAAGTTCTTTGAGAGGACAAATTTCTGCTCTTTCTGTTCTTTTTCACCGAAAGATTTCTAATCTTCCTGATATTCATTGTTTTGTACAGGCTTTGGTCCAGATCAAACCTGTCATTAAGCCAATCTCTCCTCCTTGGAGTCTTAATTTGGTTTTGTCAGCTTGACAGGCTCCTCCATTTGAGCCTATGCATTCTCTGGACATTAAAATACTTTCTTGGAAAGTACTGTTCCTTTTGGCTATCTCTTCTGCTAGAAGAGTTTCTGATTTATCTGCTCTTTCTTGTGAATCTCCTTTTCTGATTTTTCATCAGGATAAGGCGGTGTTGCGGACTTCATTTCAATTTTTACCTAAGGTTGTGAATTCTAACAACATTAGTAGAGAAATTGTTGTCCCTTCATTATGTCCTAATTCTAAGGAAAGATCGTTACATTCTTTGGATGTAGTTAGAGCTTTGAAATATTATGTTGAAGCTACTAAAGATTTTAGAAAGACTTCTAGTCTATTTGTTATCTTTTCTGGTTCCAGGAAAGGTCAGGTGGCGTCTTGGTTAAAGTCTTTGATTCATCATGCTTATGTGGAGTCGGGTAAGTCCCCGCTTCAAAGAATTACGGCTCATTCTACTAGGTCAGTTTCTACTTCCTGGGCTTTTAGGAATGAAGCTTCTGTTGATCAGATTTGCAAAGCAGCGACTTGGTCTTCTCTGCATACTTTTACTAAATTCTATCATTTTGATGTGTTTTCTTCTTCTGAAGCAGTTTTAGGTAGAAAAGTACTTCAGGCAGCTGTTTCTGTTTGATTCGTCTGCTTATTATTTCAGTTTTTTCATTATAAAGATTAAAACTTTTTGATTTGGGTTGTGGATTATTTTTTTTCAGCGGAATTGGCTGTCTTTATTTTATCCCTCCCTCTCTAGTGACTCTTGCGTGGAAGTTCCACATCTTGGGTAGTCATTATCCCATACGTCACTAGCTCATGGACTCTTGCTAATTACATGAAAGAAAACATAATTTATGTAAGAACTTACCTGATTAATTCATTTCTTTCATATTAGCAAGAGTCCATGAGACCCACCCTTTTTTGTGGTGATTATTATTTTTTTGTATAAAGCACAATTATTCCAATTCCTTATTTTTTTTATGCTTTCGCTCTTTTATCACCCCACTTCTTGGCTATTCGTTAAACTGAATTGTGGGTGTGGTGAGGGGTGTATTTATAGGCATTTTAAGGTTTGGGAAACTTTGCCCCTCCTGGTAGGAATGTATATCCCATACGTCACTAGCTCATGGACTCTTGCTAATATGAAAGAAAGGAATTTATCAGGTAAGTTCTTACATAAATTATGTTTTTTTTCTTACCTTGAAAATTTTCAATTGACTATTTTTCCCTGCGGGCTGTTAGGCTCGCGGGGGCAGAAAATGCTTCATTTTATTGCACCATTTTTGGCGCAAACCTTTTGGCGCAAAATTTGGTCATTTCCGGCGCTGTAGTTGACGCCGGAAGTTGTTCGTAGTTACGTCATTTTTTTGACGCATGAGTATTCAGATGGTTTTGTGCGCCCAAAAATGTGGGCGTCGGTTTTGGCGTCAGAGGATGTGGCGTCATACTTGGCGCCAAAAGATATGGGCGTTGTACTTAGCGCCAATAATGTGGGCGTCTCACATTATTTAAGTCTCATATTTTTGCTGCTTCTGGTTGCTAGAGGCTTGTTTGTTTTGCATTTTTCTCCCATTCCTGAAACTGTCATTTAAGGAATTTGATCATTTTGCTTTATATGTTGTTTTTTTCTATTACATATTGCAAGATATTTCACATACTGTTCCTGAATCAGAAAATGCGGATTCCTGTTGACTGATATCAGTCCTACCAAAGCTAAGTTCATTTATTTTAATGTTATGAATGTTTATCTTTAGCTATGGTTTGTAATAAGTTATAATGATAAACTTTTACATGCAGAATCTATTAGTATTTATGCTTCATATATTGCTATTCTTTTTACATCTTATGTACAAGATATACTTAGAAATTTATAAGAATATTTTTCTGATTCTATGTTAAAGGCTTTGTCTGACATCCCGCCTTCTAATGACATTTTTAGGTCTTTTTCAAACTTCTTTTTTAGTTGATTAAGTTTCAAAATGACCAACAACATACTGAATTATCCTTCTCTGATGGTGTTTTTTCTCATTCAGAATTTTCTTCATCATATATTGATTGACACTAACAAATCTATTTTTTTATTTTTATTAGAGTACATTTGTTCTTTGTTGAAAATGTGTTGATTATTTTGGATATTGAGGTAACTAGTTCTTTTTCAAGACTAGCTAACATTTTATTTCTGCTTATTTTTCTTCTGTATTTTCAGAAGTTTTTTTCCAGTTCCTGATACTAGGGAATGGAATAGGCTGAGAATTTTCTTTTATTCCTTCTTCAAGGTTTTTAAAATATATTCTTTGCCGGCAGTTAGTTTTCAGTTTTGAGGATTCCCCAAATTAATGGGGCTATCTCTACTCCTGCTAAATATGCTATTGTTTCTATAGCAAAATAGTATTTGTTTTTTTCCTTCAGATGGTTGTATCTTATTTAAGGAAAATTATTTATTTCAGGTACTTTTCTTGGACCTGTAATTTATTTGGATGATGTTGCAATTGCTTCATTTTTCTGTTTGGATACTTTAAGATCAAGTATCGGATTATGATTTATTTAGCATTGTTAAAGGGACAAATCTATTACTCATTTGAAGTTCAGACTAAGTGCTATTGCATTGTCTTGTTATCTTGCATTTGCTTGATTATGCAAGTCCAGTGTGTTGATTGGTCCTTTAACTTGATTAACATGCTAATAATTTCATTTGTGTCTTCATTTTATTGAATATTTTCGCAAATGAGGTTTAATCTATGTCTTTAGCTGTTTTAGCTAGAAGAATTTTGTGATTTCTAAAAATCCATATTTCTTTTTTCCAAGATAATCAATTATTTGGTTCATAATTGGATTCATTTCTTAACTGTTATTCTGGGCTTCAAGATTGACTTCTAAGACTAAAACTTTAAGCTTATTTTAGTTTTGTTCTTACTAAGGAGCGAAATCCTTAATTCTTACCCAAGTAACATGTTTTTAATTGGAAGTTTTTTTCAGTTCAAAGTCAGCTCCCTAAATTTGCATGTATGTGCCGTATTCCAGCTTGGCTGGTAAGGGGCAGGTTAAGACTTTTTTGAAATTTGTTTGGTTCTATTCGGTCCAAAATTCTTAGATTTTGGGTACAGAATAAGATTCAGAGTAAAACCTTCTGTGAGAAGTCTTTTTTCTCTCTATTATATTCCAGCTATTCCAGTAAGGCTAACACATTCCTTAAGTGTGTTTCAGACCTATATATTTTGGTTATTGGTGAAGCGCGGCTGGTCACCCATTGGGGTTCAAGCGCTGTTCAGACCTGGAGTTTTTTGGGGTGTTTGTTCCAGTTCCATTTTTATGAAATGGGTTTGTGGGTTTTTTCAAAACTAAACATTGTTCTAAAGATAGAAAATCTTTTTGAATTGTCATATAAGTATACCATCTTTTAGAATGGTGTTTATATGGTCTATTTTGCCTTGTTTTGTCAATGATGCATTTATTTGTTTACAATAGATACAATAGATGCATATCTTCTGTTTTCATTTCAGATTATTTTCTGAGATTCTCTTTTTTGACAAGCATTACCAATTTGTTGCTTTTCCTTCTGGTCTAGCGACAGTTCTAAGAATCTTTTCAAGGTTCTCAGTGCTCCTTATTTGGACGGTCTCGTGGTACTGGCTCAGTCTTTTCGTTCTGCGGAATCTCATACGATTTAACTTTGTTGTTTCTTCAAGTCATGGTTAGAGGATCTTTTTATCAAAAGCTCCTTGATTCCTCTCACACAAGGGTCACCTTTTTTTAGGTTTCCAGATAGATTGTGTCAATGTCTTTGTCTCTAACAGACAAGTGACAATTTATTGGGTTCCGTTTGTCGGAATCTTCAGTCTCTATTTCCTTCAGTTGCTATATATGCATGGAATTTTAGGTCTCATGGCTGCAGCGTTGGATTCGACTATCTTTGCTCATTCTCATAGGAAACCTTTCCATTTTTTTTATGCTGAATAATGGTGCAGGGATTCTAGGATATCACTTTTTATATCTTTGAATTCTAATGTTTAACTATCTTTGATCAGTGGTTAAGTTCTTCATCATTTAGTTCTACGGGTCTCTTCGGTTCTTTCAACCTAGACCATGATCTTTATAGATGCAAGTCTTTCAGGTTGGGAAGCTGTCTGAGGATCTCTGTCAGCACAAGGGGTTTGGAAATCTCAGGAGGCGAGATTACCACTCAGCATTTTGGAACTCCGTGCGATTTTCAGAGCTCTTCAGTTCTGGCCTCTTCTGAAGAGAGAATTGTTTATTTATTTTCAGACAGACAATGTCACAACCGTGGCGTATGTCAATCATCAAGGGGGGACTCACAGTCCTCAGGCTATGAAGAAGTATCTTGGATACTTGTATGGGCGGAATCCAGCTCCTGTCTAATTTCTGTGGTTCATATCCCAGGTATAGACAATTGGGAAGCGGATTATCTCAGTCGCCAGATGTTACATCCGGGCGAATGGTCTCTTCATCCAGAGGTATTTCTTCAGATTGTTAAAATCTGGGGACTTCCAGAAATAGATCTGATGGCCTCTCATCTAAACAAGAAACTTCCCAGGTATCTGTTCAGATCCAGGGATTCTCAGGCGGAAGCAGTGGACGCGTTGTCGCTTCCTTGGAATTATCATTCTGCTTATATTTTTCCTCCTCTAGTTCTTCTTCCAAAAGTGATTTTCGAAATCCTAATGGAGCGGTCATTTGTACTGCTGGTGGCTCCAGCATGGCCTCACAGGTTTTGGTATGCGGATCTCGTTCGGATGGCCAATTGCCAACCTTGGACACTTCCATTAAGGCCAGACCTTCTGTCTCAAGGCCCATTTTTCCATCAGGATCTCAAATCATTAAATTTGAAGGTATGGAAATTGAACGCTTAATTCTTAGTCATAGAGGTTTTTCTGACTCAGTAATTAATACTATGTTACAGGCTCGTACATTTGTGTCTAGGAAGATCTATTACCGAGTCTGGAAGACTTTCATTTCTTGGTGTTCTTCACATAAATTCTCTTGGCATTTTTTTTAGAATTCCTAGAATTTTACAATTTCTTCAAGATGGTTTGGATAAGGGTTTGTCTGCAAGTTCCTTGAAGGACAAATCTCTGCTCTTTCTGTTCTTTTTAACAGAAAGATTGTTAATCATCCTGATATTCATTGTTTTGTACAGGCTTTGGTTCGCATCAAGCCTCACATTAAGTCAATCTCTCCTCCTTGGAGTCTCAATTTGGTGCTGAGGGCTTTACAGGCTCCTCCGTTTAAACCTTTGCATTCTCTGGACATTAAATTACTTTCTTGGAAAGTATTGTTTCTTTTGGCTGTCTCTTCTCCTAGAAGAGTTTCTGAGTTATCTGCTCTTTCTTGTGAATCTCCTTTTCTGATTTTTCATCAGGATAAGGCAGTGTTATGGACTTCATTTAAATTTAAAAGGTTGTGAATTCTAACGACATTAGTAGAGAAATTGTTGTCCCTTCATTGTGTCCAAATCCTAAGAATTCTCTAGAGAGGTCTTTGCATTCTTTGGATATAGTTAGAGTTTTGAAATATTATTTTTAAACTTCTAAAGATTTCAGAACGACTTCTAGTCTATTTGTTATCTTTTCGGGTTCTAGGAAAGGTCAGAAGGCTTCTGCCTTTTCTTTGGTGTCCTGGTTTAAATCTTTGATTCATCATGCTTATGTGGAATCGGGTAAAACTCCGTCTCAGAGGATTACGGCTCATTCTACTAGGTCAGTTTCTACTTCCTGGGCTTTTATGAATGAAGCTTCTGTTGATCAGATTTGAAAAGCAGCAATTTGGTCTTCTTTGCTTATTTTTACTAAATTCTACCATTTTGATGTGTTTTCTTCTTCTGAAGCAGTTTTTGGTAGAAAAGTACTTCAGGCAGCTGTTTCAGTTTGATTCTTCTGCTTATGATTTCATTTTTTTTCTTTATAAGATTAAAACTTTTTGATTTGGGTTGTGTATTATTTTTTCAGCGGAATTGGCTGTCTTTATTGGCTGTCTTGGGTATCTGCTATCCCATACGTCACTAGCTCATGGACTCTTGCTAATTAGATGAAAGAAAACATAATTTATGTAAGAACTTACCTGATAAATTCATTTCGTTCATATTAGCAAGAGTCCATGAGGCCCACCCTTTTTGTGGTGGTTATGATTTTTTTGTATAAAGCACAGTTATTCCAATTCCTTATTTTTGATGCTTTCGCTCCTTTCTTATCACCCCACTTCTTGGCTATTCGTAAAACTGAATTGTGGGTGTGGTGAGGGGTGTATTTATAGGCATTTTGAGGTTTGGGAAACTTTGCCCCTCCTGGTAGGAATGTATATCCCATACGTCACTAGCTCATGGACTCTTGCTAATATGAAAGAAATTAATTTATCAGGTAAGTTCTTACATAAATTATGTTTTTTTGCAGATCCTATTTTTTTATTTATTTATATTTTTTACATTACATGTATTGTGCATTACCTGGATTGTGCCATCACTGGATAACCTCAATAAAGATAAAATTATAATACAAAAAAAAAAAGAATATATGATGAACTCTAATACATAATTTGAAAAGGCGTTATTAATGTGAGGCTTATTTTAAGTTTGAACAGGAACAGGCTTTGAGAGTTATGGGGGAAAAATAATCTTTACTATTTTTGTAAAGCAAAATGTAGTGTGTGGATCATGCTAAGTTGGTTAACCTGTTGACTCATAAAAAAACAAACCGTACTGTGCACTACTAATTTTAGTATGCAAGGAGTAAATATTTTTAGATTATAAAAACAGAAGCCTGGGTGACCTCTTAGCCAGGTTAAAATCATTGAAATTAAACTTTCATGGTTTAGATAGATTAAAGATTTTAAAGGGACATGAAACCCAAAATATTTCTTTTGTGGTTCAGATAGAGAATACAATTTACTTCTTTTATCAAAATTGATCTTTTGTCAAAACATGTTATTCTTTGTTGAAGAGATATCTAGATAGGTAGCATACACATGTTTGGAGCAATACATGACGGAAAATAGTGCTGCCATCTAGTGCTCTTGCTAATGTATAATATTGTTGCAAAACTACTGCCATATAGTGCTGCAGACACGTGCACACTCCTGAACTTACCTTCCTGCTTTTCAACAAATGATAAGAATAAAACAAAGAAAATAAGATAATAAAAGTAAATTGGAAATGATAAATGTGGGTTTTATGATCCTTTTAAATTATTTTTTTAAATGTATCTCTCTTAAAACCCTATGTTAAAACATGATCTTTTTTTAGACTTAGTAGTTTGCACAGGGTTTGAGCATTATATGGCATGAACTTACCTCAATATGCTCTCATGTAAAGACTCTTAAGTTTCAACTCAAGTAAATTTGATAATAGATATAAATAGATTTTTTTTTTTTTTATCAGGTGGTAAGAGTCCACAAGCCATTACTCCTGGTATTCAACTCCTGGTCACTAGGAGGAGGCAAAGATTTCCAAAGGTCTGAGTACTTAATCCCTCCCACCTCTGGTATTCCAGTCTTATCTTTGTCTCCTCAGGAGGAAGGTGAAGAATTGAGGTGCTGCAGATTCTTCATTGAGGGGGTCCTCAGACTGATTTGAGGCCCATTTTCTTGATCAGAGTGCTGCTACTTGAGAGAGAGGAGAAAGTGGAGTATTGGGCAGTGACACAATTACACCCAGTGAGGAGTTAGTCAAAAGCCTGTCATGGGGACAAGTCCCTTAGACTCCTCCTGTTGGATTGTCGATATACTCTAAACACAGAACCTCTGCTGTTAAGTTTACAGCACTGGATAGTCTCTTTACTGGAAGTAATCATTTATACAGCTTGTCATGTAAAAGGTGAGTGACATTGTATGATAGATATATATATATATATATAGATATATATATATATATATATACATATATACATACATCATACAAATTAATATTTCATTTAAATGAAATAAAACCTGGGATAGATGTGTGGACCATCGTAACATACATATCTATTTTAGCCAAACTGGATACATCAAAAGACTCAGACCCTTGCTGTCAAATACACATTACAGATCTGATGTCTCAAAGAACAAAGGGAATAGACTTGTCTAAATGATGAGGAGGTCACTTCAAAGGAACCTTATCACACTGTATTCTCAGATTTGATTTCCAAATGGAATTAACTTTCTACCTAGCTGATCATAGGACCCCTGTAGTTAGGAGACACAATTCTACCTTATACCCAGGATGGAAGACAAATGTGACCATTTCTCACTTGTGAGTTAATTAATACACACTGGGCTCAATATACAAACACCCAGACTTAACGTCTGTGTTGAATATAGCAGAGGAAGTATCCTTTATCTTGTATGAGATGAACTCCATATAAGAATTGCAATTTTAAAGTTTAAATTGTCTATGTAATTTTCATATAGTTAATATACTCAATACTGTATGAATGTGTGTGTGTGTGTGTGTGTATGTATATATATATATATATATATATATATAGATAGATATATATAGATATATATATTATATTTATCATCCCTGACACATGTTACAATTATGAAGTGAATTAAATAAATAACTGTATTGGTTAACTTTAAAATGCTTGACAAACTTTGTTCAGAATAAATTACATGTTTATTCAGATATCTAATGTATAAGAGTTTCTGAATTGACTGGTACATACCTATATAACTGGTACAATGATTTACATCATAATTATGTTTCTTTCATGTAATTAGCAAGAGTCCATGAGCTAGTGACGTATGGGATATACATTCCTACCAGGAGGGGCAAAGTTTCCCAAACCTCAAAATGCCTATAAATACACCCCTCACCACACCCACAATTCAGTTTTACAAACTTTGCCTCCTATGGAGGTGGTGAAGTAAGTTTGTGCTAGATTCTACGTTGATATGCGCTCCGCAGCAAGTTGGAGCCCGGTTTTCCTCTCAGCGTGCAGTGAATGTCAGAGGGATGTGAGGAGAGTATTGCCTATTTGAATGCAGTGATCTCCTTCTACGGGGTCTATTTCATAGGTTCTCTGTTATCGGTCGTAGAGATTCATCTCTTACCTCCCTTTTCAGATCGACAATATATACTCTTATTTATATACCATTACCTCTGCTGATTCTCGTTTCAGTACTGGTTTGGCTTTCTACAAACATGTAGATGAGTGTCCTGGGGTAAGTAAATCTTATTTTCTGTGACACTCTAAGCTATGGTTGGGCACTTTGTTTATAAAGTTCTAAATATATGTATTCAAACATTTATTTGCCTTGACTCAGAATGTTCAACATTCCTTATTTTTCAGACAGTCAGTTTCATATTTGGGATAATGCATTTGAATTAATCATTTTTTCTTACCTTCAAAAATTTGACTCTTTTTTCCCTGTGGGCTGTTAGGCTCGCGGGGGCTGAAAATGCTTCATTTTATTGCGTCATTTTTCGCGCGGACTTTTTTGGCGCAAAAAAAAAAAAATCTTTTCCGTTTCCGGCGTCATACGTGTCGCCGGAAGTTGCGTCATTTTTTGACGTTATTTTGCGCCAAAAATGTCGGCGTTACGGATGTGGCGTCATTTTTGGCGCCAAAAGCATTTAGGCGCCAAATAATGTGGGCGTCTTATTTGGCGCTAAAAAATATGGGCGTCGCTTTTGTCTCCACATTATTTAAGTCTCATTTTTCATTGCTTCTGGTTGCTAGAAGCTTGTTCTTTGGCATTTTTTCCCATTCCTGAAACTGTCATTTAAGGAATTTGATCAATTTTGCTTTATATGTTGTTTTTTCTCTTACATATTGCAAGATGTCTCACGTTGCATCTGAGTCAGAAGATACTATAGGAAAATCGCTGTCTAGTGCTGGATCTACCAAAGCTAAGTGTATCTGCTGTAAACTTTTGGTAGCTATTCCTCCGGCTGTTGTTTGTATTAATTGTCATGACAAACTTGTTAATGCAGATAATATTTCCTTTAGTAAAGTACCATTGCCTGTTGCAGTTCCTTCAACATCTAAGGTGCAGAATGTTCCTGATAACATAAGAGATTTTGTTTCTGAATCCATCAAGAAGGCTATGTCTGTTATTTCTCCTTCTAGTAAACGTAAAAAATCTTTTAAAACTTCTCTCCCTACAGATGAATTTTTAAATGAACATCATCATTCTGATTCTGATGACTCTTCTGGTTCAGAGGATTCTGTCTCAGAGATTGATGCTGATAAATCTTCATATTTATTTAAAATGGAATTTATTCGTTCTTTACTTAAAGAAGTACTAATTGCTTTAGAAATAGAGGATTCTGGTCCTCTTGATACTAATTCTAAACGTTTAGATAAGGTATTTAAATCTCCTGTGGTTATTCCAGAAGTTTTTCCTGTTCCTAATGCTATTTCTGAAGTAATTTCCAAAGAATGGGATAAATTGGGTAATTCATTTACTCCTTCTAAACGTTTTAAGCAATTATATCCTGTGCCGTCTGACAGATTAGAATTTTGGGACAAAATCCCTAAAGTTGATGGGGCTATTTCTACCCTTGCTAAACGTACTACTATTCCTACGTCAGATGGTACTTCGTTTAAGGATCCTTTAGATAGGAAAATTGAATCCTTTCTAAGAAAAGCTTATCTGTGTTCAGGTAATCTTCTTAGACCTGCTATATCATTGGCTGATGTTGCTGCAGCTTCAACTTTTTGGTTGGAAACTTTAGCGCAACAAGTAACAGATCATGATTCTCATGATATTATTATTCTTCTTCAGCATGCTAATAATTTTATCTGTGATGCCATTTTTGATATTATCAGAGTTGATGTCAGGTTTATGTCTCTAGCTATTTTAGCTAGAAGAGCTTTATGGCTTAAAACTTGGAATGCTGATATGGCTTCTAAATCAACTCTACTTTCCATTTCTTTCCAGGGTAACAAATTATTTGGTTCTCAGTTGGATTCTATTATCTCAACTGTTACTGGTGGGAAAGGAACTTTTTTACCACAGGATAGAAAATCTAAGGGTAAAAACAGGGCTAATAATCGTTTTCGTTCCTTTCGTTTCAACAAAGAACAAAAGCCTAATCCTTCATCCTCAGGAGCAGTTTCAGTTTGGAAACCATCTCCAGTCTGGAATAAATCCAAGCCTGCTAGAAAGGCAAAGCCTGCTTCTAAGTCCACATGAAGGTGCGGCCCTCATTCCAGCTCAGCTGGTAGGGGGCAGGTTACGTTTTTTCAAAGAAATTTGGATCAATTCTGTTCACAATCTTTGGATTCAGAACATTGTTTCAGAAGGGTACAGAATTGGTTTCAAGATGAGACCTCCTGCAAAGAGATTTTTTCTTTCCCGTGTCCCAGTAAATCCAGTGAAAGCTCAAGCATTTCTGAATTGTGTTTCAGATCTAGAGTTGGCTGGAGTAATTATGTCAGTTCCAGTTCCGGAACAGGGGATGGGGTTTTATTCAAATCTCTTCATTGTACCAAAGAAGGAGAATTCCTTCAGACCAGTTCTGGATCTAAAAATATTGAATCGTTATGTAAGGATACCAACGTTCAAGATGCTAACTGTAAGGACTATCTTGCCTTTTGTTCAGCAAGGGCATTATATGTCCACAATAGATTTACAGGATGCATATCTGCATATTCCGATTCATCCAGATCATTATCAGTTCCTGAGATTCTCTTTTCTGGACAAGCATTACCAGTTTGTGGCTCTGCCGTTTGGCCTAGCTACAGCTCCAAGAATTTTTACAAAGGTTCTCGGTGCCCTTCTGTCTGTAATCAGAGAACAGGGTATTGTGGTATTACCTTATTTGGACGATATCTTGGTACTTGCTCAGTCTTTACATTTAGCAGAATCTCATACGAATCGACTTGTGTTGTTTCTTCAAGATCATGGTTGGAGGATCAATTTACCAAAAAGTTCATTGATTCCTCAGACAAGGGTAACCTTTCTGAGTTTCCAGAGAGATTCAGTGTCCATGACTCTGTCTTTAACAGACAAGAGACGTCTAAAATTGATTTCAGCTTGTCGAAACCTTCAGTCACAATCATTCCCTTCGGTAGCCTTATGCATGGAAATTCTAGGTCTTATGACTGCTGCATCGGACGCGATCCCCTTTGCTCGTTTTCACATGCGACCTCTTCAGCTCTGTATGCTGAATCAATGGTGCAAGGATTACACAAAGATATCTCAATTAATATCTTTAAAACCGATTGTTCGACACTCTCTAACGTGGTGGACAGATCACCATCATTTAATTCAGGGGGCTTCTTTTGTGCTTCCGACCTGGACTGTAATTTCAACAGATGCAAGTCTCACAGGTTGGGGAGCTGTGTGGGGATCTCTGACGGCACAAGGAGTTTGGGAATCTCAGGAGGTGAGATTACCGATCAATATTTTGGAACTCCGTGCAATTTTCAGAGCTCTTCAGTTTTGGCCTCTTCTGAAGAGAGAATCGTTCATTTGTTTTCAGACAGACAATGTCACAACTGTGGCATACATCAATCATCAAGGAGGGACTCACAGTCCTCTGGCTATGAAAGAAGTATCTCGAATTATGGTTTGGGCGGAATCCAGCTCCTGTCTAATCTCTGCGGTTCATATCCCAGGTATAGACAATTGGGAAGCGGATTATCTCAGTCGCCAAACGTTGCATCCGGGCGAATGGTCTCTTCACCCAGAGGTATTTCTTCAGATTGTTCAAATGTGGGAACTTCCAGAAATAGATCTGATGGCGTCTCATCTAAACAAGAAACTTCCCAGGTATCTGTCCAGATCCCGGGATCCTCAGGCGGAGGCAGTGGATGCATTATCACTTCCTTGGAAGTATCATCCTGCCTATATCTTTCCGCCTCTAGTTCTTCTTCCAAGAGTAATCTCCAAGATTCTGAAGGAATGCTCGTTTGTTCTGCTGGTAGCTCCGGCATGGCCTCACAGGTTTTGGTATGCGGATCTTGTCCGGATGGCCTCTTGCCAACCGTGGACTCTTCCGTTAAGACCAGACCTTCTGTCGCAAGGTCCTTTTTTCCATCAGGATCTGAAATCCTTAAATTTAAAGGTATGGAGATTGAACGCTTGATTCTTGGTCAAAGAGGTTTCTCTGACTCTGTGATTAATACTATGTTACAGGCTCGTAAATCTGTATATATTATAGAGTCTGGAAGACTTATATTTCTTGGTGTCTTTCTCATCATTTTTCTTGGCATTCTTTTAGAATACCGAGAATTTTACAGTTTCTTCAGGATGGTTTAGATAAGGGTTTGTCCGCAAGTTCTTTGAAAGGACAAATCTCTGCTCTTTCTGTTCTTTTTCACAGAAAGATTGCTATTCTTCCTGATATTCATTGTTTTGTACAAGCTTTGGTTCGTATAAAACCTTTTATTAAGTCAATTTCTCCTCCTTGGAGTTTGAATTTGGTTCTGGGAGCTCTTCAAGCTCCTCCGTTTGAACCTATGCATTCATTGGACATTAAATTACTTTCTTGGAAAGTTTTGTTCCTTTTGGCCATCTCTTCTGCCAGAAGAGTTTCTGAATTATCTGCTCTTTCTTGTGAGTCTCCTTTTCTGATTTTTCATCAGGATAAGGCGGTGTTGCGAACTTCTTTTGAATTTTTACCTAAAGTTGTGAATTCCAACAACATTAGTAGAGAAATTGTGGTTCCTTCATTATGTCCTAATCCTAAGAATTCTAAGGAGAAATCGTTGCATTCTTTGGATGTTGTTAGAGCTTTGAAATATTATGTTGAAGCTACTAAGTCTTTCCGAAAGACTTCTAGTCTATTTGTTATCTTTTCCGGTTCTAGAAAAGGCCAGAAAGCTTCTGCCATTTCTTTGGCATCTTGGTTGAAATCTTTAATTCATCTTGCCTATGTTGAGTCGGGTAAAACTCCGCCTCAGAGGATTACAGCTCATTCTACTAGGTCAGTTTCTACTTCCTGGGCGTTTAGGAATGAAGCTTCGGTTGATCAGATTTGCAAAGCAGCAACTTGGTCCTCTTTGCATACTTTTACTAAATTCTACCATTTTGATGTATTTTCTTCTTCTGAAGCAGTTTTTGGTAGAAAAGTACTTCAGGCAGCGGTTTCAGTTTGAATCTTCTGCTTATGTTTTTCATTAAATTTTATTTTGGGTATGGATTATTTTCAGCAGGAATTGGCTGTCTTTATTTTATCCCTCCCTCTCTAGTGACTCTTGTGTGGAAAGATCCACATCTTGGGTAATCATTATCCCAAACGTCACTAGCTCATGGACTCTTGCTAATTACATGAAAGAAAACATAATTTATGTAAGAACTTACCTGATAAATTCATTTCTTTCATATTAGCAAGAGTCCATGAGGCCCGCCCTTTTTTTGTGGTGGTTATGATTTTGTATAAAGCACAATTATTCCAATTCCTTATTTTATATGCTTTCGCACTTTTTTTATCACCCCACTTCTTGGCTATTCGTTAAACTGAATTGTGGGTGTGGTGAGGGGTGTATTTATAGGCATTTTGAGGTTTGGGAAACTTTGTCCCTCCTGGTAGGAATGTATATCCCATACGTCACTAGCTCATGGACTCTTGCTAATATGAAAGAAATGAATTTATCAGGTAAGTTCTTACATAAATTATGTTTTTATACACTCAGACATTGTCAAGAAATATCCTCAGATAATGGAATATAGTTATATTAAATGGAATAAAAATCCAATATAAATATATCTATATATTCAGTTCCCTCAGAATTTAATTTTTACTTACATGTATGTGTATGATATAAATATAACTAGAAAGTGCAACAAAATATATAACAGAATATGAAATGATACTATTAAAATCAAATTGATGAGTATAATGAAAATATTATTAAAATCCCTTAATCTCTTACACATATGGTGGACTTGCCCAGTTATCCAACCTCTTTGGAGAGACATATACGCACTCCTTCAGTCACTTAGTCTCACCCCCCCTCGCACCCCAGAGGTAGCCCTCCTCCATATGCAGATGCCTAACCTCTCCCCCTCCGGGGAGGCTCTTACAATTTATATCCTTATGGCTACGAAACTAGCATTGGCCAGAGCCTGGAAAGAGGAAAAACCTCCCTCTCTTTCACAGGTGATTTCCATAGTACACTTTATCGGACAAATGGAACAGTATTCGTACAAAGCCCTAGATAAAGTGGACTCTTATCATGCTATATGGTCACCATGGAGCACGAAATTTCCAAATTGGAATATAAACCCCGGGTCTTCACACTGTGAGACACCTTCCTCCCCCTTTTTTTTTTTTTTTTCTTTTTTCTCCCCCTTCTCCCTCTATCTCCTCCCCCCACACCCACACCACATCCCTTCCGTCCAGCTCTACTATCTTGACCTAACGATACCAGTATCATCTCGTCACTCTACCCAGACACAGCTACTTGTTTTATCCTCCCTATACATCCCCTATCGAAAAAGAGACTTGTTGCTATATTTATTTTGCCTATTTCCATGCTCTACTTTTACAATGTACTTTTATTGTATATTTATTACCCCAGGTCACTGTGGACCTTGCTGTACTATTCTTAAAGGCATTATTATGTTAATTTAAAGGTTGTCTCAATAAAAATTTATGATTCAAAAAAAATAAAAAATCCCTTAATCTCCAAAAATAAAAATAGCCCTTTAAATACATCCCTTAAGATATACCATAAACAGAAAATTGTCTGGAACAAATATATATATATATATATATATATATATATATATAACTGATTTTTAGAATGAAGGGCACTCTCAGGATTTGTGATAATTGCGTAACAGCAAAATTTATTCTTTTTTTTTTTTTTTTTTTTATTTGTATCAAGAGATAACAAAAGCATATGTTTTACAATCAAAATTTTTTTTACAAAATATGCTAAAACATGAAAACGAGAGAGTACAACACAGATATGTTGTATCGAATTACATCTCAGTCACTGGATATCTCCACCTAGCGATTACTAGTGATCTCAACATTACAGTGTCTGGTCATATACTGTATATACAAAATCCCCAAAACGACCAACATAAGCAGAAAAGATAATACGTCCAATTACAAGCGGTCGCTAACATTCTCGACCGAGCTAACCTATGTATAATTCGTCACTATAGTTATACTACTTACAAATTAAAACAAACAGGACCCCACCTCGGATACAAATAGTGGGCTCCAACACTCCTACCCCAATACGCCTGGACTCCTCTCGCCTGTGAGCCCCTCTGTTCCCCTCCCTTCCCCCCTCTCCTCTTGATCTGCCTATTTGGTTACAACTTACATATCAGTCGAGAATATATGACCAGAAATAGTACACATTCATCAGTCAACCAAAATTACCACAAAAAAAGACCACATCAAAAAAGAGAACAAACAAACAAAAAAAAAAAAAAAAAGGTCCCTCTCATCCCAACCCCCCCCCCCAGACCCTCACTCCGCGTCCTCCGCCCAGTCCCCGGGAAAATGGCCTGCTAAAATATTTGTCAAAACGAAATCGGATTCCCTAAATGGTTTAATCATTTTTTTCTGATAAGCTGGAGGCAGGGATCTTATAAATTTCTCCCATTTTCTGAAGAACGCGGGCAAGTATTGATCGTGCGGGAAGGGCATGTTGTACTGCTCTGTTGTATATTGACTAACTACCGCCGCTTTAAGTTGAACCAATGTGGGTGCCGAACATGACTTCCATAGTTTAAGGATAAGATTGCGCCCTGTTAGTATTATTGTGCTTATAAGGCGATAATTTTTTTTAAGACCTTGATATCTCACCAAAAAGAAAATCTCAATGGGAGCTAACTCATGCTCCAATTTTAAAACAGTGCTCATCCAATATGCGATCTTACTCCAAAATTGTCGAGTTTTTGGGCAGCCCCATAGACAATGGAATAAGTCTGCATCCATCCTCGAGCATCTGGAGCATAAAACCTTTGCGTTATACCATTTAGAAAGCATGCCGGGGGTAAAATACCTCTTGAGCTCGATTTTTATCTGAGATTCTCTCCAACCGGTAGGGACCCAATTCTGTTGAATAATTTTAAAACTTCCTACAATGGTTTGCTCATCTATATCAGGGAATTGGATAGACCATTTAGAAATCATCTCGCCTACCTGTAAATCCGAAGATTTCTGAGTTACAAGTTGATATAAAGGGGAAATTCGAAATTTCCCTGCTACATACAGGGAGATCCTGGGCTGTAACTCACCCAAAGACCAATTATTCCCGAAGTTATTATGCAACTCCTATAAGAAATGCCTGACTTGAAGGTAGGCGTAAAATTCTCGCGGCCCTAGACTGAATTTATTTGCAATTTCAGTGTAGGTTAATAGATATCCGTCTGGTCCCAGAAATTGACTCATGGCATTTAAGCCTTTCAAATGCCAGTCTTTAAATATCTGACTTGAAGGTCCAGGGCAAAAATTGGGATTACCACATATGGGTAAATATTGTGAGAGATACGGGGAGTAATCTAACGCAGTACACAACCTCTGCCATGCTATAATTATATTCCTAAAAGTGGACAGACTAAATATGTTTGAAGGGAGAGAGGTCATCGGGCAATGTAATAAAGCCTTCAAATTAAACGGGGCCACTACCCGCGACTCCCAAATGGTCGCCGAGATCTGGTCCTTACCCGTTATCTAATCTAATGCAAATCTAGCTATGATCACTAGATTATACATCTGAATGTTAGGAAGTGCGAGGCCAGCTGCCAGCTTAGAATTCATGAGTCGATGAACGGCGATCCGTGGTTTACTACCTTTCCATAGAAATCTGGAGCAAGCACTATTATATGTAACAATGTCTTCATGGTGTAGAAATAACGGAATATTTTGAAATATATACATAAGTTTCGGGAAAATAATTGATTTAATTAATGTTACCCGTGCAGATAAAGAAATAGGCAGTGAAGTCCATTCATCCAGTTTTTTTTTTACAGCAACTAACCCCGAACGCGTAATTCAACTTATACCAATCCTCTGGGTTTCTGGAAATATAGAGCCCCAAATAGTTATTCTGAGAGACTTCCACAAAGGGATGTTTTACGTCACCTAAAGGATTTCTATAGAGCCACATTAATTCTGATTTCATTGTGTTAACCCGGAATCCGGAGATCTCACCAAACTCATGGATAATATCCTGGAGAATTGGCAGCGAAACCGAAAGATTAGATAGACATATCAACAGATCATCCGCATATAATAGAAGAACCAGTTTCTCACCTGCAAACGAAATACCTTCTAGTTCTTGACGTAATCGTATGGCCAGTGGTTCCAAACTGATATTAAATAATAGGGGGGATAGTGGACACCCCTGTCTGGTCCCTCTATGCATAACGAATCGTTGGGAGGTCACATTGTTAATAATGACCGATGAAGTGGGAGCACTATAGATTAACCTAATATAATTATGAAAGAACCCGGAGAAACCAAACTTCTCTAGAGTAATGAATAGATGGTCCCAACTGACCCGATCAAAGGCCTTCTCAGCGTCGACCGTAAGAATGGCCTTGTCAAGAATATCGTTGCTATAAGAGGCCTTGTGTTTGTTCCAATAAGACTCAATGAGAACTAATAATTTCCTGGTGTTTCTCACAGGATTCCGGCCGGGCATAAATCCGGATTGGTTCTCATGGATTAGGTCCCCGATATAAGGTTTCAATCTGGAAGCTATGATAGATGCTAATAATTTATAGTCGGTGTTAAGGACAGAAATAGGTCTAAATGAACTAGGAAGCTCCGGGTCCTTGCCCTTTTTTAAAATTAGCGTTATGTTTGCCGCGGCGAAAGAAGGCGAACAGTTAATATTATCTGAGAAATAGAAATTGAATAGCCTAGACAGAATAGGGGTCACCTGAGATTGTAACATTCGATAAAATTCAATGGGGAATGAGTCGGGCCCGGCCGCTTTGTTGGGTTTAGCGTTCTTAATTGCAGATCTGATCTCCTCCTCAGAAATGGGGGCGTTAATAACTTCCAAGGCTTCCGGCGCTAGTCTCGGGGTCTTGATCTTCGACCAGAATTTTATTTGCTGTCCTGCATTAGACGGTTCTGATTTGTACAAGTCTTGGAAAAAGTCAAAGAACACTCGTTCGATATCGGGGTGGCTCGTGAACCTCTTTGTGATGGTGTATGGTCTTTCCTACGGCGCTAACTTATAAGACTTAAGCTCCTATAACGAGAGGGTCTCTAGATACCCAAGAGGGAGTTAAACAGAATAGTTAAGTGTTTAGGAGCGCCTATTAAAAGGCTAAGTCTAAAGAGGGTATAAATAAATAAATAAATAAATAAAAATATGTCGTTAAGTATACCAGCACAAGGAGCCCAAGTGTGTAAAGGGTATTAACAAGTTTAATATAGCTTTTAAATTAACAATTTATTAAGGCAATATCTTAGTGTCTATAATCGCAAACAGATTTACAAAAGCATAAAAGTATATGGATCCATATCACTTCATAAATAAACAAAAAACATTCACTGGTGTACTGTATCTAATAAAATCAATTTTACAGTCTATGATAAAACTGGTTTGGATAAAGTCAAAAGGATGTACAAATGATACAGTAAAATACAGTAAAATACAATAGAATAAAATACAATACAGTAAAATACAATAAAATACAAAAATAATGCAATAAAATTCAGAAATGATGTAAAAAAGCAGCCAATAGGGATAGGTCGTGTGGCCTAGGATAAAAACAAATATGTGAAAAAAGTCTTCCTGATTTGATTTAAGAAAAAATGTGATAATCTTTTTGAAAAATAAAGTGAAATGTTGTTTTTAGCCTGATGAAGGATGTGATAAAAATGTGTGAGTCCCCTCGTGAGAAGTCAAAAAGTGTCCAAAATTAAGTCAATAATCCACAAAAAAGTCACTTATAAAAAACAAAAATCCAAAAATGTCAAAAAAATGATGAAATCCAAAAGAATTTAGTAGTGATAGTGTGATGTCCAATAAAAGTCAAAAAATGCCACCTGTGTTTATGGATCAAACTGTGAATAGCTGAAAAAATGGAAATCCAACTGACCAATTTCTTGAAAATATTGGATATAAGAAACAATGAATATAAAAAAGATATATAAAAAAAAGGGTTATGAAAAATGTTTATAAAAAATGTAAGACGATCCAATCCCTGTGAAAAAAGAAAAGTACAACATAGAGCAGTATCGTTTAAAATACGTTTGCACAAGTAGAAATAAAACTCACCATATATGCCAACGCGTTTCGGCCCACCAATAGGGCCTTTATCAAGACTGATATATGGTTGGTGAGAGTGCTTGCTTTATACTTGTTTGATTTATGACATTTGCGCCAAAATTCTCAATTGCGCCAAAAATTTGCGCCAAAAGTAAGCCTTTGAACCCGGAAGTATAGGATAGACCGGATATGAGTAGCTTCGGTTTCGGATAAAAACATATATTACAATATTATGGCCCATATATAAGTCCTTTGTTTTAGACTCATTTTGTTAATGTCCCTTATAAGTAATAATTGGCAGTTGGGGACTTACTGGGTGTCTTGTACCGGATGTTTACATTCTACCGGAAGTTAACTGAAACCGGAAGTTGATTTTAAGAGCAAAATTTGACCGGAAGTGTGATACCGATAGTAACATTTGTTACACTATGGAGGCCCAGATTTAATATTGATTACTGCCCTCCTTAAGGACTCATTGTGCTGGTAACCCCAAAAAACATTAATTCGGCAGTTCGTGCCTTACTAGCCCCATAATTGGTACTCGATTCCTGAGGAAGCCGTTCAACCGGAAGTGGATACATACCGGAAGTTAACAGAAACCGGAAATTGGTTTCTTACGTGGAAAGCAGAATTTGTCTAGGGGAGGCGGTAGACATGTGTCTGAGATTTGTGAATGAAAACATTGTGGGATCTTGAGTTTAGTATGGGAATCATTCACCTGTTTTGTTAAAATGACATAAAATAAGGAACATAAAATAAATAAAGAAAGAAGTTTTTGATTAAAACTGTGAACATAAAATCAATAAAGAAGTTTTTGATTAAAACTGTGATGTGGTCTCCAAATCTGAGATTCGTTTATAATTATTCATTTTAATCGCATATAAATTCTGACCTAAGTGTAAAACGAGATTGGAATATAATCTTAGTTATGAGAATAACCTATAGTAGTGGTAACTTCATCTCTTATTATTTAGGAGTTATTAAATCCAGATAGTTAGACATAGAGATCAAGTTGTATTTAAAATTGACATGAACGAGGTTGACAGGATATATATAGAAATATAAATCATAAAATTGTCGGGAATCTAAAAAGACATTAGAAGATATAGAGTTGTCTTTTTGAAATGTATTTTAAAAAATCTTAAAAATATTAAGAAATGTTAAAAACGAAAGCTTGTGGAATATAATTTTTATAAATTTTTTTGAAAATGTTAAAAAAAAATTTTTTTTTTGTTAAAAATTGTTAAAAATTGTTGTTAAAAATTGTGCATAGGGGAAGGTTTCGGGGCCCTGAATCAACCAACCGGCTATTATCGCTTCAAGTTGGTATTTATGTGTAGATCTATAATTGTTATAGGTGTTTGATATGTGGGGTCCTTCATTTGAGATGTAATAGATGCGATAAGTCTTCTTTATTATTAAGACCTTTAGGATAGAGACAATCAAGTTCATAGATCCATCTTGATTCAGCTACAAGAAGTTTTCTTTCATAATCCCCGCCTCTCCAGTTGGGTCTTATTCGTTGAATCCCATAGTAGCTGAAATCTTTAAGGTTACTTTTATGATGGATGGTAAAATGTTTGTACAGGGCGGTTTCAGTGTTGCTGTGTTCGACTTGTAGAATGTGCTCTCTGATCCTATCTTTTAATGGTCTTGTGGTTTGGCCCACATACTGTAGTGCACAGCTGCATTGTATTACGTATATTACGCCTTTACTTGAACATTTTATCATATCTTTAATTATATATTCCACCTTTGAGTTGTTGGATACGAATTTCTTGGTTTTGATACCTCTTTTGCATGCTTTGCAACTTATGCATGGATAGAAGCCCCTGATTGTCTTGCCAAAGACATCTTGTGTTCCTGTTGATCTGGAGCGTGGGACACTCGGTGATAGTATGTTTCTTAGATTGTCTGATTTCCTATAGATGAATTTCGGTTTGTCTGCTAGTATTTCCCCTATGGTATCATCGTTTTTCAGTAGAGGCCAATGTTTTTTAATTATTCCCTCTATCAGATGTCTGTTTTCGCAATATTGTGTGATGAAAGCTACATCAATAGTATTTCTGTCATCCGTTATTGTCTTCAGCTTGTCTTTGTATTTCAAGAGTTCGTTCCGATCTGTCTTCCTTACTTCTTCAATCTCTTTATCTATCGCATCTTCTTCATATCCTCGTTCTATGAAGCGAGCTTTAATGGTCTTGGCTTGTGTTTCCCATAGGTCGGGATCTGAGCAGTTTTTTCTCAGTCTTAGTAGCTGTCCCTTGGGAATATTTCTTTTCCACCTAGAGTGGTGACAGCTATTGATATGTATATAATGACTACAATCCACAGGTTTGAAGTATGTTGATGTTTTGATAGTGTTGTTTTGGATTGTGATCCTAAGGTCTAGAAAAGTGATCTCTGAACTGCTTATTTCATAGGTGAATCTTAGGTTATGTATATTATTGTTCATAACTGTAATGGTGTGTTCCAGGTCATCTCTTGTACCTTTCCATACCATGATGATATCATCTATATAGCGATGGTATAGTACCAGGTCCGCGCCAGCTGGGCAGGAGTCCCAAAAGATGGTCTCCCATTTTCCCATGTAGAGATTAGCATAGCTAGGCGCGAACCTGGTCCCCATGGCAGTGCCACACAGTTGTTTGTAGAAGTTTCCATTGTGGTTAAAATAGTTATGAGTGAGAATGTAAGAAATCCCTTCCAGGATGAATGTTTTCTGGTTGTCTGGTACTGTTGGATCCTTGTCCAGAAAATATCGTACCGCCTCTACACCACCTTCATGTGGTATACTGGTGTATAGTGAGGCTACATCACAGGTCACTAGTAAATAGCCTTCTTCCCAGCTAATGTTGTTCAAGATGTTGAGTATTTGTGTAGAGTCCCGTATGTAGGAGGGTAGTTTTGTAACATACTTTTGTAGGTTTTTATCTAGGTACTCTGATAGATTGCTAGAGAGAGAGCCAATCCCAGATATAATAGGTCTTCCCGGTGGTTGTTGAAGTGACTTATGTATCTTTGGTAGAAAATAGAACACTGGTGTAATAGGATGTTTGATTCCTATGTATCGAAATTCTTTGTCGTTCAATATGTTGTTCTCGTGTGCTTCTGCCAAGATGTCGTCAATTTCTTCTTTGAATTGAATCACTGGGTTGGTATTAAGTTTTTCGTATGTGTTCTGGTCAGACAGAATTCTCATACATTCCGCTTCGTAGTCGACTTTGTTAAGTACTACGATGCCTCCTCCCTTGTCCGCAGGTTTGATTACAAGATCTCTGTTTTTCTCTAGATTTCTGATGGTTTGAATTTGATTCCTTGAAAGGTTCTGTTTATGTCTGTGAAGTTTGGTATTGTTGATGTTTCTCAGTTCGTTGCAGACTATAGTTTCAAATGAATCAATAGCGCTTCCTTTGCTTGCTGTAGGATAGAAAGTAGATCTGGGCTTGAGATCCGTATGTTGGTATTGGTCAATCACAGACTGTGTGTTATTAGTGGGGATTCTTTGTTCGTATTCCAGTGGGGATCTCATAAAATGTCTTTTCAATGTCAGTTTCCTGACGAATTCTTTGATGTTGACAAAAGTGTCAAATTTGTTGAGCCTTTTAGAGGGTGCAAAAGAGAGTCCATAGTTTAAGATGGATTTTTCTTGTTCCGTTAGAGAGGTAGAGCTAAGGTTGTAGATACCTTTGGTAGTGGTGCTAGAATTCAATGTTCCGGTGTCTTCTTTCATGTTCTTCCTATTCATTCTTTTCCCTCCTCTCTTCCCTCTATGGTTTTTCTTTTTTCGTTTGGGATTTGAGGGTCGTCTGAGTCCGACATCTTCCTCTTCGTGGTCATTCTCTCCAGTTCTTTGGTGGTCTTCTGGTGTTGTTCTAAAAAATGATGATTTCTGGAGGATGAGGCCAGCGGACTATCAACTGAATCTTTGGTACTTATTCTGTTGTTGTTCCCTTGTATATGCTCCACCCGTGGGGTTCTCCATTTTCTGTCATCCCAATGGGGTGTCATATTTGGTGTTTGAGGTGTGTGTCTCTGATTATAAGAGTCCTGGTGGAAGGAATGACGGTTTCCGTAATTGAACCTGTCACCTTGTTCTCCGTTTTGTATCAGTTGATGATGTCTGTATCCATATTGTGGTCTTCCATAGTTATTCCATCTTGGCGATTGGTTATACCCTTGATTCCATCTTGGGGAATGGTTGTAGCTAAATTGGGCCTTGCGTCTTTGGTTCCCTCCTGCAGGTGGCAAATAGTTTCTTTGATAAATAGGTTCTTCGGAATGGTGTGGAAAGAAGATTCTCTGAGGTTTCCTTTCAAATCTGGGGGGATAGTATTCTCTATCTTGTTGTCCCATCTTACGTGTTTGGTTGTTATACCTGTCATCCTCCCAGTTTTCTCTCATTCCATTGTGACGATGGGAGTTCCAATGGTTGTTATGTCGTGGTCGTTGTCCATTCCAGTTGTGATTATTTCTATCTAAATGCCAATATTGATTGTTATGTGGAGGTCCAGTTTCATGGTTATCATAAGCGTTCCTTTGTTTGTTGTGTTCATAGAATTGGCTCTCCCCTTTATATGTGTGTGATTTGGGTTTGTCCTTTCTGTATGTGACTGTTGTCCATCCTCCTTCGTTTTCTTTGTTTGGATCATTGTTGGAACTAGTGGATGGTTGAATTTCCATGTTTCCTTCACTGTTGGTGTTATTCTCATCTTTGTCCAAATTCTTTAGAAGATTGAGTTCTCTATTTAGTTTCTTGCTTTTCTTGAGTGTGATGTCGTCCCTAATCTTAGTGATTTTCTTATCAAGATTATCTTTTCTGTCTAGGATATCTTGAGTTTCAATGACTAGACCCTCTGGTCCAGCTAAATCAGCTTCATTATTTTTGATGGCTACTAAGACTGAGAAAAAACTGCTCAGATCCCGACCTATGGGAAACACAAGCCAAGACCATTAAAGCTCGCTTCATAGAACGAGGATATGAAGAAGATGCGATAGATAAAGAGATTGAAGAAGTAAGGAAGACAGATCGGAACGAACTCTTGAAATACAAAGACAAGCTGAAGACAATAACGGATGACAGAAATACTATTGATGTAGCTTTCATCACACAATATTGCGAAAACAGACATCTGATAGAGGGAATAATTAAAAAACATTGGCCTCTACTGAAAAACGATGATACCATAGGGGAAATACTAGCAGACAAACCGAAATTCATCTATAGGAAATCAGACAATCTAAGAAACATACTATCACCGAGTGTCCCACGCTCCAGATCAACAGGAACACAAGATGTCTTTGGCAAGACAATCAGGGGCTTCTATCCATGCATAAGTTGCAAAGCATGCAAAAGAGGTATCAAAACCAAGAAATTCGTATATCCAACAACTCAAAGGTGGAATATATAATTAAAGATATGATAAAATGTTCAAGTAAAGGCGTAATATACGTAATACAATGCAGCTGTGCACTACAGTATGTGGGCCAAACCACAAGACCATTAAAAGATAGGATCAGAGAGCACATTCTACAAGTCGAACACAGCAACACTGAAACCGCCCTGTACAAACATTTTACCATCCATCATAAAAGTAACCTTAAAGATTTCAGCTACTATGGGATTCAACGAATAAGACCCAACTGGAGAGGCGGGGATTATGAAAGAAAACTTCTTGTAGCTGAATCAAGATGGATCTATGAACTTGATTGTCTCTATCCTAAAGGTCTTAATAATAAAGAAGACTTATCGCATCTATTACATCTCAAATGAAGGACCCCACATATCAAACACCTATAACAATTATAGATCTACACATAAATACCAACTTGAAGCGATAATAGCCGGTTGGTTGATTCAGGGCCCCGAAACCTTCCCCTATGCACAATTTTTAACAACAATTTTTAACAATTTTTAACAAAAAAAATTTTTTTTAACATTTTCAAAAAAATTTATAAAAATTATATTCCACAAGCTTTCGTTTTTAACATTTCTTAATATTTTTAAGATTTTTTAAAATACATTTCAAAAAGACAACTCTATATCTTCTAATGTCTTTTTACATTCCCGACAATTTTATGATTTATATTTCTATATATATCCTGTCAACCTCGTTCATGTCAATTTTAAATACAACTTGATCTCTATGTCTAACTATCTGGATTTAATAACTCCTAAATAATAAGAGATGAAGTTACCACTACTATAGGTTATTCTCATAACTAAGATTATATTCCAATCTCGTTTTACACTTAGGTCAGAATTTATATGCGATTAAAATGAATAATTATAAACGAATCTCAGATTTGGAGACCACATCACAGTTTTAATCAAAAACTTCTTTATTGATTTTATGTTCACAGTTTTAATCAAAAACTTCTTTCTTTATTTATTTTATGTTCCTTATTTTATGTCATTTTAACAAAACAGGTGAATGATTCCCATACTAAACTCAAGATCCCACAATGTTTTCATTCACAAATCTCAGACACATGTCTACCGCCTCCCCTAGACAAATTCTGCTTTCCACGTAAGAAACCAATTTCCGGTTTCTGTTAACTTCCGGTATGTATCCACTTCCGGTTGAACGGCTTCCTCAGGAATCGAGTACCAATTATGGGGCTAGTAAGGCACGAACTGCCGAATTAATGTTTTTTGGGGTTACCAGCACAATGAGTCCTTAAGGAGGGCAGTAATCAATATTAAATCTGGGCCTCCATAGTGTAACAAATGTTACTATCGGTATCACACTTCCGGTCAAATTTTGCTCTTAAAATCAACTTCCGGTTTCAGTTAACTTCCGGTAGAATGTAAACATCCGGTACAAGACACCCAGTAAGTCCCCAACTGCCAATTATTACTTATAAGGGACATTAACAAAATGAGTCTAAAACAAAGGACTTATATATGGGCCATAATATTGTAATATATGTTTTTATCCGAAACCGAAGCTACTCATATCCGGTCTATCCTATACTTCCGGGTTCAAAGGCTTACTTTTGGCGCGAATTTTTGGCGCAATTGAGAATTTTGGCGCAAATGTCATAAATCAAACAAGTATAAAGCAAGCACTCTCACCAACCATATATCAGTCTTGATAAAGGCCCTATTGGTGGGCCGAAACGCGTTGGCATATATGGTGAGTTTTATTTCTACTTGTGCAAACGTATTTTAAACGATACTGCTCTATGTTGTACTTTTCTTTTTTCACAGGGATTGGATCGTCTTACATTTTTTATAAACATTTTTCATAACCCTTTTTTTTTTATATATCTTTTTTATATTCATTGTTTCTTATATCCAATATTTTCAAGAAATTGGTCAGTTGGATTTCCATTTTTTCAGCTATTCACAGTTTGATCCATAAACACAGGTGGCATTTTTTGACTTTTATTGGACATCACACTATCACTACTAAATTCTTTTGGATTTCATCATTTTTTTGACATTTTTGGATTTTTGTTTTTTATAAGTGACTTTTTTGTGGATTATTGACTTAATTTTGGACACTTTTTGACTTCTCACGAGGGGACTCACACATTTTTATCACATCCTTCATCAGGCTAAAAACAACATTTCACTTTATTTTTCAAAAAGATTATCACATTTTTTCTTAAATCAAATCAGGAAGACTTTTTTCACATATTTGTTTTTATCCTAGGCCACACGACCTATCCCTATTGGCTGCTTTTTTACATCATTTCTGAATTTTATTGCATTATTTTTGTATTTTAATGTATTTTACTGTATTGTATTTTATTCTATTGTATTTTACTGTATTTTACTGTATCATTTGTACATCCTTTTGACTTTATCCAAACCAGTTTTATCATAGACTGTAAAATTGATTTTATTAGATACAGTACACCAGTGAATGTTTTTTGTTTATTTATGAAGTGATATGGATCCATATACTTTTATGCTTTTGTAAATCTGTTTGCGATTATAGACACTAAGATATTGCCTTAATAAATTGTTAATTTAAAAGCTATATTAAACTTGTTAATACCCTTTACACACTTGGGCTCCTTGTGCTGGTATACTTAACGACATATTTTTATTTATTTATTTATTTATTTATACGTGAACCTCTTTGTACCTTGTTTAATGGCAGAGATTACCTGCCTAGGGGAGGATTTAGCTATTCTGGCTAGGAACTTAGCGGATCTACCTACGAACCCACTGTATCGCACTTTAGTTCTAAGTTCTTCTAGTGAGCTATTCTGCTTAATTTGCATGTCACGAAATGCCTTGGCCCTTACATAAGCGTCCCAGTGTCCTCTACTAGGATTGTTTAAATACGCTCTAAACGAGTTTTTTACTTGATTTGCACACTGTCTAGCCGCCTGACTACACTTCTTCTTCCAGTATATCATATATGATTTAATTTCGCCGCGTAAGACGGCCTTAGAAGCCTCCCAAAACACTTCCACTTTGTCCAGGTAGTTACCATTGATCTTATGATAATCTGCCCACTTAATTTGTAGCCAGTTTTGAAAACTGGCATTGTTACTTAAGAATCTAGGAAAATATATATGCTTATTCCCTAAATTTGAACTATTGGGCTTGCAGTACAGCAAGATGGCAGCATGATCCGATATAACTATATCTTCAATTTTAGTAACCCAGTCCCAGCTTAATAGCGAGTCCGACACCAGAAAATAGTCAATCCTGGAGAAGGCTTGCTGAGCATGTGATACACATGTGAATACTCGCGCGTCCGGGTTCTGTACCCGCCAGATATCTACTAAGCCCAACTGTGAGCAGAATTTCTGAAAAATGCGCACTTTTCTACCTCTGCTGTTAAGGGCTCTTTTTTTAGAGCAATCTAAAGTTGCGTCAGCTGTCAAATTAAAATCACCCGCAACGATTAAATTATGCCCTATAAATCTGTGTAATCTAGCCATTAAGGCCGCCCAAAAATTCTGTTGAATTTGGTTAGGACCATAAATGTTACATAGTGTATATTTGATCTTTTTAATCACAATCTCCAATATCGGGAATCTGCCTTCAGGATCCACTTCAGTATTAGTTATTTTATACTCCAGTTTCCGATTCAGCAAAATGGCAACCCCCCTTTTCCTGGTTGTAGAAGGAGCGGCTATAACCTCCCCAACCCATTTAGTCTTAAGTTTGGGAATTTCTGGGGGTTTCAGGTGTAGTTCCTGAAGAAAAACTATTTCAGGGTTGAATTTCCCTGAGTACTTTATTATGGATTTTCGTTTAATTGGAGAGGTTATGCCGCCAACGTTCCAGGAAAATAAATTAATATTAGAGGCCATCAAATCCTATATCTGTTGTCCTATACATACGGAGGGAGAAGCCCTCCGAGTGAGAGAGAGAGAAAAAACACAAAAAAAAAAAAAAAACAACCACACAGAGCCATACTCTTTAACCACACAAAAACTTCTGGGTAAACCTGCGATATTGACTCAAGATGTTTTAAGGGACGCCTGCTTCTCGACAGAAATTATCAGCTTCCAAGACATTATTTAGCGTATGAGAGATTCCTTCTTTGGATACCACTAATTTTGCAGGGTAAAACATTTTGATATTATAATTTTCTTTCCGTAATCTACCATAGAAAAAGACATGTCTCTTCTCTTAGATAGAGTTTCAGAGGAGAAATCTTAAAAAAGTAGTAACTTACGGGAGTCCAAAACTAAAGGCATACATTTCCTGTAATACTTAAGGTATAGTAATTTGTCTTGGAAGTTTACAAACTTAAATATCACAGGCCTCGGTCTCTGGCCCTCGGTTTGTTCTCTGCGTGGCCCTATTCTGTGTGCCCTCTCTATCTGAAAGGGAGTGGCTGGAGCTGGAATCAGCAAAGCCTTGGGTAATGTATTGGTTACAAAATTCAGTAAATCTTGAAATTCGGGCGATTCGGGGAGGCCAATCACTTTTAGATTATTGCGTCTTGAGCGATCCTCAGGATCTTCGATCTTAGCTTGTAACGCTACTATCGTTTTGCTATGTGCATCCACAGTGAAATCATGAATATTAAGCCTGTCTTCTAGATCGGACACTCTGTTTTCAGCTTCATCTAGTCTTGATGAAAACTGCCGAACCTCTGCCGTGAGATTGGAAATCTCATTCCTAATCTCGAGCTTAATCAGATCGAATTGCGGCAGCAGGATTTTAGCCACTTCCCCTGCATATTCTGACATACTATTACCCGAGGGGATCCCTTTCTCTGGGGGAGTGTCATTGCTGGCATCCAGAGTCCTGCCACTCCCTTTTTTATCTTTAGCTTTGGGGGGCATATTGAACTCCTTTGGAGCATGTATCTGTCCATGAACCAAAGGGCCACTAAACTTTAGATAAATTATTCAAAGTCTATGAATAAAGGGAAAAAAAAAAAAAAAAAAATTAGAGGAGGGAGGGAAACAGAGAGTAAGGCGTATCGGGGTCCTAAGACGGGCACGGTGCGTTGGAACCCACACAAATATGACTATGTCTGTCTGGTTCTACAGGATTGCCTATTCTTAGACCTAGTGCCTTTCTTGATCAACTTACGGATCTTTCTGTACAGTTAACCCGATATGGACCGAGATAATAAGACAAGGTCCTAGAGACTATTAGTAAAGTGCAAGTGCTTCTGAAAGAGAAAGGGGGGGAGGGGAAAGCAAAAAAAAAATCCCCCCTACCCTCTCTCTTCCAGTCAAGTGTTTTTTGAAAAAAGTGCTTTCAATAGAGCTTATATTCGTGCAAATTAGAGTGAGTTAGGTAGCTTTGTGATTAAATGCCCTTAACCAGGGAGATAATAGCACAGTTACTACTAACGTGATTAAACCCACCTTACATTAAGGTGCAAACTCCTAATCTTGACTGCAATTCTAACGTAATGTACCCTCTAAATAGAGAACTGTGTTCAATAACAATGTGCAAGTAAATTACTTATGTACTAAGTGTAACCCTAAAATTATTTACAAGCTAACAGACAATCATTCCTAACCAGAAATCTTCTATAACCTGGCGTAGTAGCAAGCATGCAGAATTTGCTTACCACTAAAACAAGTTGAGCTTTGAGTATCAGCAGGCAGTTTAAAATGTATCTAGTACCCTGTGAAAAAGTGTTCTGTCTTACTATAGTGCCCAACTATGGCCTCGCTTCCATTGAGTCGTTAAAAATGTAGCCGTAAGCTACCGAAGCGGCCGACAGCTAAAAGTAATTTACGGCTGCATTTTAGTACCAGGTTTCCATTGAAAAGATTAGCGTGTTGCGCGCAGTCGCTCTTTTCGTGTAGCTGTAAGTTAACGTTGTGTTAACGCTTCCATCTGACGTCGGATTTCTTGAAAATCAATTAGTTGCTAAGGTAACCCGACCTTACACTATAGAATTTACGTTTAACGTCCGTGCTTCTTACCTGTGATCGCCTCTCAAGAAAAATTAAAAAAACACTTATCCATATTTTTAATAATCAAATACTATTTTCTAATATAATTATATTTAACACTTCATAAATATAAGTAATATTTATTGCTGCCCTAGGCATAGGTCTAGTTTGCATTCTGTAGATATGTTCTTGCATATATTATTATATTTAAATATATACTGATATTTCTATTAGAATATAAGTTCAACTATTTCTATACATGAGACAACAATAAATATTACTTATAACAATTTATTTCTACATTAAAACACTTGCATTATTTGCAAGTTTTATAATTTCAATAGAAAATAGGTCTCAAAAAGCACAATTTTCCTCTTTTACACCTAGTTGAGCTGGGGGTAATATTTCTCAATGTATCGACAGCCTCCGACAATGTATTAACGGTTAGCGCTTTCATTGGAAACCTGGTATAATTTATCGATTAACGGCTTCTATTACTTTCTATGGGACGCGAAGATCTTTTCGGCAGCCAAAGTCCGGCTGCCGATATTGAGGTATAACGCGCCATTGGAAACAGTCGATAAACGATATTGCTTCCGACAGCATATTTATCGGTTTGCGAGTGCACGCAAACTGAATTACGGCTCAATGGAAGCGAGGCCTATGTGTCTAGAAAAAAAAAAAAAAAACACAGAAAAAACCCCCCAAATTAACTGCATAAATTTGTACAAAAGACTTTCATAATAAGCGATATATATCAGTAATTTAAACTCAACACCCAAAGATAAGTAACTTGCAGAAAAAAACAAACAAACAGAAAACAAAAAAACAAGAAACAAAACAAAAATAAAGAAATTGAAAAGACCAAAAAGTCTGCTTAATAGGACAAAGTCCCCCAGGTTCTTGCAACCTCAATATGAGCCTTCACTTATCAAATCCAGCTGGAGAACTTTTCATGATAAGGGAGCCTAGACAATTGGGAATAACCATAGTGATAAGTACAGTGGTTAGAGTCAAGTATACTGCATAGCTCCAATTCTGCCGCACTCTTAAGTGTGCCAAAAAAAAAGAGTGGTATTTAAAAGTCTTGACTTGTGTAGCACAGCGCGACACTGACCCTTGTCCTGAGGCTCCTCGCTCCGTTTCCAAAGTCTTAAGAATATTTCTTACACAAAGGTAGGCAAATGACCGATACTGGCTCCAACGCTACAGATTTAAATTGGACCTGTAGCCCATAATGACAGAGACTTGTCCTTTTGCCTAAGTTCTGCAGTTTAAACCAAGACCTTTGTACATTTTGACCAAAAACAGGGAACAGTACCTTAATTGTGGGCCGTCACAGCTTCTACGATACGATGTTCTCTGTTTGGTGAGCGCGGCTGGATGCTGATATGAGATGTTATTTGTCTTGAGGAAGGCTTCTGTGAAAGCAGAAACGTCGACTATGAACAAGTGTTGATATTAAGAATAAATTTTGCTGTTACGCAATTATCACAAATCCTGAGCGTGCCCTTCATTCTAAAAATCAGTTTTGTATGTTCTTCTGGGGATTGCACCCAGGTACTTAAGTATCTACCAAGGTTGGACTGCTGGAACACCTGCTGTTATATATATATATATATATATATATATATATATACACACATATATATTCAGATACATATATATAAATACATACTCAGTTTAATTAAATAGGCCATATAAAAGGAAATTACATTCCTGTATTTGAAAAAAATATATTTTGCAATTAAAATTTCTCATTCACGATCCTGTGCCCTCCGGTGGCAAAATCGAATAATGCAGCCAGAGGTACTTAATTGTGAGGGAATTAAGTTACCAGATGCAAAATTACCAAGTGGCCTATTAGAGTTGCCAATTATACTGAGAGTGTTTTTATTGGGTGATTAAGAAATGGAGGAGGAGCTAAGTGAACACACAAAAGCTTTACACATGGGAGGAGAAAGGACCTTTTAGGTTTTGCATCTTTTGACGTTTGCCTGCTGCTTGGTACACAGTTTCTTGAGTGAGACGGTCTTTGTGAGACAACCTTGTTGGGACACTCTTTTTAAGAAAGAAAAAGAGAAAACTTTGGGCTACCTTGATTTTCCCATATTGTGGATATCCTGTTGATGTCAATAAAGAGCTCTGGGTGCTGGAACTCTCAAATATTGTTATATTGCTAATTGGTAACATATAACAAAAATTAAACGTTAAGTATTTACTATAGCTAATATTGTTTTATAGCAGTAGTGTAATTGAAGCTGTGATCTAAAAGAGTATTTTATGTTTATAATGTAATATTAAATAGATCAGTGTATTCTATATAATAATTATATTTGCATTAAGTAAATTTACTATTGAGAAACAGGGTTATGCATTGATATTCATAAATTCATTTTATGTTATTGTGATATATTTTAAAAATTGTATTATTGTGACTAGATCAGACTTATTTATGCTGTACTGATTGATATATGTTGAATTAATAATATTGTGTAAATCTTTCTGGTTGATTATTCAAGTGTTGTTAAGTAAGTAATCCATATTGTGAATTTGGTTGATGATACTGGCTAACTATAAATTGTTCTAGCAAATTTTATTTGTGATACTTTATATTTAATTGATTTTTGAGTTGAGGTTAATTTATAAATACTGTAATATTGAGTCCATATCCAGGGTAACAGACAATTTAATTGAAGACTAAATATTTCTATAGCCTGCTTAATATTTTAATATAGTAATAATTATATATATCTGATCATAACTGATATCCTGTTTACTACAAAAATATATTCTCTGTGTCTATAATCTTCACATATCAGAATTTAGGAACATATAATTTTATTGTCATTAATTTCTGAATATATCAACAGTATTGTTCTGAAGTACACTACAGAGATTATACAACATTACAACATTTACTGGGGTGTACTGCTAGGATTCTGCTGTATTGATTGGAGGTATCACTGCCGATAATTTTATTATTGTTATTGATTATTAATATTCATAATTCCATTAAATGTACTTAGATTTGTTGGAATACACGGCTGAGATATTCTAATAAACGAAAGTTCTAATATTACTTTAGGAAACTCCTGAGATGTACTAATAAGCTGGTAAGCATGCATGGTAGACAAATTTCAGGGTTACATTGCAGCACAGTCATTCCCATTTATGATTTGCTTAGCTCCGCCCACTCAGATTGACTGCCAAAACAAGCACAGCAGTATTATTTAGCCATACTGATTGCTTAAAGTGATAGTCACATTTAATAATGATTCTGATAGAGCGTAAAATATTCAAATTCACTTCTGCTAAGTAATTTTGTTTGTTCTGTTGGGTACCTTTGTTGAAAAGAATATGTAAATATCCTTAGCAGCAGCAATGCACTACTGGTGATTGGTGGCTATTCACATTTTATTAGGATTGGGATAAACTGGCACTACACTAATATTAAGTAAGATAAAGAATCCGTGGATTCCGGTGCTACCCCTTGGTAACAATTAATTATCAAAGAAAAAGAAGAGAAAGATAGGGGCTATTATAGCACTCATACTTACTTACATGGATATGGAGTTAGTTAAAAAACTATACTTTAATTAATTATTTAAAAGACATGGGGTAAATACCCCTACCGTTTAACACAAACCACTACCAAACATCAGTGAAACTAAAAACAAGCCAACAGTCACTTCTCTGTTTCCTGGCCGATAACAGGAAACGTCGGCATCAGGTGGCTGAAGTGACTGAGCGGCAAGATTAAAATATATAGAGCAAACGCGTTTCGGCTACGACCTAGCCTTTCTCAATGCTATATATTTTTTTTTATTTATTTATTTTCGCTGACAGTTAGTAAACCCGAGGCTACCGGACGCGCAGACTTTTATACACGTTTACAAACCAACAGTTGGCCAATTGCATGGGTTTCAAGGAAGACGCCTTCTTAATATCCAATGGTTACGCTGGGTGGAAAACGCCTACTAAACGGATTGGGCTGTGTGGCTGAGAAGTGCAATTGATGTGTCGCGCATGCGCATTGATCCACAGGTAGCATGTAGAGAGAATCCCTTGTAAGACAACTGCTATGTTAAAATATATATTTACAAATTGAACGGATAAATATCCTATCCAATCGGAGAATCTTCAAACGTGAATACCATAAAATTATAAGATATTGTATTCGATCGGTTCAAATATCTCGATTACCCATATACCAATACTCAATAGTGTTATAACATCATGAAACTTTCACCGCACTAATATTTATTATAACCATATATCAAACTGATATACGCTTGACACTGCACAAAGAACGCTGTACTATTGTGATTAAGGATTTTCACATAAGTATCTAACAAAACTTCTATCTTTATTATCATTGTGTTTTGTTACGCACTGGATTATTATGGACCCCAAGAGAAATACCTATTTAAATGGTGCTAGAATATTAGACAATTCATGTTGATTACACTAACGCTTTAATAAATATATATGTATGACCTGTCCCAATCATATAAACATGATATTTAGTCTGAATCCTAATAAGATTGGATTCATTATTCCACATATATTAAATAGTGATGGGCATAAATATACATACATATACTTACATGCTGGGAATAAACTTTAACCAATCATGTCTAAAACTCTAAGATACAAAGCTAGAGAAATCCCCATATAATTCTAAAAAATATATATGCTAGCAGTATATTTTTACACAATGGACAAAAAAATTTCCTATCACTACAGAAAAACTTATATTTAAGATATGGGGCTATCATTAGACTTATAGGATTTCTATGGATGGGATCCAATGTATAACTATCCATGTGTAGCGATACTAATTAGTGTAAAAGGTAAGTCTTAAGCTTAACCCTCACTAATAATATGTCTACCTTTTAAGTCACATATTATCTGCTTAAAAATGTACAAGTGACGCGATGGTATTAAATCTATGGTTATAATATAAGTTTACAATTCTACTATTGTCAGCATCACTATAATACTTAGTAAATCGATGACTTCGAATCCAGGGAAAATACCTTATTGATGATTGTTAAATGTTAAGTTTATGGTCCAAAAAAGTTAATACTTAAATATATATTTTCTGGGTCCCAATCTATAAACATATAACATTGACTAGAAATCCTAGAGCATAAGGATCCTAGTTAGACATATATTATATGAAGATTGGGACCAATAAGCAGTGCTATAAACCACACCTGTATATACTCATATAGATGAAAGTGTTACTAGTATATTTATATATTAACACAAAATCACCAAATTATAAGATTAAATACAGTTGGTTATGTCTCTTCATGCAAGGAATAATCTCTTGCTACTCATATCAAATCAGATATATACCCAGTAATTGTTATATTCATTCATACCGTGAGGTATGACGGTATTCAGATTGAAAACCCATTTGGTTTCCATCTTTAACAATTTATCCTCAGTGTTACCCCCTCTTATTCCGGGCCTCAATTTCTCTAGACCCCAACATTTTAGGGCACTGGTTTTCCCATTATGACATTGTAGGAAATGCCTGGCGACACTGGTAATTTGTTTAGATTTATCTACGTCTCTTTGGGCTGTTCTAATATTACTAAGATGTTCAGTTATACGTGTGCCCATGCTCCTTGTGGTCATTCCTATGTAATATAAGTTACAGCTACAAGATATTCAGTAGATAACATTTGTACTCTGACAATTTATGTGTTGTTTGATGTTCCAAATTTTTCCAAATCTGTCAACTATTCTTTGTTTTTTAAGCATGTGTTGACATACTGAACAGTGTCCACATGAAATAGAGCCCTCATATATAGGCAATTTCTTAGCATTTCTATCATAATGGCTAGTAACCAGTGTATCCTTAATATTCCTAGCACGTCTGTATGTCACTAGCGGCTTCTCTGTTATTAATGGTTTCAATAGGTCATCCCTAGTTAAGACATGCCAATGTTTAGTCAGAATTTGGATGATTTGATCACTTTGTGCGGAATAAGTAGTAATACATCTCAAGGGGGTATTGTTCTCCTTAATCTTAGGGGTAAGTAATTCACCCCTATCTTTCAGTAATGCTCTGTTATATGCTCTAGCAAGCAATTTTTTCGAATAGCCTCTTTCAAGTAACCTTTGTCTAAGTTCTCTAGCAGCTATTTTAAAATTGTCAATGGTGCTACAATTTCTCCTTAAGCGTATATATTTGCCCATAGGTAGTCCTCTAATAGTAGCAGGGTGATGATAACTGCTTGCATGCAAAATATTATTAGTGGACGTGGGTTTCCTATATGCTTCTGTCACAATTGAGCTGTCAGTCTTTCCAATTGTGAGATCCAAAAACTCCACTTTAGACTTTTGTATGTTAGATGTGAGATATAGTCCAAATGGATTATCATTTAATGTTATAATGAGGTCATGCAGGAGATTCTCAGGACCATTCCATATAAATAGAATGTCATCTATATATCAGGACCAGTGGGAGATGTGTTTGGTAAGATGTTTGAGGTTATCATTAAACACCACAGTTTCCTCCCACCAGCCCAGATATATATTAGCGTAGGTTGGGGCACACGCAGTACCCATCGCTGTCCCACAGGTCTGTAAATAAAATTTGTCATCGAATACGAAAAAATTATGAGTTAAAATAAATTCTATCATATTCAATAAAAATTGTTTGACCTCCTCACTCATACTGGTATTTTGATTGAGATAGTATGACACCGCTCTACATCCCCAATGTGTTTTTATACTAGTGTAGAGCGATTCTACGTCACAGGTTACCAGTACTGAGTTACTGTCAATATTGATCTCATTAAGTTTGTTCAACAAATGCATCGTATCTTTGGTGTACGATGGAAGTGACTCAACAATATATCTCAATCTTGCATCTATGTATTTGCTGGCCTTTTCAGTAAGGGAGCCTATTCCAGACACTATTGGTCTGCCTGGTGGCTTACGTGCATCCTTATGTATCTTGGGCAGCAAATACAAAGTGGCTGTTTTTGGTTCTTTTACTTCTAGAAATTTAAATTCCTTCTGATCTATAACACCATTGTCAAAGGCTGAACGAATGAGTGTATTATAGCTGTTGAGAAACATCTCTGTAGGGTTACATAGAAGTGACTTATAGTTAGAAGAATTGTTAAGCTGACGTTATGCTTCCTCCCTATACATAGTATCAGGCCAGACAACAATGTTGCCGCCTTTGTCACTGCTTTTTATTTGTATACCTTTCATACTTTTCAATTGTTTCAGGGCTATAGTTTCTTCATTAGATAGATTATGATTAGTAACGCCACTGTTATCCTGTATGTCTAAAATATCTTGACATACAAGATTAAGAAAGGTCAGTGTGTTATGCGACGTATGGTTGGGAGGTACAAATTTGGACTTAGTTTTTAAAATAGTCCGCCAACTAATGTCCTCATTGTCTGAATTGCAGCTAATAGCTTCATCTAACAATGCAATTAAATCATTAATGGCAGCTTGATCATTCGCATTAAGGGTGTTAGGTTCAGAGTTACTGAAATATTTTTTAAGGAGAATTTTTCGGGTGAATAGGTGAATATCCTTAATGGCCTCAAATTTATTTAAATTTGGTGTGGGTATGAATGACAGGCCTCTTTTTAGGACAGATATTTGTACATTAGATAGAGTAACATCAGAGAGATTAATTATATTCAGTTCTGGAATGTCTACTTCTTTTTGTGTTGTGATTTGTGACTGAACTTCACTTGTCTGCGAGTTCTGGTCCCGACTTTTGCGGCCCCTTCTAGTTCTCCACCTAAAGGGATATTGGTATTGTTAATTGAATGAGGTACAATTCTATTTTTCAGAATAGTTCTAGGTAAGGTTTCGCCATCAGATAAATCTACATCTGTACTATCACCTTCTCTGACTGATGTGTCTACATCTAGACTGGCGGTCTTATTCTGCCCCCAAGAGTAGATTGTGTCAGAAGAATAATCATTAAGATCCCTATCAATCTTGCGTTCTTTCCTCTCTGAAATAAAACGTGCAAACTTCTCAACTTCTCCCTTAGTTTTGTTGTATGACTTTTGAAACTCTTCATTTAATTCATATTGTTTGAGTTCATTGCACAATTTAGAAATTCCCTCATTGATGTCATTTAATTTGTCTAATTCATATTCAGTTAAACATCCCATTAATTTAAGCGAGCATTCAGTCAGGGCACTTTCCCATTTAGTTTTAAATTCAGGTTTATAATCATTAAACAAAGGAAACAATTTCAATCTTAGGCCTCTAGGAATGACACTGTTGTCTTTATAAAAATTGTACATTCCTATATTCCATTGCTTCTTTATTTGTTTCCTTCTGATTTTTTTAAGATTCTTTAAGGAATCAGACCATTCCACAGAACTGTTACTCTCTGTAGTACTTTTATTTCTAAGTTCAGCTGTAAGATTTGTTATATCTTTAGTCCATTGGAGCATTTCTGCCCCTAAATCAAAGGAGGCCATAATTCAAGGTGTGTTTAAGTGTGTGCTCAAGTTTACGAGAAAAATGTGAGTACAATTCTCACATACAAGATTACAATATATTAGGATTGGGATAAACTGGCACTATACTAATATTAAGTAAGATAAAGAATCTGTGGATTCCGGTGCTACCCCTTGGTAACAATTAATTATCAAAGAAAAAGAAGAGAAAGATAGGGGCTATTATAGCACTCATACTTACTTACATGGATATGGAGTTAGTTAAAAAACTATACTTTAATTAATTATTTAAAAGACATGGGGTAAATACCCCTACCGTTTAACACAAACCACTACCAAACATCAGTGAAACTAAAAACAAGCCAACAGTCACTTCTCCGTTTCCTGGCCGATAACAGGAAACGTCGGCATCAGGTGGCTGAAGTGACTGAGCGGCAAGATTAAAATATATAGAGCAAACGCGTTTCGGCTACGACCTAGCCTTTCTCAATGCTATATTTTATTATTATTTTTTTTTTCGCTGACAGTTAGTAAACCCGAGGCTACCGGATGCGCAGACTTTTGTACACGTTTACAAACCAACAGTTGGCCAATTGCATGGGTTTCAAGGAAGATGCCTTCTTAATATCCAATGGTTACGCTGGGTGGAAAACGCCTACTAAACGGATTGGGCTGTGTGGCTGAGAAGTGCAATTGATGTGTCGCGCATGTGCATTGATTCACAGGTAGCATGTAGAGAGAATCCCTTGTAAGACAACTGCTATGTTAAAATATATATTTACAAATTGAACGGATAAATATCCTATCCAATCTAAATATCATGTTTATATGATTGGGACAGGTCATACATATATATTTATTAAAGCGTTAGTGTAATCAACATGAATTGTCTAATATTCTAGCACCATTTAAATAGGTATTTCTCTTGGGGTCCATAATAATCCAGTGCGTAACAAAACACAATGATAATAAAGATAGAAGTTTTGTTAGATACTTATGTGAAAATCCTTAATCACAATAGTACAGCGTTCTTTGTGCAGTGTCAAGCGTATATCAGGTTGATATATGGTTATAATAAATATTAGTGCGGTGAAAGTTTCATGATGTTATAACACTATTGAGTATTGGTATATGGGTAATCGATATATTTGAACCGATCGAATACAATATCTTATAATTTTATGGTATTCACGTTTGAAGATTCTCCGATTGGATAGGATATTTATCCGTTCAATTTGTAAATATATATTTTAATATAGCAGTTGTCTTACAAGGGATTCTCTCTACATGCTACCTGTGGATCAATGCGCATGCGTGACACATCAATTGCACTTCTCGGCTATTCACATTTGTCATTGGCTAACTAGATGTGTTCATCTAGCTCCCAGCTGTGTACTGCTGCACAGAATATGACTTTCGCTATGTGTTTAATCCCTTTGCATGGTTTAAACAAATAGTTATATGCAAGCAACAGTGCAGTAATAAATGTACTAACATTTGAGAGCATTTTCTTTTTGCACTGTTGCAGCCCTTTAATGCAGGTTAAATCCTCATCTCCTCCCTTACATTCAAGCACATAACTGGCATAGGAAAAATAACTTTACAGCAAGTACCAAAATAAGCAACCAAAGGGTTAAATTGATATCCCTTCAGCATCTGTATAGCAGAACACCACAAAGCACTCTAGTTTGTATAGATTTTACACAGCCTAAAATAAAACAGATATTACGACAGTATGTTTAACCTGCTAACTGCTGTGTTGAGGCTGCTGGAATGTAAAATAGTATATGTAGATATACTGAGGATTTGTTCTTATATTTTACTTTTACTAAAACACTATTGAAAACTCCCCAAGCAGTTGGCATTATATGAGGTAAATAGAAATTTCTTTCCTAAGATATGGAGAGTCCATGATGTCATTCAAATACTAGTGGGAATATCACTCCTGGCCAGCAGGAGGAGGCAAAGATCACCACAGCAAAGCTGTTAAGTGTCACTCCCCTACCCATAATCCACAGTCATTCTCTTTGCCTCTGTCAATGGAGGAGGTGAAGTTTGGTGTCTGAAGAAATGAATTCCTTTTTCGGGTACTTTTCCCTGCAAGCAAGGATTTGGGTTTAGCTGAGTCCATGTCAATCTCTTCAGTAGAGTAGTGGTGTCTTTTAAGAAGTTGTGAGGTAGTCCTTGCTTTGTTTCCTAATACATTGCTGCCCATGGTACAGAAAGCCAGAGTTGGTTACTCTATTCTTTCTTTTTCTACAGGTCTCTGTAAGGAGTATGTGTCCTTTCACGCCTTGTGAGCTGTCTTCCTGCCGGCATTTATTTATCTTATTTCATGCTGATAATGTTTCTATATGTACAAATACATTTACTGTTTTTAATTTCTCAGTTTAATGTACCTGATTAATTCTGCAGATTACACGTTATTACTGCAATCATAAGAAGGCTATGACAATCAATCCCAACAAAAAAAAGTTTTAAATACTATAATTCTCCTAACTAGACATCTCATAGTTTTGGAAAGGGAAAACAGCCCCAAGCTTCTCATCTTTTATGAGGGAAGTACAAAATCAAATAATATTTGAATCTTTTCATTTACAATTAGCGGGGGGGGAATAAAAAAGTTTATCTTAGGTTGGCTCCCTATAATTAAAACATATCCTCCTCAAGTGCAAAAACGTATTCCTAAGCTCAGCTAGTTTTGCTGACCTAGTATTATTGGATTTATTCCCAGCTGTTTGGATCTCGCTGTATAGAGAATTATACTAATAATCAGAAAGGTTTGAGGGCCTTGCTGATAGATAATTATCTAATACTTACGGGGGGGGACGCAACCCGGGGGGGGGTCTCCTTTTTTTTTTTTTTCTCTTTCTTCTTTTCTTGTTGTTTAATGTTTTAGTTCAGAAATAAAGATACAACTAAAATCGGTAAAAAGTATACAAAGTTATAAAATTATATAATGAAGTAATTGTCTAAATATTCCTGTCAAATGGGTATTATATTTTTATAGTCTTTTGCTGTATATTGTGGCGGAGATATAAGTCTGTTTTCTTTTTCTGTGAATTCCTTTCAAAATACCCTGTGTGGTATGATATTGATACAATTGATAATACTGTATGCTTGGTTGTAAATATATATATATATATATATATATATATATATATATATATATATATATATATAAATAAAAGAAGGCTATGACTGATTTTGTGTCTTCAAATAAACTTATAAGGTTTTTCCAAAATTGTTATAATATTTAATCAATTTTGTTTTGATTGACAGCATACTTAAGTTTATTCTACTGATGAGGGTTTATTTGGCTCAAAGGATTCTGCATCAGAGACTGTATTTGCCAAATTCTTTTTTTATTTTTGAACATTTTTTGTTCTTTATTAAGGGAGTTTTGATAATTTTAGACATCAGGAGTCTAGTCCTCCTATTAAATATGTTATATTCATTTAAAGATTTCTTTAAATTGCTCCTGAGGTTTTTTTCCTATTCTAGATGCTATCTATGATATGTTTACTAGAATGATTTAAACCTGATTCCTTTTTACTATTTCTATGGAAGTTAGAACTTATTTTCAGGATCTTTTTATGTTTCAATCTTACCTTAAAAGAGCATATTTACATACTGTTTATATTCTTAGTTCAGCTATATCTATGCCTGACATTGCTGCTCTCTCAACTTTCTTTCAGTTTTCAGATTCTGAAGTATATAACACTGTTTATTTGCTTCAAAATGTATTAATTTTATTTATGATACTATATTTGTTCTCATTTAAGATTGATTTCAAATCTATGTTTTTAGCTTTTCTATTTAGAAGAGCTTCATGATTTTTAATCTTGATTTTTGACATGGTCTAAATATATTTTATTATCTCTATCTTATTAGGATATAGTGGAGATAATAATTATCTCCACTATATCTGGAGGTAAGAGGGGTTTTTTTCTGCCCTACTTTTAGGCCGGTGATGTAGATCAGTTGGTAAATGCCCCAACTACAAAAGCTTGTTCTAAGATCCAAGGGTCACAGGTTCATATCCGGCAGGGTCGATGCAGGCCTTCAGCCTTTTGAGTAATAATAACAACTATTACTATTCAGCTGCCAATTTGGTTAACTCTGAGTGCAAGTGCTGAAAAAGCGGGTTTTTTTTAGTCCTACTAGGAGAAAAGCGCTATACAAATACTAGTTATTAAGACTACATGAAGGTGCGGTTCTTGAACCAGTTCTTATGGTGGTGGGGGGGGGGGGGGCAGATTAAGTTATTTTTGGATGGATTCAGTCCAAAGTCTATAGAATATTATTCTTAGGGTTTTGAATAGATTTTTAGAATGTGTCACGGATCTGTTCAACATAGGCTTGTCCCTTTAAATCTTACACCTAGTACCCTATTTAAGGCCCCTCCTCTCTAAGCTCCCTGCTTGGTAATTTGATCCTGTTACTATACGTGACTGTTCTCTGAGACACCTAGCCCATTCCTCTGAAATAGGGGATTACTTACCTTCACCTTGTGAATCTTTGCTGAAGTATTGTCATCTCAGCCTTCTCTACTAGAACATCAGAATCGGCTTCTGCAGTCACCGGATTCAAAACGGAACTAAAAGTTTTGCTGCAGTTTCCTTACTTTCGTTACTCCGGGTGTGTGTGACGTCACACCCGGCACTTCAGCGTTCCTGCAGCGCCTGTACCGCGCTCTCTCACTCTCTCCTTCCAGGGTAACAGTATTAACAGCATTTGCATCCACGCTGTTCCTGGAGTACATCTTGGAATTGGTCTGTATACTCTTTCTTTCTTTGCTGGATACAATATTGACTTTCATGTTTGTTATTTCATCTCCATTACGCTAAATGACTGTTTGCTGCCTCCATAAATGAAAAACTTCATCACCTGCCATATCTCATTTACATGCTTCTATGGATCTCTGAATTCATTGACTCGCTTGCTGTTTGCATTTCATCTAACCATATTGACTGTTTATGCTCATTATTTCTCCAGACTTCCATATTAATGATATCTGCATATTCCAATTAACTATCTGTTTATTACTAACTCCTCAAGTGTTGCAGCTACATACTGTGTGTTCATTTGACAAACTTTATACTATGATTTGATATAAGATTCAAACAATCTCATTTTGCGCTAGTGCTCAATTAACCCCTAAATACATTATTAGTCTAGCAAATCACATATACTTGGGGTTTATATTCTATACCTATGTTGCACTTAAGTAATTGCATACTGAGTGTGTGAGTCTCTTATACATACAACCTGCCTACCATATATTGTAGCAATTCTCTATCATATGTACATTCATTTATACCCTTTTGAGATAATATTACCTAACATTAGATACATCTCTATCATCTTCATCTAATGATATTTGCCTATCTTACATTTGGTTGCGTGACAGCTCCGTTTTCACTCTGTACCCTGCAGTAGTGACCCTCAGTTCAATGAGCAAAACCGGATTCCTATAAGTTAGATCTGTGTGAATCCAAGGTTAGGTGTGAGGCTGAGTGGTCCTACAATAGTGGATACTAGGTACAAGAACTTTATACACCACTTGTTCTATTACACATCACGTATCATTACAGAATGAGACCTTCTATGGGAAGATTCTTTCTTTCTCATGTTTCAATACACTCTGTGAAGGTTCAGGTTTTCTCCTGTTAAGTGTGGTCAGTCCACGGGTCATCATTACTTCTGGGATATTAACTCCTCCCCAACAGGAAGTGCAAGAGGATCACCCAGCAGAGCTGCTATATAGCTCCTCCCCTCTACGTCACACCCAGTCATTCTCTTGCACCCAACTAATAGATAGGATGTGTGAGAGGACTGTGGTGATTATACTTAGTTTTTATATCTTCAATCAAAAGTTTGTTATTTTAAAACAGCACCGGAGTGTGTTGTTCCCTCTCAGGTAGAATTTGAAGAAGAATCTACCTGAGTTTTTTGTATGATTTTAGCCGGCGTAGTTAAGATCATCTGCTGTTCTCGGCCATCTGAGGAGTGAGGTAAACTTCAGATCAGGGGACAGCGGGCAGGTTCAGCTGCAAAGAGGTATGTAGCAGCATATTATTTTCTGAGGAATGGAATTGACTGAGAAAATACTGCCAATACCGATATAATGTAAGTTCAGCCTTAAATGCAGTAGTAGCAACTGGTATCAGGCTGTCATGTATGTATATTTACACTTCAGTATTCTCTAGCAACAGGCTTTCTAATGACATTTCATTTATTTGATGTTAAACGTTTTGCTGGCATGTTAAATCGTTTAATTATCTGAGGTACTGGGTGAAAAATTGTTTTGGGCACTGTTTTTTTCCACTTGGCGGTCGTTTTATTTAATTTAAGACAGTTTACTGATCTTCCTCACTGTTGTGTGTGAGGGGGAGGGGCCTATTTTGGCGCTTTTGCTACGCATCAGAAAATTCAGTCACAAGTCTGTTTTCTTCCCTGCATGATCCGGTTCGTCTCTACAGAGCTCAGGGGTCTTCAAAAGTTATTTTGAGGGAGGTAATCACTCACAGCAGACCTGTGAGATTGTGCTTGACTGTGATAAAAAACGTTATATTCTGTACATTTTTTCTGCTATTTAAGGGTTAGTTATCCATTACTAATGGGGGCAATCCTTTGCTAAATTGTGTTTTTACCGGAAAGAATTTGATGTTATAGTTTCTCCGGTTTATTGTTTTCTCAACTGTCATAACTTTTTTTCTGTGCTTCTTAAAGGCACAGTACGTTTTTCATATTATTTGTAAATTGCTTTGAAAAGTATTTCCAAGTTGCTAGTTTAATTGCTAGTGTCTTAAACATGTCTGACTCAGAGGAATATCTCTGTGCTATATGTGCTAAAGCCAAAGTGTAGCCCAATAGAAATTTATGTACTAATTGCATTGATGCTACTTTAAATAAAAGTCAATCTGTACAAATTGAACATCATTCACCAAACAACGAGGGGAGAGTTATGCCGACTAACTCGCCTCACGTGTCAGTACCTGCATCTCCCGCTCGGGAGGTGCGTGATATTGTAGCGCCGAGTACTTCAGGGCGGCCATTACAAATCACATTACAGGACATGGCTAATGTTATGACTGAAGTTTTGTCTAAATTACCAGAACTTAGAGGTAAGCGTGATCACTCTGGGGTGAGAACAGAGTGCGCTGATAATATTAGGGCCATGTCAGATACTGCGTCACAGTATGCAGAACATGAGGATGGAGAGCTTCATTCTGCAGGTGACGGTTCTGACCCCAATAGAGTGGATTCAGACATTTTTAAGTTTAAGCTCGAAAACCTCCGTGTACTGTTAGGGGAGGTATTAGCAGCTCTGAATGATTGTAACACCGTTGCAATTCCAGAGAAATTATGTAGGCTGGATAGATACTATGCGGTACCGGCGAGTACTGACGTATTTCCTATACCTAAGAGGCTTACAGAGATAATTACTAAGGAGTGGGATAGGCCCGGTGTACCCTTTTCCCCCCCTCCTGTATTTAGAAAAATGTTTCCAATAGACGCCACCACACGGGACTTATGGCAGACGGTCCCTAAGGTGGAGGGAGCGGTTTCTACTCTGGCTAAGCATACCACTATCCCGGTGGAGGATAGCTGTGCCTTTTCAGATCCAATGGATAAAAAATTAGAGGGTTACCTTAAGAAAATGTTTGTTCAACAAGGTTTTATATTGCAACCCCTTGCATGTATTGCGTCTGTCACGGCCGCGGCCGCTTTTTGGTCCGAGTCCCAGGAAGAGACTCTTGACTCAATAACTATAGATGAGATTTCAAACAAGCTTAAGACACTTAAGCTAGCTAATTCATTTATTTCGGATGCCGTAGTACATTTAACTAAACTTACGGCTAAGAATTCCGGATTCGCCATTCAGGCACGCAGAGCACTGTGGCTAAAATCCTGGTCAGCTGACGTTACTTCTAAATCTAAATTACTTAACATACCTTTCAAAGGGCAGACCTTATTCGGGCCCGGGTTGAAAGAAATTATCGCTGACATTACAGGAGGTAAAGGCCATGCCCTGCCTCAAGACAGAGCCAAACCTAAGGCTAGACAGTCTAATTTTCGTTCCTTTCGTAATTTCAAGGCAGGAGCAGCATCAACTTCCTCTGCACCAAAACAGGAAGGAGCTGTTGCTCGCTACAGACAAGGCTGGAGACCTAACCAGTCCTGGAACAAGGGCAAGCAGGCCAGGAAACCTGCTGCTGCCCCTAAGACAGCATGAATTGAGGGCCCCCGATCCGGGAACGGATCTAGTGGGGGGCAGACTTTCCCTCTTCGCCCAGGATCCCTGGGCAAGAGATGTCCAGGATCCCTGGGCGTTAGAGATTATATCTCAGGGATATCTTCTGGACTTCAAATCCTCTCCCCCAAAAGGGAGATTTCATCTGTCAAGGTTGTCAACAAACCAAATAAAGAAAGAGGCGTTTCTACGCTGTGTACAAGATCTTTTACTAATGGGAGTGATCCATCCGGTTCCGCGGTCGGAACACGGACAGGGGTTTTACTCAAATCTGTTTGTGGTTCCCAAAAAAGAAGGAACCTTCAGGCCAATCTTGGATTTAAAGATCCTAAACAAATTCCTAAGAGTTCCATCGTTCAAAATGGAAACTATTCAGACAATCCTACCCATGATCCAAAAGGGTCAGTACATGACCACAGTGGATTTAAAGGATGCTTACCTTCACATACCGATTCACAAGGATCATTACCGGTATCTAAGGTTTGCCTTCCTAGACAGGCATTACCAGTTTGTAGCTCTTCCATTCGGATTGGCTACGGCTCCAAGAATCTTCACAAAGGTTCTGGGTGCTCTTCTGGCGGTACTATGACCGCGAGGAATTTCGGTAGCTCCGTACCTAGACGACATTCTGATTCAAGCTTCAAGCTTTCAAACTGCCAAGTCTCATACAGAGTTAGTACTGGCATTTCTAAGGTCGCATGGATGGAAGGTGAACGAAAAGAAGAGTTCTCTCTTTCCACTCACAAGAGTTCCCTTCTTGGGGACTCTTATAGATTCTGTAGAAATGAAGATCTACCTGACAGAAGACAGGTTAACAAAGCTTCAAAATGCATGCCGTGTCCTTCATTCCATTCAACACCCGTCAGTGGCTCAATGCATGGAGGTGATCGGCTTAATGGTAGCGGCAATGGACATAGTACCCTTTGCACGCCTACATCTCAGACCGCTGCAATTGTGCAAGCTAAGTCAGTGGAATGGGGATTACTCAGATTTGTCCCCTACTCTGAATCTGGATCAAGAGACCAGAAATTCTCTTCTATGGTGGCTTTCTCGGCCACATCTGTCCAGGGGGATGCCATTCAGCAGGCCAGATTGGACAATTGTAACAACAGACGCCAGCCTACTAGGTTGGGGCGCTGTCTGGAATTCTCTGAAGGCTCAGGGACCATGGACTCAGGAGGAGAGTCTCCTGCCAATAAACATTCTGGAATTGAGAGCAGTTCTCAATGCCCTTCTGGCTTGGCCCCAGTTAACAACTCGGGGGTTCATCAGGTTTCAGTCGGACAACATCACGACTGTAGCTTACATCAACCATCAAGGAGGGACAAGAAGCTCCCTAGCAATGATGGAAGTATCAAAGATAATTCGCTGGGCAGAGTCTCACTCTTGCCACCTGTCAGCAATCCACATCCCGGGAGTGGAGAACTGGGAGGCGGATTTCCTAAGTCGTCAGACTTTTCATCCGGGGGAGTGGGAACTTCATCCGGAGGTCTTTGCCCAAATACTTCGACGTTGGGGCAAACCAGAGATAGATCTCATGGCGTCTCGACAGAACGCCAAGCTTCCTTGTTACGGGTCAAGATCCAGGGATCCGGGAGCGGTTCTGATAGATGCTTTGACAGCACCTTGGACCTTCGGGATGGCTTATGTGTTTCCACCCTTCCCGATGCTTCCTCGATTGATTGCCAGAATCAAACAGGAGAGAGCATCGGTGATTCTAATAGCGCCTGCGTGGCCACGCAGGACTTCGTATGCAGATCTAGTGGACATGTCATCCTGTCCACCTTGGTCTCTGCCTCTGAGACAGGACCTTCTGATCCAGGGTCCCTTCAAACATCAAAATCTAATTTCTCTGAAGCTGACTGCATGGAGATTGAACGCTTGATTTTATCAAAGCGTGGATTTTCTGAGTCAGTAATTGATACCTTAATACAGGCTAGGAAGCCTGTTACCAGAAAGATTTACCTTAAAATATGGCGTAAATTCTTATATTGGTGCGAATCCAAAAGTTACTCATGGAGTAAGGTTAGGATTCCTAGGATATTGTCCTTTCTACAAGAAGGTTTAGAAAAGGGTTTATCCGCTAGTTCCTTAAAGGGACAGATTTCAGCTCTGTCCATTCTTTTACACAAACGTCTGTCAGAGGTTCCAGAAGTTCAGGCTTTTTGTCAGGCTTTGGCCAGGATTAAGCCTGTGTTTAAAACTGTTGCTCCACCATGGAGTTTGAACTTAGTTCTTAATGTTTTACAGGGTGTTCCGTTTGAACCCCTTCATTCCATTGATATCAAATTGTTATCTTGGAAAGTTCTGTTTTTAATGGCTATTTCCTCGGCTCGAAGAGTCTCTGAGTTATCTGCCTTACATTGTGATTCTCCTTATCTGATTTTTCATTCAGACAAGGTAGTTCTGCGTACTAAACCTGGGTTCTTACCTAAGGTGGTCACTAACAGGAATATCAATCAAGAGATTGTTGTTCCATCTTTGTGTCCTAATCCTTCTTCGAAGAAGGAACGTCTTCTACACAATCTAGATGTAGTCCGTGCCCTGAAATTTTATTTACAGGCAACTAAAGATTTTCGACAAACGTCTTCCCTGTTTGTCGTTTATTCTAGTCAGAGGAGAGGTCAAAAAGCTTCTGCTACCTCTCTCTCTTTTTGGCTTCGTAGCATAATACGTTTAGCTTATGAGACTGCTGGGCAGCAGCCTCCTGAAAGAATTACAGCTCATTCTACTAGAGCTGTGGCTTCCACTTGGGCCTTTAAGAATGAGGCCTCTGTTGAACAGATTTGCAAGGCTGCAACTTGGTCTTCTCTTCATACTTTTTCCAAATTTTACAAATTTGACACTTTTGCTTCTTCGGAGGCTGTTTTTGGGAGAAAGGCTCTTCAGGCAGTGGTTCCTTCCGTATAAAGAGCCTGCCTGTCCCTCCCGTCATCCGTGTACTTTAGCTTTGGTATTGGTATCCCAGAAGTAATGATGACCCGTGGACTGACCACACTTAACAGGAGAAAACATAATTTATGCTTACCTGATAAATTCCTTTCTCCTGTAGTGTGGTCAGTCCACGGCCCGCCCTGTTTTTTATGGCAGGTCTAAATTTTTAAATTATACTCCAGTCACCACTGCACCCTTTGGCTTCTCCTTTCTCGTTGGTTCTCGGTCGAATGACTGGGTGTGACGTAGAGCGGAGGAGCTATATAGCAGCTCTGCTGGGTGATCCTCTTGCACTTCCTGTTGGGGAGGAGTTAATATCCCAGAAGTAATGATGACCCGTGGACTGACCACACTACAGGAGAAAGGAATTTATCAGGTAAGCATAAATTATGTTTTTTTTGAAATATATTTCAGAACTGGAATTTTTTTCAGAGGTGTTTGTAGTTCCTTAGCAGTAACAGGGTTTGGGTTTCTATTCAAATCTATTCTTTGTCCCAAAGAAGGAAGATTCATTCAGACCAATCTTGGATCTGAAAGCTTTAAATCGTTTTGTGAGTGTCCCAACTTTCAAGATGGCGACTATAAGGACTATTATGCTTTTTGTTAAGCAAATGTTCACAATAGTTGTATGGGACGCTTAGCCTCACATTTCAATTCATTCAGACCACTTTCGGTTTCTGAGATTCTCTTTTCTAGGCAAGCTTTACCAATTTGTCGCTTTTCCAACAGCTCCAAGAATCTTTTCGAAAGGTTCTCGGTGCCCTTCTATCTGTAATCAGAGAGCAGGTTATTGTGGTGTTTTCCTTATTTTGGTCGATATCTTGGTACTAGTTCAATCCTTTCATTTAGCAGAATCTCACATGAATCAACTAGTGTTTTTTTTTTTTTAAAGACATGGTTGGAGGATCAATTTACCTAAGAGTTTCGTGATTCCTCAGGCAAGGGTCACCTTTTTAGGTTTCCAGATAAATTCAGTGTCCATGAATCTGTCTTTAACAGTCAAGAGATGAATTAAATTAGTTTTAGCCTGTCTAACCCTTCAGTCTCTATTTTTCCCTTCAATGGCTATGTGCAGGGAAGTTTATAGGTTTCATGACTGCAGCATTGGACGCAATCACCTTTGCTCGTTTTCTTATGAGACCTTTGCAACTTTGCATGCTGAATCTATGGTGCAGGGATTATTCTCAGGTATCACAGTTGATTTACTTAAATCCCAACACTCAACTCTCTCTGATTTGGTGGTTAGACCATCATTGTATTATTCAGGGGGCCTTCTTTGTTCCTCCTTCCTGGACTGTATTCTTATGGATGCAAGTTTTACAGGTTGGAGAGCTGTCTGGGGTTCGCTGACAGCACAAAGGGTTTGGAAACCTCAAGAGGCGAGGTTACCAATCATTATTTTAGAACTCTCTGCTATTTTCTGAACACTTCAGGCTTGGCGTCAATTTAAGAGAGAATGTTTCATTAGTTTTCAGACAGATAATATCACAACTGTGGCATATGTCAGTCATCAGGGAGGGACTCGCAGTCCTTTAACGATGAAAAGAAGTATCTCAAATACTTTTTTGGGCGGAATTCAACTCCTGTCTAATTTCTGCAATTCATATCCCAGGTGTAGACAATTGGGAGGTGGATTATCTCAGCCGCCAGACTTTACATCCAGGGGAGTGGTCTCTCCATCCAGATGTGTTTTTTCAGATTGTAAAGATGTTGGGCCTTCCAGAAATAGTTCTGATGGCCTCTCATCTAAACAAGAAATTTCCCAGATACCTTTGCAGGTTCAGGGATCCTCAGGTGGAGATGGTGGTTATGTTAACAGTTTCTTGTTTTCTGCTTGCATTTATCTGCCTCTGGTTCTTCTTTTAAAGGTGATTTTCAAGATCATAATGGAACAGTCTCATGTGTTTCTGGTAGCACCAGCATGGCCTCATAGGTTTGGTATGTGGATCTTGTCCGGATGTCCAGTTGCCAGCCTTGGCCACTTCCTTTAAGTCCAGACTTTCTGTCTCAAAGGCCGTTTTTCCATCAGGATCTCAAATTGTTAATTTTGAAGGTATTGAATTTGAACGCTTAGTGCTTAGTCATAGAGGTGTCTCTGACTTGGTGGTTAACACTATGTTACAGGCTCGTAAATCTGTTTCAAGAAAGATTTATTAGTGTTCTCTTGGCATTCTTTTAGAATTTTATAATTTCTTCAGGAAGGTTTGGATAAGGTTTTGTCTGCAAGTACTTTGAAGGGACAAATCTCTGATTTTTCTGTTTTATTTCATAGAAAGATTGCTAAACTTCCTGATATTCACTGTTTTGTTCAGGCTTTGGTTTGTATCAAAACCTGTTATTAAATTAATTTCTCCTCCTTGGAGTCTTAATTTGGTTTTAAGGATTTTGCAGGCTCCTCCTTTTGAGCCTATGCATTATTATTATTATTATTATTATCGGTTATTTGAGTGCCAACAGATTCCGCAGCGCTCTTTGGATATTTACTACTTTCTTAGAAAGTGTTGTTTTTTTGGGGGATTTTTGCCAACGCTTCTGCTAGAAGAGTTTCTGAGTTATCAGCTCTCTCTTGTGAGCCTCATTATCTGATTTTCCATCAAGATAAAGCTGTTTTGCAGACTTACTTCAAATTTCTTTATAAAGTTGTAAATTCTGTCAATGTTAGTAGGGAAATTGTTGTTCCTTCTTTGTGTCTTAATCCTAAGAATTTTCTAGAAAGATCTTTACATTCTTTAGATTTCAGAAAGACTTCTAGTCTATTTGTTGTTTTTTCTGGTAGAAAGGTTCTTCAGGCTTATGATTTAAGTTTTTTTGAAGTTTATAAGAAAAACTTAATTATTATTTTTATTTAATTTCTCAGCGGAAATAGCTGTTATTTTATCCCTCCCTTTCTAGTGACTCTTCTGTGGACTTCCACATCTTGGGTATTTTATCCTATAACTCACTAGCTCATAAGACTCTTGCCACTTACATACAAAAACCATAATTTATATAAGAACTTGCCTGATAAATTCATTTCTTTCATAATGGCAAGAGTCCATGAGACCCACCCTTTTTTGTGGTGGTATGATTTTTTTGTATAAAAGCACAATATTTTTTCCATTTCCTCTTTTTGTATACTTTTTTACTCCTTTTTACACCTCTCTACTTGGCTATTCATTAAACTGAGGAATGAGTGGTGGGAGGTGTATTTATAGGCATTTTGAGGTTTGGGAAACTTTGCCACCTCCTGGTAGGAATTTATATTCCATACGTCACTAGCTCATGGACTCTTGCCACTATGAAATAAATTCATTTATCAGGTAAGTTCTTACATAGATTATGTTTTCCTGTTGCTGACTCCATTAAAGATTCTTGGTGCACGGTGCCTAAAGTAGAAGGGGCTAGTTCTACTCTGAGAACTACGATCCTTGTAGAGGATAGCTGCTCTTTTAAGGATCCCATGGACAAAAATCTTGAAGCTTATTTGAAGATGATGTATGTTCATCAAGGTCTTCAATGGCAACCTGCAGTTTTTATTGCCACAGTAGCAAGTGCAGCATTTTATTGGTGCGACGCCTTGTCTGAATCAATTTTAGTAGAGATTCCGTTGGAGGAGATACAAGATAGGATTAAGGCTCTCAAACTAGCCAATTCCTTTATTTCTGATGCTAATATGCAAGTTATTAGACTGGGAGCCAAGATGTCTGGCTTCTCTGTCCTAGCCAGTAGGGCATTGTGGCTAAAATCTTGGTCAGCTGATGTTACCTCTAAATCCAAGCTTCTTGCGCTTCCTTACAAGGGTAAGACCTTGTTCAGACCTGGTCTGGTGGAAATAATTTCTGATATTACAGGTGGAAAAGGTTTTTTTCTACCGCAAGACAAGAAGAACAGACTCAAAGGACGTCAAACTAATTTTCGTTCCTTTCGTAACTTTAAAAGTCTTCCTCTTCCAAGCAGAAGCAGTCCAAGTCTTCTTGGAAGCCCAATCAGTTTTGGAATAAGGGGAAGCAATCAAAGAAACCCTCAGCTGAGTCTAAGTCAGCATGAAGGGTCGGCCCCCGGTCCGGGATTGGATCAAGTGGGGGGCATACTTTCCTTGTTTGGTCAACGTGGAGAGGAGATGTCCCAGATCCTTGGGCTGTGGACATAGTATCTCAGGGTTACAAAATAGAATTCAAAACATTCCCTCCCAGGGGCAGATTCAACCTGCAGACCAGGTAAAAAGAGAGGCATTCTTGAACTGCGTTCAGGACCTTTCCTCCCTGGGAGTGATTGTTCCAGTTCCAGTAAGGGAACTGGGTCTAGGATTCTATTCAAATCTGTTCGTGGTTCCCAAAAAAGAGGGAACTTTTCGACTCATTTTATACCTAAAGTGCCTCAACAAGTTTCTCAGGTTACCGTCCTTCAAAATGGAAACCATTCGTTCCATTCTTCCTTTGGTCCAAGAGGGTCAGTTCATGATGACCATAGACCTGAAGGACGCATATTTTCATGTTCCCATCAACAGGGATCATCACAAATTCCTAAGATTCACTTTTCTAGACAAACACTTTCAGTTTGTGGCTCTTCTGTTTGGACTTGCCACAGCTCCCAGAATTTTCTCAAAGGTTCTGAGGGCTCTCTTGGCAGTGATCAGGTCTCGGGGAATTGCAGTGGCCCAATACATGGATGACATATTGGTTCAGTGGCCATCTTTTCAATAAGCAAACTCTCATACAGAGATCTTGTCTTTTCTACATTCCCATGGTTAGAAAGTGAATCTGGAAAAGAGTTCCCTTGTTCCAGCTACAAGGGTGGTTTTCTTAGGGCCCATAATAGACTCCCCATCTATGAAAATTTTTCTGACGGAGGTCAGAAAATACAAAATTCTCTCCTCTTACCTCTCTCTTCAGTCTACGGTTCGGCCATCAGTGGCTCAATGTATGGAGGTAATTGGTCTGATTGTCACTTCCATGGACATCATTCCCTTTGCTCAATTCTATTTGAGAGCTCTGCAATTATGCATGCTCAGACAATGGAACCGAGACCATTCGGATCTGTCTCAGAGGATAGATCTAGACCAGTCGACAAGAGACTCTCTCCTGTGGGGGCTTTCTCAGGACCATCTGTCTCAGGGCACATGCTTCCGGAGACCTTTCTGGGTGATTGTGACCACAGACGCCAGCCTGCTAGGCTGGGGAGCAGTCTGGGACTCGTTAAAGGCACAGGGACTATGGACTCGGGAGGATTCTGCTCTCCCCATAAACATCTTGGAGTTGAGAGCAATTTACAATGCTCTGGTAGCTTAGCCTCAATTGTCTTTAGCCCGGTTTATCAGGTTTGTCGGACAACATCAACTCAGTGGCTTACATCAACCACCAGGGAGGAACTCGGAGTTCCTTAGCCATGAAGGAGGCGGCACGGATTATTCAGTGGGTGGAAGCTCACAATTGTTGTCTATCTGCCATCCACATTCCTGGAGTGGACAACTGGGAAGCAGATTTTCTGAGCAGACAGACATTTCATCCCGGGGAGTGGGCTCTCCATTCGGAGGTGTTCGCTAGGTTAACCTTCAAATCTTGTTCTTAAAGTTTTGCAGCAGGCTCCGTTTGACCCAATGCATTTCATAGATATTAAGTTGCTACCTTGGAAGGTTTTGTTTCTTATTGCTATCTTTTCTGCTCGGAGAGTTTCGGAACTCTGCTTTGCAGTGTGATTCGCCTTACCTTATCTTTCATGTGGATAAGGCGGTTCTTCGTACTTAATTGGGGCTTCATCCTAAAGTGGTTTCGAATAGAAATATTAATCAGGAAATAGTTGTTCCTTCTCTCTGTCCCAATCCTCCTCCTCATAAAGAACAACTTGGATGTGGTGCGTGCTCTAAAATTCTATCTACAGATGACTAAGGATTTTTGCCAGTTTTCTGCCCTGTTTGTTTGTTTCTCAGGAAATCTTAAGGGTCAAAAGTCTACTTCTACTTCTCTTTCCCTCTGGTTGAGAAGTATAATTCATTTTTCTTATGAGACTGCTGGACTGCAGCCTCCTGAGTGAATTACAGCTCATTCCACTAGGGCTGTCTCCTCTTCTTGGGCTTTCAAAATGAATCTTCTGTGGAACAGATTTGCAAGGCTGCAACTTGGTCCTCTCTGCATACTCTTTCCAAATTTGATACTTTTGCCTCGGCTGAGGCCTCTTTTGGGAGAAAGGTTCTTTAAGTGGTGGTGCCTTCTGTTTAGGTCTGCCTGTCTTGTTCTCCCTCCCTGTTCATTCTGTGTCCTCTAGCTTGGGTATTGGTTCCCACTAGTAATTGAATGACGTCATAGACTTTCCATATCTTAGGAAAGAAAACAAAATGTATGCTTACCTGATACATTTCTTTCTTTCAAGATATGTTGAGTCCACGACCCCACTCTTTATAAAGACAGTTATTTTTTACTAAACCTCAGGCACCTCTACACCTTTGTGGTGTTCCTTTTCCATTTCCTTTTGGTCGAATGACTGGGGATTATGGGTAGGGGAGTGACACTTGACAGCTTTGCTGTGGTGCTCTTTGCCTGATGATAATTCCCATTAGTAATTGAATGACGTAGTGGACCATATCCGGAAAGAAAGAAATTTATCAGGTAAACATACATTTTGTTTTTAGATCTTTGCTGCAGCAGTGATTGTGGGTTAATATACATAGAAATGCTTCAGTAAATCTGTATTTTGTGTATGTTCTGTGAATTCCAATACCAACACATGAAGAGTCTAATGCTAAGCAACCCATCAGTATATAAATGGGGGAAATTACACATATTACAAATTGTATAACACTACTGAGATGCCTTGCTATCTCACACATAGCATTCTACCCTCTCTCGTATTATATATATCATGGCTCCCCCTTACCTAACAACTGTCTTATCACTGCTAAGCTTCATCATAACTGGAGATCACAGATAAAGTTTTAGAAAAAAACAAAACCTTACATACAGTAAGCAATGAGTAATAACAGAGTAAAATCAAAAGCCACAGCAACCTATTTTGAGAGTGTTGCACAGCACACAACATTGTTACACTTAACACAGGCTGAATTGAACATGGGACAAACTTAATAGACAGGGACAGGAAGCCAAAATACAGGACTGTCCCGGGAAAAGTGAAACAATTTGCAACTATGAGTAGAGTGAAGGCATTTTCATACACTCGTATAGCCCACAGGCTATTAACAGGTACACCACTCTAGAATAGATCATAGCCTTGGGACACGCACATGTAACAGTTTTATTCCACCTTTATTACTGAGACTTTTCATACTTAGTCTAGTAATGATGTAAACTTTAAAAGTGGCAATAGCTGCTATTTACTATTTAGCTAATTTGCCTGGGTGTTGCATCTCAGTACAACTGTATACCCTCTTTTATATACACAGTAAAAGGTATTTAAGTTTTTGATAATGAGAGGGGATATTTTTGTATATTTTGTTTTATGTGCACTGATTTGGCATGGCAGTTACAGTTAGTGACTCATTTTTCCTTTCTTTTTGGAAATTTCTTAACTTCTCTTTTGTTTCTGAGTGCAATGTCCATTTTTCAAATATCTTATTACTTGAAGGCTAAGGGAGAGTCCACGGCTTAATTCCTTACTGTTGGGAAATACAACACCTGGCCACCAGGAGGAGGCAGAGACACCCCAGCCAAAGGCTTAAATATCCCTCCCACTTCCTCATCACCCCGGTCATTCTTTGCCTTTCGTCACGTTAGGAGGTGGCAGAGAAGTGTCCGAAGATTCAGAGAGTCCTGGAAAAGGGTATCTGCCCTTCAAGATAGGACTGGAGGGGGGGGGGAGCCAACCGCCGGGGTGATAGGACGGATATAGCACGAGCTCCTGCATTTAATGCTTAATTTTGGATCTTTTTCACATGATTTAACTGAAAAAAATTTCCCCAGAAACACCTATCACCCTGGCTAAACTATACCTATAGAAAGTCAATATAAAGAATTGACGAACTTGCTGAAAATACGGCTCTTATTATGTTCTCCTCCATTGCCACGAGGTAACCAGTATCTTTGGCCTGTATACATATTGTGGAGGCTTCCTTACATCTGTCTTTCCCAGGCGCTGGGGCACGGATATCGGAACTTTACCTTCTGACTGGCAGTCTTATCTATCGACTGGTCCCTACTAATAACTGGCATCTACCATGGATCCCCATGCCCTCCTGCAGGAAATCGGCTCTCTATTACGGCAGTACCGGGAGGCCTACGCAGTTTCCCTTGACCCTGTTTGTGGCGCCCTTACTCTCAACCCCTTAGACAAGGACTTCGCCAGCTCTACTTTCGTTGCGCTTACCCCTGGAGGCACAGCATTGTCCCCTTGCAGCACCTCATCACCTTCACTCCTAGAACCCCAATTGGACAGGGGCTTGCCAGCTCATTGCCGGTTGGAGGGAGCTGCCTCGAGACCGCTTTGTCCCGCAAGTCCATAGCTGACTGGGGGCCTATTGATATGGGAGCTGCGGCTGTCAGTTTGGTTGCGGAGGAACCCTACAATCATAAAAACCAAATTGCAGAAATAGTGGAGCATGTAATGCTTAAGCTCCCCCTAAAGTTACTAAATCAACTGCCTGCCCGACAAAAGTTAGACTTGGACCTGGGGATTCTAACTGGAAGTGAGGAGTCGGAGCCTAAAGTTATAATGCAATCAAAGGGTAATCACTTGCCTGGGACCTTACCACACTCATGGGAACTTAAGCCCCGGATAACCAATGCTCGCAATAGCTTGAAAGCTGGGGTAGGATAGAGATATTATCCCTGTCACCTCCCTGTGGTTTAGCCTATCTACACTAGATGTTGTGCTGGCTTGTCGACCTAGGAGAGACACTGTTAAAAATGTATCTGGCCGGATAGTCATTGAACTGTTATAACATTATTAAGCAATTGTCATGTATTTCTATTGTCTTGCTTAGCTGTTAGGCTGCTTGTGCTTCCTCCTCTATATCTGTATAAGCAGTTTATTCATGAGTAGAGTATGATCTATGTTTTTTCTTTAGTTAACTTGGGAAGTACAGTTATCCTTATAAATACCTTGCCTAATCAACTGTTTAGCATGCTTTGTTACAGTTAAACTTAACGTTGTGTTCATTTATTATAACCACAAGCTCCTGGAAATATACTATGTGATGGGACAAACATGGCAGGAACCTAACTTACTAAGGCGCTACTCCACCTAAGAGACTTTGTTATGATTATAATTTAGACATAAGGATCTGCCGTTATAGGTACATAAGACTTTAGTGTTCCATATTGTTTTTAAATGGTTAATTTCTCCCAAACATGACATTGGCAAAGTGTTTGGCTGCTAACTTTTGTGACTGCTTTGCTCCTTATGCTGAATATACTTTTGCACCACCCATTTAGTTGGCTCTCGTTAACCTAATCTACACACAGCTCTATCATGCTAATATTAATACCACCCTCTATCTACTGCATTATCAAGGTCTTATGTAGAGGCTCTGGAGTACTACCTTCATGCAGAATTTCTGCCTTAGTTATTAAGTTACCTATATCGCAGAGTGTATAGACTTAGACTTATATTAGATTCTCCAGTACTTTATTTATCCATGTGCACTCAAGACTCTTAACTATTAACCTATTGTTATAAACACAATTTTAGGAGTTATAGTTTGCTTAGAGAACCGTTGTTTGCCTAAATGCCATGAGTGCTGTCCTTTAAACCAACGCTTAGAATAGGTTCCTGTTGTGGGGTATAGGGCCCGTACCCTACCAGCAGGTCCAATGAACCCATATAGAGAATAGAAAATAAGTACTGAATGTTGTGGAGATAAACACCATAGTTTTTTCACACTGAGGTAACACTACCCTGTTTTAAGGAAACTCCAGCCCTATAGTATCTCTCGAGACTCTACCTATTATAATTTTATCTATCTGCACTCGGATAAAGCACAGCATATTTCTTCCCCTCTAAGCATATGTTACACTGATAAGTTCAATTTCAAGTCAGTCTTAAGCTACCTTAGCGGCAGGATTGGTTTGTGCTATTTCTTATCTTTGCAATTCCCCACGACCAATCTATACCTTCCTTCTCCTCCCCCCCCCCCCACGTAATGAGTCCCCTAGTAATAGGAGAACTAACCATGCGGTTTCTCTCGCTTATACCGCACCTTTAACCACTCCCCTAGTTCTCATTCTCTTTTACACAAAGCCACAGCCTGGGATCCTTCCTTTCTACCCGGATCAGCTGGTCTGATCACCAACGACTACCATCTAAGCCCCCATTACTAAATTACTTGTCAGGGACCTCCCTTATGACCACAGAAAACAGAACAAAACCTGGAAGTGCCCCCATTCGTTAGTTAGAAGGCTGCCCTATGGATCACATACATCACTAGGGGAGTTCATATCTCATCCTACTATATAGCACAGAATCCATTACATCCCACACTATATATCATATCCTGTACTTGTTCCTTAGCTTTAGGGATGGTTGAACTTGTGTGTTAAAGTTAAGAAAAATTGAGGCTGACTTAGCAATATTCTATTTTTTTTGTGCACTACCATAATTTGAACGTCTTACACCATTGTAACTTTGACCATTTGTTCTTCTATTATTTGTTTTACATTGGCTGTTTATGCAGCAACATTGTAGTGCTTTCATTTTCTTTTTCCTCAATAAAAACATTATTAAAAAAAAAAAAAAGATAGGACTGGAGTTTTAAGTAGTCATGTCAACCTCTTAGTGAGAGTATTGATGAAAGTTAGAGTCTGGAGATGCAGGGAAAGTTTTTCTGTGAAACCATCCAGACTACTGCTAATAGCAATCAGTGTTGACAAGTTTCACTGCCTGCTTTCTCTCACTCAAGTCCATGTCAGGAGCGCTGCTATAAGACTGTCACACTTGAGAGGCTGTGTTCTGTTCCACAGCATGGATCCTGGAGGTAAGATTGTTTCAATTTTTACACATAAAACGCTACAACGGGGTCACAATGTGGCTCCTGTATACCTTGATAAGATCCAGGGTTAAAATCCTCTGAAGGGGGTTTATTGAACAGTTGGGGTTAATTAATCAGTGTATTATTTACATGCTGCTTTGTGTGATTTTTTTTTTCCTTTGGCTAAAACAAACCGGTTTCACTTTTAAGTTTCACTTTCGTTTTTTAAATTGTTGCACAGCTCCTATTACTTGCTGTACTTGTAATAACAGGGGAAGTACCATCTTGCACTCCATGTGACTGGGCGTGGTCTATGTTCATTTTCTCCATTCCGGCTGAAACTTGAACCTGAGGAGAGTGTTTCCTCTGTTAAGTGTCTGGGTCTAGGAGGTGGTGATTGTCCCAGCCATTGGGAGTATAAAGGTGCAGTTTTCTATAATAAAAAATGTTTTTCTTTTTGTCCTTCTGTGGGTATAACCTGAGCCATGGAGGACTCTGACATGTTAGAAGGTACTCTTTCTGTACTTAATCATACCTGTTTATATTGTTAGGAGGCCGTGGTTTTCCCGCCCACTCAATTATGATCCACATGCCTTAACACCATTATAAAGTCTAAGAAGGGAGACAAGCCTGCTAAGGCTCTTAGTCCCTCTGAGCTGTCTACCTGCACATCTAATCCTCCATCCGGAGGGGGCCTTCTTCCCGCGGACTTTGCCGCACAGTTACAAATGGCGGTGTCTGTGGCCCTCAGTGCATTATCTCGCTCTAACAAACGCAAGAGAAAGGTTAAACATAGCTCTCCTGACCCGGAGTCATCTAAATATTTATCGGATTTAGCTATTATGTCCCAGTTATCTGATGATGAGTTAACCTCTGTAGCTTCAGAGGGTGAACTTTCAGGGTCAGAGTCCTTAGTGTCCAAGCCTCCTGCTGAGGAGGAACTGTCCTTTAGATTTAAAATTGATCACTTGCATTTTTTATGAAAGGAGGTTCCAGAGGCCGCGCTGCCTGAAGAACCTATGATACCTAAATTAGACAGAGTTTGCAAAGACAGAAAGTTCCTTTGACTTTTCCTGTGCCGGTGAAGATGGTGAACATTATTAAGAATGAATGGGAAAGAATTGGTTCTTCCTTTTCCCCCTCGTCTACTTTTAAAAAGTTGTTCCCGGTCCCGGAGTCTCAACTGGATTTGTTGGGCTCCAATCCTAAAGTGGATGGTGCTATCTCTAAACTTGCTAAACACACTACTATACCTCTTGAGGATAGTTCTTTGTGCAGAGAGCCAATGGATAAGAAAATGGAAACCTTTCTGAGAAAGATGTTTCAGCATACATGGTTTTTGTTTCAACCGGCAGCTGCAGTTGCCGGAACAGCTTACCTATTGGTGAGACTCTTTGTCGGAACTCATTGAGATGGAGTCTCCCCTCGAGGATATTCAACATAGAATTAAAGCTCTGAGAATTGCTAATTCTTTTATTTGTGATGAGAACATGCAAATTATTTGCCTAAATGCAAAGGCCTCTGGCTTGCAGTCCTAGCCCCCCAGGCGCTCTGGTTGAAGTCTTGGTTTGCGGATATGACTTCTAAGTCCAGACTCCTTCCTCTTCCCTTCAAGGGAAAGATTTTTACGGTTACCGGAGGCAAGGGTGCCTTCCAACCGCAAGATAAGAAGAACAAGTCTAAGAGACGACAATCTTCTAATTTTCGTTCCTTTCGTTCTGACAAATTCCAACGACAACAATCCTCCTCCAAGCCCGAGCAACCCAAGACTACTTAGAAGCCGGCTCAGTCCTGGAATAAATCTAAGCAGAATAAGAAGCCCACCGAAAACAAATCGGCATGAAGGGGCGGCCCCCAACCCGGGATCGAATCGTGTAGGGGCAGACTGTCTTTTTTCAGACGCCTGGTTCAAGGACGTACAGGATCCGTGGGTCCTGGAGGTGGTATCTCAGGGATACAAGATAGGCTTCAAATCTCATCTGCCAAGGGGCAAATTCCTTCTCTTGAATCTGTCTACCAGACCAGAAAATAGAAATGCCTTTCTAGGGTGTGTTCGGGATCTATCTTCCTTAGGAGTTGTTGTCCTGGTGCCTTTCGAAGAAAAAGATTTGGGGGTTTTATTCAAACCTTTTCGTAGTCCCAAAGAACTTTCTGCCCAATTCTAGACCTAAATTTCTCAATGTCCCTTCCTTCCAGATGGAGACGATAAGGTCTATCCTTCCTTTAATTCAGGAAGGCCAGGTTATGACTACTATAGATCTGAAGGACGCTTACCTTCATGTTCCAATCCACAGAGAACACTTTCAGTTCCTGAGGTTTGCATTCCTGGACCAGCACTTCCAGTTCATAGCCCTTCCGTTTGGCCTAGCTTCTACTCCAAGAATCTTTACGAAAGTTCTGGGGGCTCTTCTAACCATTGCCAGAACTCAGGGTATTGCAGTAGCCCCATACGTGGACGATATTCTTGTGCAAGCACCATCCTTTCATCTTGCGGAAGAATTCTCTGAGTCCCTTTTCAGTCTTCTTCGATCACATTGATGGAAGATAAACTTGGAAAAGAGTTCTCTTATCCCAAGTACCAGGGTGGAATTCCTGGGTACTTTAGACTCCATATCCATGAGGATATTTCTAACCGACCAGAGACGTTGCAAGCTAACTTCGGCATGTCTTGCCCTCCGAACCTCCTTGAGTCCCTCTGTGGCTCAGTGTATGGAGGTAATTGGTCTCATGATGTCATGCATGGACATCATTCCTTTTGCCAGGTTCCGTCTCAGACCATTACAACTGTGCATGCTGAGGCAGTGGAACGGCGATTATTCAGATCTGTCTCAACAGATTGTATTAGACAGCCAGTCAAGAGAATCGCTCTTTTGGTGGCTCTGTCCAGATCATCTGTCCTGAAAGGCATGCTTCTTAAGACCATCCTGGTTGATTGTGACTACGGATGCAAGCCTATCTGGATGGGGAGCTTCTTTGGGGTGCCAGGAAGGCACAGGGGTTGTGGACTCAGGAGGAGTCCTCCCTCCCGATCAATATTTTGGAACTACGGGCAATCTTCAAGGCCTTGAAGGCTTGGCCACTTCTGGTTTAGTCCCAGTTTATTAGTTTCCAATCAGACAATATAACCTCTGTGGCTTACATCAACCATCAGGGGGGAACGAGATGTTCCTTGGCGATGAAAGAAGTATCTCAGATTCTGGAGGATCAGCAGGCAATCCTTCCATCCAGGGGAATGGTCTCTCCATCCCGAGGGGTTTACAGAGATATGCAGCAAGTGGGGGACACCGGAGATAGATCTCATAGGGTCCCGTCTCAATACCAAGCTACCCAGGTACGGGTCGAGTGATCCCCAAGCGAATCTAATAGATGCACTAACAGTGCCCTGGAGGTTCAAACTCATATATATTTTTCCTCCATTATCGCTTCTTCCTTGAGTGGTGGCCCACATCAAGCAGGAGCGGGTGTCAGTAATCCTGATTGCTCCATCGTGGCCGCGAAGGACGTGGTTCAGACATCTAGTGGGGATGTTCTCATCTCCTCTGTGGAAGTTACCTTGTCGCAGAGACCTGCTGATACAAAATAATGAAAATCTAGATTCTCTGAGGCTGACTGCGTGGAGATTGAACGCTTAGTCTTAGCCAAGAGAGGTTTCTCTGAGAGTGTCATTGATACTCTTTTTCATGCTCGTAAACCAGTTACTCAACGTATCTACCACAAGGTGTGGAGGACCTACTTATTCTGATGTGAACAGCGTGGTTTTTCCTGGCAAATAGTTAAGGTTGCCAGGATCTTATTTTTTCTCCAGGATGGGCTGGAGAAGGGCCTTTCTGCTGGTTCCCTAAGGGGACAGATTTCGGCCCTGTCGGTTTTATTGTACAAGAGACTGGCTGAGCTTTCAGACGTGCAGTCCTTTGTTAAGGCTCTGATTAGGATCAGATCTGTGTTTAGATCTGGGGCTCCTCCTTGGAGCCTAAATCTTGTTCTTCGGGTTTTGCAACAGGTTCCGTTTGAGCCTCTGCATTCCGTTGAATCTTGGAAGGTTCTCTTTTTATTGGCTATTGCCTCTGCACCTAGAGTTTCTGAGATCTCTGCTTTGCAATGTGAGCCTCCTTATCTGATTTTTCATGCAGATAAGGCAGTTTTATGTACTAACTTAGGTTTTCTTCCTAAGGGTGTGTCCGATCGAAACATCAATCAGGAGATTGTGGTTCCTTCCTTGTGTCCTAATCCTCCTTCATCGAAGGAACGCTTACTTCACAAGTTCTATCTTCAGGCTACTAATGAGTTTAGACAATCTTCCTCTTTGTTGTCTATCCAGGGAAGCGTAACGGGCAGAAGGCTGCTTCGACTTCCCTATCTTTTTGGTTAAGAAGTGTCATCCGCTTAGTTTACGCGACAGCGGGACATCGTCCTCCTGAGAGGATAACGGCTCATTCCACTAGATCAGTGGCTTCCTCTTGGGCCTTTAAGAATGAGGCCTCTATGGATCAGATTTGTAAGGCGGCTACCTGGTCCTCCTTACATACTTTTTCAAAATTTTAAAAGTTTGATGTTTTTGCTTCGGCTGAAGCAGCTATCGGGAGAAATGTTTTGCAGGCTGTGGTGCCCTCAGAATAGGGTCTGCCTCTTCCTTTTTGTTCCCACCCGAAATTCATTCAGTGTCCTCTGGAGCTTGGGTATAGTTTTCCCAACAGTAAGGAATGAAGCCATGGACTCTCCCTATCTTAGGAAGGAAAACATAATTTATGCTTACCAGATAAATTCCTTTCCTTCCGGATAGGAAGAATCCACGGCCCCTGCACGTTTTTTCTTGTCTATGGGCGGTCCCCTATTATTTATTTTATTCTTCTGGCACCATTTAATTTAAATTAATTTATCAGGTAAGCATTTTATTCTCCTTATTATTTGTGCACTCATAAATTTTAATTTTGACTTTCATGTCCCTTAAAACTTTTACAAAGCTATATATGGCAATGCCCATAAGTAACTTAGCATAAACAAATTTACTATGAATAAAGTTTTCATTCAAATAAACAAAGCCTATGAAGTTTCAGCTCTAACTTATGGGTTGATCCTAATCCTTTAGAACTACTTATCTAAGGATTTGCAACAGAAAAACACCATTAAAGTATATGGGGATTTTTTTGTAGCTAAATAATTTGATGTTATTCTAAGGGATTGTGATCGACCCCTTAGTGAGAAAGTGATATGAAGGAGTTAATGCAGAGTGGGTGTGGAGTTAAGATTTAAAGGGACATTGTACCCTAGATGTTTCTTTGCATAAATGTTTTGTAGATGATCCATTTATATAGCCTATCTGGGAATGTTTTTATCACAATGTTTAGTGTTATTTATTAACAATGTGCTGATTTTTAGACTCCTATCCAAGCCCCAAAGTATCAGATGTAGACTGAAGTCTACAGATTCCTGCTTGCTCCTGTTTGTCTAATGGGTCTTCTCATATGTAGGGAGGGGGAGGGACATATATTTCTGCTATCTCAGCCCTTTTCAGTGTGTGTCCCAGCCTAACCTCATCAACAGTGCTAAACTAGAAGCTTCTAAGATTTGCATTTATGGGTTTACAAAACATAAAACCATGTGCAGGGTGTTTATAACATTTGTCTGCCTGGTTGCATGTTTCAGAAACTTAACACATGCAGACTAATTAAAGCACGACCAAAAAAATGACTGGACTATTCCAAGGGAAAAAAAAGCCTGAGAAAATTTTTACAAAGACACTTTTGTTAAGGACAAAATGAGAAATCCTGAGCTATAAATGTGTTTGTTATGTGTATGCATATACAATATTAAATAGAATGCCACAATTACCACTAGAAGTTACAACATTCTTTTCATTTGCCAAATATTTTTGTTTAGCTTTGCTAGTATGGTACAGTGCCTTCTTCATACTAGAAAATCCGGAATGCTAAAAACAAGCACTAGTTATAGTCTGTCTTAGTGTCAAAACTATAGTTAAACGATTGGGAAATACACCAGCAAATACTGTATATCAGTTATACCCATGGGTTTTTTTAGGCACAGGTCATGCACATCCAGAACCAGAGCAGTCATTTTCAATGATAAGCAGAAATTCAACTAGAACAAAGTGCAGTCATGTTTCATCCGGCATGTTTTAGTATAAACCAAATGTGACTGTGCCAAGGGCTTAGTTTTATGGCATAATGCCTTCTCCACTCCTATGGCCTCCAAGCAGGTCTGTTCAAAATCAAGTGTAGAAACAAATATGCTTGAAATTTGCAAGAAATATTGTCATCTGCCATTTAAAAAGCACTCCTTACTGTAGAAATAACAATTTTGATTTTCTCCCTTTTTGGAACATGTCTTCGGTTGCATTGATTTTTGCAGAAAACAATATGGACTTTTCCGCACCTCATGCAGGCAAATTAACTAGGATTGCTATTGAGAAAAAAAAAAAACACACTGATGTGTTTGACACACAAAGTCTCATCACACTAAGATATCCATCTGCTTGCTTGAGAATTCCATTGTAGGCAACAGGGAAAACCGTAGGCAGTAACATTCACACTAAAAGTATTTACATTTGTGTTATGATGCCGATTTAGAAGAGCTCCGAGCAACAACAATTACATATAACTGTAGCATAAAAGAGAGCATATTTGCATATTTTTAAACAGTCACTCCGGACTAGTCGGACTAGGGTAATTGACAGCCCCTGATTAACCACGATAGACCTCTCGCAAGCAGGGAGCGTTGTTGCACAAGCATTCTTTTGTTAAATGGTGCTGGCCGCAATGTCGGGGAGACAAGTTCACAGGAGCAAACCTTATCCATCCAGCGTTTTTTTAAATATGGCCTATAAAATATTGTTTCCCCTAGAACACCTGAATAAATGACAAATTGTAAACATCCAGGTGGTGTCCACGCAAGAATACCAGCTTTTAAATTTATATTTTTATAGAGTTGAGTTTTCTATTGGTATAAACCAGTGTTTTTCAACCAGTGTGCCGTGGCACACTAGTGTGCCGTGAGAGATCCTCAGGTGTGCCACGGCAGACTGACAACAGTGTGACATATTTTTTAAACTTTGCTTGTTTTTTACTCCCAGTGCAGGGGTAGTTTGTAGGAGGCATGGCATAACAGCACAATACATACAGTATGTGTGTGTTTGTGTGTATGTGTATATATATATATATGCTGTATTAGGCTACAATGTGTGATTTTTTTTAACATTTTGGGATGGTGGTGTGCCACAGGATTTTTTAATGTAAAAAAGTGTGCCACGGCAAAAAAAAGGTTAAAAATCACTGGTATAAACTATGCTGTGGATTGCTATGGCTTGCGGTTATTTGTGGCATTTCTTTTTTAAAAACGCATCACATTACCTATATGGTATAACCCCATATAAACGTGAATTCTAGCAAAATACGCCTGCCAATCTTTTTGAATCTAGCTTCAAATTTATTTTAATACAAATAGAAGTATGTTATGCATAAAATACCCCTCCAAATATTCCCGTTGCTTCCATTATGGTTGCCTTCTCCTAATGATCAAGAACTTACTGCAAGGTGAAAAATTTCACAAAATGTTTTCTTCTATAAAATACGACGAGTCGACGGATTCATCCTTTACTTGTGGGATATTATCCTCCTGCTAACAGGAAGTGGCAAAGAGCACCACAGCAGAGCTGTCTATATAGCTCCTCCCTTGACTCCACCCCCCAGTCATTCTCTTTGCCTTTTCTAAGTAATAGGAAGGTTAAAGTGAAAGAGGTGATAAAATGTTAGTTTTATTTTCTAAAAGCAAGACTTTTTTATTTTAAATGGTACCTGTGAGTCCTATTTTATCCCAGGCAGCAGATGGATGAAGACTACTCCTTCCTGGAGACTGATGATTTTAGCAGTTGTTGCTAAGATCCAGAGTAGTTCCCACAGAATGGCTGAGGAGTACTTAAGAAACTTCAGTGTGAGGAACGTTTTTCATGCTACAAGCATTGAGGTATGTTCAGTCATTTTTTTCTGGAGAGACTGTGTTATTTCAGAATTGGCTGACAGTATCCCCATGAGGGAAAGGGTAAGCAGTAATCCTAATGCATAGAGAGGGGTATTACTGGACCTGTATATTGGGCTATAAAAAAAAATGGTTTACACTGATGATATGATGTTTGTGGGCAAACGTTTCTATGTTGGGAGTTAAAGATAACGTTTTTTATGACAAACGTTTTTACTTTATTTTAAGAATGGAGGGTACATTTCACTAAATGGGTATATGAACACACATGGCTAGGTTTTAGACCGCTCTGGTGCGGTTATTTTAGGCTGTGAGACATCGAGTAAGATGGGCAGGGCCTATTTTTGCGCCTCAGTTGCGCAGTTTTTTTTCCCAGACAAGCAGCAAGCTCCAACTCCGGTGGGCCTTTCAGGGCAGTTTGGGCCTAATCAAAGGGTTACTCCGATTTTGCAGTCCCCTGAGGGCAGGTAGGCGCCACAGCAGGGCTGTGGCGAGGTGCAGGGGGTGTTTTCATTGAATTTAACGTTTTTTAGCATAACATTTTTTGGTCTTAAGGGTTGAGTATTCCTTTCCTTGTGGGGGAAACTTAGCTGACAAGTTGGGATGCATTTATCATAAAATTGTGATAATTTTATCGTTTTAAAGCAGTTTTGGAAAAATTGTATGCTTTTTTTCTCTTAAAGGCGCAGTACCGTTTTTTCAGATTGTTATTTCTCTTGTTAAGTGTATCCAGTCCACAGATCATCCATTACTTGTGGGATATTCTCCTTCCCAACAGGAAGTTGCAAGAGGATCACCCACAGCAGAGCTGTTATATAGCTCCTCCCCTCACTGCCATATCCAGTCATTCTCTTGCAACTCTCAACAAAGACGGAGGTAGTAAGAGGAGAGTGGTGTATTATAGTTAGTTTTTTAACTTCAATCAAAAGTTTGTTATTTTTAAATGGTAACGGAGTGTACTGTTTTATCCCAGGCAGTATTAGAAGAAGAATCTGCCTGTGATTTCTATGATTTTAGCAGAAGTAACTAAGATCCACTGCCGTTCTCACATATTCTGAGGAGTGAGGTAACTTCAGAGGGGGAATGGCGTGCAGGTTTTCCTGCAATAAGGTATGTGCAGTTAACATATTTCTAGGGATGGAATTTGCTAGAAAAATGCTGCTGATACCGGATTAATGTAAGTTAAGCCTAAATGCAGTGATTTAATAGCGACTGGTATCAGGCTTATTAACAGAGATACATACTCTTATAAAAATGTAATATAAAACGTTTGCTGGTATGTTAATCGTTTTTATATATGTTTGGTGACAAAACTTATTGGGGCCTAGATTTTTTCCACATGGCTGGCTTGATTTTTGCCTAGAAACAGTTTCCTGAGGCTTTCCACTGTTGTAATATGAGTGGGAGGGGCCTATTTTAGTGCTTTTCTGCGCAGCTAGAATTACAGACAGAGACACTCGGCTTCCTTCTGCATGATACAGGACATCTCTGAAGGGCTCAAAAGGCTTCAAAAGTTGTGTTTGAGGAGGGTAACAACCACAGTAGACCTGTGGCAGTTGTGACTGTGTTTAAAAACGTTTTTGTCATTTATTATTCAGTTTTTGGTATTAAGGGGTTAATCATTCATTTGCAAGTGGGTGCAATGCTCTGCTGACTTGTTACATACACTGTAAAAATTTTGTTAGTGTAACTGCCTTTTTTCACTGTTATTTCATATTTTGTCAAAATTTGTTTCTCTTAAAGGCACAGTAACGTTTTTTTTTTATTGCTTGTTAACTTGGTTTAAAGTGTTTTCCAAGCTTGCTAGACTCATTGCTAGTCTGTACAAACATGTCTGAAACAGAGGATACTTGTTCATTATGTTTAAAAGCCATGGTGGAGCCCCATAGGAGAATGTGTACTAATTGTATTGATTTCACCTTAAACAGTAAAGATCAGTCTTTATCTATAAAAGAGTTGTCACCAGAGGGGTCTGTCGAGGGGGAAGTTATGCTGACTAACTCTCTCCACGTGTCGGACCCTTCGCCTCCCGCTCAAGGGACGCACGCTAATATGGCACCAAGTACATCAGGGACGCCCATAGCGATTACTTTGCAGGACATGGCTGCAATCATGAATAATACCCTGTCAGAGGTATTATCCAGATTGCCTGAATTGAGAGGCAAGCGCGATAGCTCTGGGGTTAGACGAGATACAGAGCGCGTAGATGCTGTAAGAGCCATGTCTGATACTGCGTCACAATATGCAGAACCTGAGGACGGAGAGCTTCAGTCTGTGGGTGACGTCTCTGAATCGGGGAGACCTGATTCAGAGATTTCTAATTTTAAATTTAAGCTTGAGAACCTCCGTGTATTACTTGGGGAGGTGTTAGCTGCTCTGAATGACTGTGACACAATTGCAGTGCCAGAGAGATTGTGTAGGCTGGATAAATACTATGCAGTGCCGGTGAGTACTGATGTTTTTCCAATACCTAAAAGGCTTACAGAAATTATTAGTAAGGAGTGGGATAGACCCGGTGTGCCCTTTTCCCCACCTTCTATCTTTCGAAAAATGTTTCCAATAGATGCCACTACACGGGACTTATGGCAGACAGTCCCTAAGGTGGAGGGAGCAGTTTCTACTTTAGCAAAGCGTACCACTATCCCGGTTGAGGACAGTTGTGCTTTTTCAGATCCAATGGATAAAAAATTAGAGGGTTACCTTAAGAAAATATTTATTCAACAAGGTTTTATTTTACAGCCCCTTGCATGCATTGCGCCTGTCACTGCTGCGGCGGCATTCTGGTTTGAGGCCCTGGAAGAGGCCATCCATACAGCTCCATTGACTGAAATTGTTGACAAGCTTAGAACACTTATGCTAGCTAACTCATTTGTTTCTGATGCCATTGTTCATTTGACTAAACTAACGGCTAAGAATTCTGGATTCGCCATCCAGGCGCGTAGGGCGCTATGGCTCAAATCCTGGTCAGCTGATGTGACTTCAAAGTCTAAATTACTCAACATTCCTTTCAAGGGGCAGACCTTATTCGGGCCTGGTTTGAAAGAAATTATTGCTGACATTACTGGAGGTAAGGGTCATACTCTTCCTCAGGACAGGGCCAAATCAAAGGCCAAACAGTCTAATTTTCGTGCCTTTCGAAATTTCAAGGCAGGTGCAGCATCAACTTCCTCTGCTTCAAAACAAGAGGGAACTTTTGCTCAATCCAAGCAGGCCTGGAAACCTAACCAGTCCTGGAACAAGGGCAAGCAGGCCAGAAAGCCTGCTGCTGCCTCTAAGACAGCATGAAGGAGCGGCCCCCTATCCGACAACGGATCTAGTAGGGGGCAGACTCTCTATCTCTTCGCCCAGGCGTGGGCAAGAGATGTTCAGGATCCCTGGGCGTTGGAGATCATATCTCAGGGACATCTTCTGGACTTCAAAGCTTCTCCTCCACAAGGGAGATTTCACCTTTAAAGATTATCTGCAAACCAGATAAAGAAAGAGGCATTCCTAAGCTGCGTACAAGATCTCCTTGTAATGGGAGTGATCCATCCAGTTCCGCGGACGGAACAAGGACAGGGGTTTTATTCAAATCTGTTTGTGGTTCCCAAAAAAGAGGGAACCTTCAGACCAATTTTGGATTTAAAGATCCTAAACAAATTCCTCAGAGTTCCGTCATTCAAGATGGAAACTATTCAAACCATTTTACCCATCATCCAAGAGGCTTCAAAAGTCGTGTTTGAGGAGGGTAACAACCACAGTAGACCTGTGGCAGTTGTTGTGACTGTGTTTAAAAACGTTTTTGTCATTTATTATTCCGTTTTTGGTATTAAGGGGTTAATCATTCATTTGCAAGTGGGTGCAATGCTCTGCTGACTTGTTACATACACTGTAAAAATTTCGTTAGTGTAACTGCCTTTTTTCACTGTTATTTCAAATTTTGTCAATTTGTTTTTCTTAAAGGCACAGTAACGTTTTTTATATTGCTTGTTAACTTGGTTTAAAGTGTTTTCCAAGCTTGCTAGTCTCATTGCTAGTCTGTACAAACATGTCTGAAACAGAGGATACTTGTTCATTATGTTTAAAAGCCATGGTGGAGCCCCATAGGAGAATGTGTACTAAATGTATTGATTTCACCTTAAACAGTAAAGATCAGTCTTTATCTATAAAAGAGTTGTCACCAGAGGGGTCTGTTGAGGAGGAAGTTATGCTGACTAACTCTCCCCACGTGTCGGACCCTTCGCCTCCCGCTCAAGGGACGCACGCTAATATGGCGCCAAGTACATCAGGGACGCCCATAGCGATTACTTTGCAGGACATGGCTGCAATCATGAATAATACCCTGTCAGAGGTATTATCCAGATTGCCTGAATTGAGAGACAAGCGCGATAGCTCTGGGGTTAGACGAGATACAGAGCGCGTAGATGCTGTAAGAGCCATGTCTGATACTGCGTCACAATATGCAGAACCTGAGGACGGAGAGCTTCAGTCTGTGGGTGACGTCTCTGAATCGGGGAGACTTGATTCAGAGATTTCTAATTTTAAATTTAAGCTTGAGAACCTCTGTGTATTACTTGGGGAGGTGTTAGCTGCTCTGAATGACTGTGACACAATTGCAGTGCCAGAGAAATTGTGTTGGCTGGATAAATACTATGCAGTGCCGGTGAGTACTGATGTTTTTCCAATACCTAAAAGGCTTACAGAAATTATTAGTAAGGAGTGGGATAGACCCGGTGTGCCCTTTTCCCCACCTCCTATCTTTAGAAAAATGTTTCCAATAGATACTACTACACGGGACTTATGGCAGACAGTCCCTAAGGTGGAGGGAGCAGTTTCTACTTTAGCAAAGCGTACCACTATCCCTTGTTTAGGACAGTTGTGCTTGTTCAGATCCAATGGATAAAAAATTAGAGGATTACCTTAATAAAATGTTTATTCAACAAGGTTTTATTTTACAGCCCCTTGCATGCATTGCGCCTGTCACTGCTGCGGCGGCATTCTGGTTTGAGGCCCTGGAAGAGGCCATCCATACAGCTCCATTGACTGAAATTGTTGACAAGCTTAGAGCACTTAAGCTAGCTAACTCATTTGTTTCTGATGCCATTGTTCATTTGACTAAACTAACGGCTAAGAATTCTGGATTCGCCATCCAGGCGCGTAGGGCGCTATGGCTCAAATCCTGGTCAGCTGATGTGACTTCAAAGTCTAAATTACTCAACATTCCTTTCAAGGGGCAGACCTTATTCGTGCCTTTCGAAATTTCAAGGCAGGTGCAGCATCAACTTCCTCTGCTTCAAAACAAGAGGGAACTTTTGCTCAATCCAAGCAGGCCTGGAAACCTAACCAGTCCTGGAACAAGGGCAAACAGGCCAGAAAGCCTGCTGCTGCCTCTAAGACAGCATGAAGGAGCGGCCCCCTATCCGACAACGGATCTAGTAGGGGGCAGACTCTCTCTTCGCCCAGGCGTGGGCAAAAGATGTTCAGGATCCATGGGCGTTGGAGATCATATCTCAGGGATATCTTCTGGACTTCAAAGCTTCTCCTCCACAAGGGAGATTTCACCTTTCCAGATTATCTGCAAACCAGATAAAGAAAGAGGCATTCCTAAGCTGCGTACAAGATGATCTTGTAATGGGAGTGATCCATCCAGTTCCGCGGACGGAACAAAGACAGGGGTTTTATTCAAATCTGTTTGTGGTTCCCAAAAAAGAGGGAACCTTCAGACCAATTTTGGATTTAAAGATCCTAAACAAATTCCTCAGAGTTCTGTCATTCAAGATGGAAACTATTCGAACCATTTTACCCATGATCCAAGAGGGTCAGTACATGACCACAGTGGACTTAAAGGATGCCTACCTTCACATTCCGATTCACAAGAATCATCATCAGTTCCTGAGGTTTGCCTTTCTAGACAGGCATTACCAATTTGTAGCTCTTCCATTCGGGTTGGCTACAGCCCCAATAATTTTTACAAAGGTTCTGGGCTCACTTCTGGCGGTCCTAAGACCGCGAGGCATAGCGGTGGCTCCTTACCTGGACGACATCCTGATACAGGCGTCAAGCTTTCAAATTGCCAAATCTCATACAGAGATAGTTCTGGCATTCCTGAGGTCGCATGGATGGAAAGTGAACGAAGAAAAGAGTTCTCTATCTCCTCTCACAAGGGTTTCCTTCCTAGGGACTCTAATAGATTCTGTAGAAATGAAAATTTACCTGACGGAGTCCAGGTTATCAAAACTTCTAAATGCTTGCCGTGTTCTTCACTCCATTCCGCGCCCCTCGGTGGCTCAGTGCATGGAAGTAATCGGCTTAATGGTAGCGGCGATGGACATAGTGCCATTTGCGCGCCTGCATCTCAGACCGCTGCAATTATGCATGCTCAGTCAGTGGAATGGGGATTACACAGATTTGTCCCCTCTACTAAATCTGGATCAGGAAACCAGAGATTCTCTTCTCTGGTGGTTATCTCGGGTCCATCTGTCCAAGGGTATGACCTTTCGCAGACCAGATTGGAGAATTGTAACAACAGATGCCAGCCTTCTAGGTTGGGGTGCAGTCTGGAACTCCCTGAAGGCTCAGGGTTCATGGACTCAGGAGGAGAAACTCCTCCCAATAAATATTCTGGAGTTAAGAGCAATATTCAATGCTCTTCTAGCTTGGCCTCAGCTAGCAACACTGAGGTTCATCAGATTTCAGTCGGACAACATCACGACTGTGGCTTACATCAACCATCAAGGGGGAACCAGGAGTTCCCTAGCGATGTCAGAAGTCTCCAAGATAATTCGCTGGGCAGAGACTCACTTTTGCCACCTGTCAGCGATCCATATCCCAGGTGTAGAGAACTGGGAGGCGGATTTTCTAAGTCGTCAGACTTTTCATCCGGGGGAATGGGAACTCCATCCGGAGGTGTTTGCTCAATTGGTTCTCCGTTGGGGCAAACCAGAATTGGATCTCACAGCGTCTCGCCAGAACGCCAAGCTTCCTTGTTACGGATCCAGGTCAAGGGACCCAGAAGCGGCACTGATAGATGCTCTAGCAGCGCCTTGGTTCTTCAACCTGGCTTATGTGTTTCCACCGTTTCCTCTGCTCCCTCGTCTGATTGCCAAAATCAAACAGGAGAGAGCATTGGTGATATTGATAATGCCTGCATGGCCACGCAGGACCTGGTATGCAGACCTAGTGGACATGTCATCCTTTCCACCATGGACTCTGCCTCTGAGACAAGACCTTCTAATACAAGGTCCTTTCAATCATCCAAATCTACTTTCTCTGAGACTGCCTGCTTGTAGATTGAACGCTTGATCAAAGCGTGGCTTCTCCGAGTCAGTAATTGATACCTTAATACAGGCACGAAAGCCTGCCACCAGGAATATTTACCACAAGATATGGCGTAAATATCTTCATTGGTGTGAATCCAAAAATTACTCATGGAGTAGGGTTAGGATTCCTAGGATATTGTCCTTCCTCCAAGAGGGTTTGGACAAAGGATTATCAGCTAGTTCTTTAAAGGGACAGATTTCTGCTCTGTCTATTCTTTTACACAAGCGTCTGGCAGAAGTTCCAGACGTTCAGGCATTTTGTCAGGCTTTAGTTAGAATTAAGCCTGTGTTTAAACCTGTTGCTCCTCCGTGGAGCTTAAACTTGGTTCTTAAAGTTCTTCAGGGGGTTCCGTTTGAACCCCTTCATTCTATTGATATCAAACTTCTATCATGGAAAGTTCTTTTTCTGATGGCTATTTCCTCGGCTCGAAGAGTCTCGGAGTTATCTGCCTTACATTGTGATTCTCCTTATCTGATCTTTCATTCAGATAAAGTTGTTCTGCGTACAAAACCTGGGTTTTTACCTAAGGTGGTTTCTAACAAGAATATCAATCAAGAGATTGTTGTTTCATCATTATGTCCTAATCCTTCTTCAAAGAAGGAATGTCTTTTGCATAATCTAGACATAGTCCGTGCCTTGAAGTTTTACTTACAGGCTGCTAAAGATTTTCGTCAAACATCTAACCTGTTTGTTGTTTACTCTGGACAGAGGAGAGGTCAAAAGGCTTCGGCAACCTCTCTTTCTTTTTGGCTTCAGAGTATAATCCGTTTAGCCTATGAGACTGCTGGACAGCAGCCTCCTGAAAGGATTACAGCTCATTCTACTAGAGCTGTGGCTTCCACCTGGGCCTTTAAAAATGAGGCCTCTGTTGAACAGATTTGCAAGGCTGCGACTTGGTCCTCGCTTCATACTTTTTCCAAATTTTCCAAATTTGATACTTTTTCTTCTTCGGAGGCTGTTTTTGGGAGAAAGGTGCTACAGGCAGTGGTTCCTTCCGTTTAAGTTCCTGCCTTGTCCCTCCCATCATCCGTGTACTTTAGCTTTGGTATTGGTATCCCACAAGTAATGGATGATCCGTGGACTGGATACACTTAACAAGAGAAAACATAATTTATGCTTACCTGATAAATTTATTTCTCTTGTAGTGTATCCAGTCCACGGCCTGCCCTGTCCTTTTCAGGCAGGTCTAAATTTTAATTAAACTACAGTCACCACTGCACCCTATGGTTTCTCCTTTCTCGGCTTGTTTCGGTCGAATGACTGGATATGGCAGTGAGGGGAGGAGCTATATAGCAGCTCTGCTGTGGGTGATACTCTTGCAACTTCCTGTTGGGAAGGAGAATATCCCACAAGTAATGGATGATCCGTGGACTGGATACACTACAAGAGAAATAAATTTATCAGGTAAGCATAAATTATGGTTTTTTTTTCACAAAATAAAGTGTTTTCAAGTCTGTTTGTGGTCATTACTAGCCTGTTTTAACATGTCTGACATTGAGGAAAGCCAATGTTCCATGTGTTTAGAAGCCATTGTGGAACCCCCACTTCAGATGTGTCCCTCATGTACTGAGAGGGCCTTACATTGCAAAGAACATATTTTAGCTGATAAAAGTATGTCTCAGGATGATTCTCAGTCAGAAGAGAATCAGGTTATGCCATCTACTTCTCCCCAAGTGTCACAACCTTTAACGCCCGCCCAAGCGACGCCAAGTACTTCTAGTGTGTCTAATTCTTTCACCCTGCAAGATATGGCTGCAGTTATGTCTACTACCCTTACAGAGGTATTATCTAAACTGCCAGGTTTACAGGGTAAGCGCAGGAGGTCAGGTATTAGACTAAATGCTGAGCCTCTGATGCTTTATTGGCCATCTCCGATGTACCCTCACAGTGTTCTGATTTGGGGGTGGGGGAATTGCTGTCTGAGGGAGAGCTTTCTGATTCAGGAAAGATGTTCCCTTAAACAGACTCAGATGTGACGGCCTTTAAATTTAAGCTTGAACACCTCCGCTTGTTGCTCCGGGAGGTTTTAGCGACTCTGGATGATTGTGACCCTATTGTCATTCCCCCAGAGAAATTGTGTAAAATGGATAAATATCTTGAGGTCCCTACTTACACTGTTTTTCCAGTCCCTAGAAGAATTTCGGACATTGTTAACAAGGAATGGATAGACCAGGCATTCCGTTCTCTCCCCCTCCTACTTTTAACAAAATGTTTCCCATATCTGACACCATTCGGGATTCCTGGCACAAGGTGGAGGGAGCTATTTCTACCCTGGCTAAGCGTACAACTATACCTATTGAGGACAGTTGTGCTTTCAAAGATCCTATGGATAAAAAATTAGAGGGTCTTTTAAAGAAATTGTTTATTCATCAGGGTTTTCTTCTACAACCTATAGCGTGCATTGTTCCTGTAACTACTGCAGCAGCTTTTTGGTTTGAGGCTCTAGAGGAGTCTCTTAAGGTTGAGACCCCATTAGATGATATTTTAGATAGAATTAAGGCTCTCAAGCTAGCTAATTCCTTTATTACAGATGCCGCTTTTCAAATGGCTAAATTAGCGGCAAAGAATGCAGGCTTTGCCATTTTAGGGCCTAGAGCGTTATGGCTTAAGTCTTGGTCTGCTAATGTGTCATCAAAATCTAAGCTGTTAGCTATTCCTTTCAAGGGTAAGACCCTATTTGGGCCTGAACTGAAGGAGATCATTTCCGACATTACTGGAGGTAAGGGCCATGCCCTTCCTCAGGACAAGACAGTTAAGATGAGGGCCAAGCAAAATAATTTTCGTTCCTTTCGAAACTTTAAAGGTAGCCTTTGCACAATCCAAGTCAGTCTGGAGACCTAACCAGACCTGGAATAAAGGTTAACAGGCCAAGAAGCCCGCTGCTGCTCCCAAGACAGCATGAAGGGGCAGCCCCCGATCTGGGACCGGATCTAGTTGGGGGCAGACTTTCTCTCTTCGCTCAGGCTTGGGCAGGAGACGTTCAGGCATTAGAAATCGTGACCCAGGGGTATCATCTAGAATTCAAAGATTCTCTCCCAAGGGGGAGATTTCATCTTTCACGTTTGTCTGTAAACCAGACAAAAAGACAGGCGTTCTTACGCTGTGTAGAAGACCTTTATACCATGGGTGTAATCTGCCCAGTTCCAAAGGTAGAACAAGGGCAGGGGTTTTACTCCAATCTGTTCGTGGTTCCCAAAAAAGAGGGAACCTTCAGACCGATTTTAGATCTCAAAACTCACAAATTTCTCAGAGTCCCATCCTTCAAGATGGAGACCATTAGGAAAATTTTACCAATGATCCAGGAGGGTCAATATATGACTACCGTGGATTTGAAGGATGCGTATCTTCACATTCCTATCCACAAAGATCATCACCAGTTCCTTAGGTTCACCTTCCTGGACAAACATTACCAGTTTGTGGCCCTTCCTTTCGGGTTGGCCACAGCTCCCAGAATTTTCACAAAGGTGCTAGGGTCTCTTCTGGCGGTTCTAAGGCTGTGGGGATAGCAGTGGCGCCCTATCTGGACGATATTTTGATTCAGGCGTCAACTTACCATCTAGCCAAATCTCACACGGACATCGTGTTGGCTTTTCTAAGACCTCACGGGTGGAAGGTGAACATAAAAAAGAGTTCACTTGTTCCTCTGACAAGAGTTCAATTCCTAGGAACTCTGATAGACACGGTAGACATGAAAATTTTTCTGACAGAGGTCAGAAAATCAAAGATCCTAACCACTTGCCGAGCACTTCATTCCATTCCTTGGCCATCAGTGGCGCAGTGTATGGAGGTAATTAGACTAATGGTATGGGCAATGGACATAATTCCGTTTGCTCGCTTACATCTCAGACCACTTCAACTGTGCATGCTCAGACAGTGGAATGGGGATTATGCGGATTTATCTCTGTGGATAAATCTGGATCTAGAGACCAGAGACTCTCTTCTTTGGTGGTAGTCACAGGATCATCTGTCCCAGGGAATGTGCTTCCGCAGGCCAGCATGGGTCATAGTGACGACGGACGCCAGCCTCTTGGGCTGGGGTGCAGTCTGGAATTCCCTGAAGGCTCAGGATGTGTGGACTCAGGAGTCGTCCCTACTACCAATAAATATTCTAGAACTGAGAGCAATATTCAACGCAGTTCAGTCGTGGCCTCAGCTGGCTTCGGCCAATTTCATAAGATTCCAGTCGGACAATATCACGACTGTAGCATATATCAATCATCAAGGGGGAACAAAGAGTTCGCTAGCGATGATAGAGGTTTCCAAAATAATTCTATGGGCAGAGACTCACTCTTGCCATCTATCAGCAATATATATCCCCGGAGTGGAGAACTGGGAAGCGGATTTTCTAAGTCGTCAGACTTTTCATCCGGGGGAGTTCCATCCGGAGGTGTTTGCACAATTGATTCATCAATGGGGCACACCGGAATTGGATCTGATGGCATCTCGTCAGAATGCCAAGCTTCCTTGTTACGGGTCCAGATCAAGGGATCCTCAAGCAGTACTGATAGATGCTGTAGCAGTACCGTGGACATTCAACCTGGCTTATGTGTTTCCTCCTTTTCCTCTCCTACCTCGTCTGATTGCCAGAATCAAACAGGAGAAGGCTTCGGTAATCTTTATAGCGCCTACGTGGCCACGCAGGACTTGGTATGCAGACCTGGTGGAAATGTCATCTCTGCCACCGTGGAAACTGCCACTGAGACAGGACCTTCTCATTCAGGGTCCGTTCCAACATCCAAATCTAGTTTCTCTGCGGCTTACTGCCTGGAGATTGAACGCTTGATTTTATCTAAGCGGGGATTCTCTGAGTCGGTTATTGATACCTTGATTCAGGCTCGAAAGCCTGTCACTAGGAAAATTTATCATAAGATATGGCGTAAATATCTTTATTGGTGCGAATCCAAAGGCTATTCATGGAGTAAGATCAGGATTCCAAGGATTTTGTCCTTTCTCCAAGAAGGATTGGAGAAGGGGTTGTCAGCTAGTTCCTTAAAGGGACAGATTTCTGCTTTGTCAATCTTATTACACAAGCGTCTGGCTGATGTCCCAGACGTTCAGTCGTTTTGCCAGGCTTTGGTTAGAATTAAGCCTGTGTTTAATGCTGTTGCTCCGCCATGGAGTTTGAATTTAGTTCTAAATGTTCTTCAAGGGGTTCCGTTTGAACCCATGCATTCCATAGATATTAAACTTCTATCTTGGAAAGTTCTGTTTTTAGTAGCTATCTCTTCTGCTCGAAGAGTTTCTGAGCTATCTGCGTTACAATGCGACTCGCCTTATCTTATATTCCATTCTGATAAGGTGGTTTTGCGTACTAAACCTGGATTCCTTCCTAAGGTTGTTTCTAATAAGAATATTAATCAGGAAATTGTTGTTCCTTCTCTGTGTCCTAACCCGTCTTCTAAGAAGGAGCGTCTGTTACATAACTTGGACGTGGTTCGTGCCTTGAAGTTTTACTTGCAAGGGACCAAGGATTTCGGTTAAACATCTTCTCTGTTTGTTGTCTATTCTGGAAAGCGTAGAGGTCAAAAAGCTACGGCTACCTCTCTTTCTTTTTGGCTGAAAAGCATCATCCGTTTGGCATACGAGACTGCTGGACAGCAGCCTCCTGAAAAAATTACAGCTCATTCTACTAGAGCGGTGGCTTCCACATGGGCTTTTTAAAACAATGCTTCTGTTGAACAGATTTGTAAGGCTGCGACTTGGTCTTCCCTTCATACCTTTTCCAAATTTTACAAATTTGTTACTTTTGCTTCTTCGGAGGCTATTTTTGGGAGAAAAGTTTTACAAGCAGTGGTGCCTTCTGTTTAGGTATCTGTCTTGTCCCTCCCGTTCATCCGTGTCCTATAGCTTTGGTATTGTATCCCACAAGTAAAGGATGAATCCGTGGACTCGCTGTATCTTATAGAAGAAAAGGAAATTTATGCTTACCTGATAAATTGATTTCTTCTATGATACGACGAGTCCACGGCCTGCCCTGTCAATTTAAGACAGATTATAATTTTTGGTTTAAAACTTCAGTCACCTCTGCACCTATTAGTTTCTCCTTTTTCTTCCTATACCTTCGGTCGAATGACTGGGGGGGTGGAGTCAAGGGAGGAACTATATAGACAGCTCTGCTGTGGTGCTCTTTGCCACTTCCTGTTAGCAGGAGGATAATATCCCACAAGTAAAGGATGAATCCGTGGACTCGTCGTATCATAGAAGAAATCAATTTATCAGGTAAGCATAAATTTCCTTTTTCCATCTAAAGGGGAGGAGAGTCCACGGCTTCATTCATTACTGTTGGGGAAAAAACCTGGCCACCAGGAGGAGGCAAAGACACCCCAGCCAAAGGCTTAAATACCTCCCCCACTTTCCTCATCCCCCAGTCATTCTTTGCCTTTCGTCACAGGAGGACGGCAGAGAAGTGCCGAAGATCAGAGTAGTCTCTTATGCAGGGTACTACTCTTCGCATTGGGACTGGAGTTTTAAGTAGTCCTGTCAGCCTCTCAGTAAAAGCCTGGGCGAAAGTTAGAGTCCAGAGATGCAGGGAGAGTCTTTCTTCAAAACCATCCCGACTCATATTAACAGCTACACAAGCAATCAGTGTTGACGAGTTTCGCTGCCTGCTTTTTACACTCAAGTCCATGTCAGGAGCGAGGCTACTAACCTGTCATGCTTGAAGGGCCGTGTTCCTGTTCTACGGCGTAGATTCTGGTAAGATTGTTTCATTTTTTATTACATAATGATAACACGGAAGACAGGGTCACAGTGTGACACCTCTTATCTTTAGAATCAAGAGTTAATATTCCTAGAAAGGGGATTATTGAACAGTGGGGGTTATACATTATATTGTTTATTGTGTCATTGCTGCGTTATGTGCGAGATGAGGCTCTGTCAATGTGTGGAACTTTCAGTTGACTTACGGGAATATTGCGTAGCCTTTTTTGGCGCGTTTTCTCCTTAGGCAGGGGCGGTCCTGCCAGGCATTCCATGTGACCGGGTGTGGCTATCTCTCTTCCTCTGTTGATCAGCGACGCAGGAGACGAAACGGTTTCTGTAGTCCGGGTAATAGGAGGTGGTGAGTGCCCTGGCCCTTGTAAGTTATAAAGGTGCCTATTTATTAAGTTAATCTAGTCCGTAATAATAGCGCAAGCTATGGAGGACTCTGACGCGTTAGAGGTTCTCCCTCTTTAACAAGGTCTCATTCCTGTATTTATTGTGAGGAGGTTCTGGTAGAACAGCCTGCTCAACTATGTTCCACATGCCCTAATAAAGTTACGACATCTAAAGGTAAACGGATGTCTAGTACTACTGAGCCGTCCACCTCTGAGGGTTCCCCGTCCCGTTCCCTGCATTCATCTCCAATTGCACATGCAGCGCCCCAGGGTCCAACCATTACTCCTGGGGGTAGTATCGAAAGTGATCCAATGCTACGCTATCTGTATCTATGTTGTTCAAGTGAGATGTTTTAAATGATAGCCAAAGAGCTGAAATAAAAGTTAAGTTTTATCAAACTAAATTTGCCTGGTGCTCCTCTATTTGGATCATCCGATCACTACATATTTGATCCATGACTTACCACGTTCTGCTAAGCGCAAGCGTAGGGTGTATCATGGTGGCCCGGCCCAGGGGTTGTCTACGCCTATGGAAATATCAGAGGCGTTATACGATGATGAGGCCCACTCCAACTCTTCAGAGGAGGCCCCTTCTGGGTCGGAGTCCATGTCATCTAAACCTCCGGCTGCAGAGGTGCCTGACTTTAGGTTTAGGAATTTGCGCTTTTTGCTAAAGCAAGTGCTTGCTACTCTGGAGGTTCCGGAACCGAAGCTTCCGGAGGAACCTGCGATTCCTAAGCTTGATAAGGTATAGGCGGACAGGGTGGTGCCTCAGGCCTTCCCGGTTTCTGTTAAGATGGCTAATATTATTAAGAATGAATGGGAGCGATTAGGTTCTTCCTTTTCCCCTTCTTCTTACTTTAGGAAACTGTTCCCCGTTTCGGACTCTCAGCTTGAGCTGTGGGGTACTGACCCTATGGTGGATGGTGCTATCTCCACGCTCGCGGATAGTTCCCCTCGAGGATAGTTCGTCATTTAAAGAGCCCATGGATAAAAAGTTGGAAGACATGTCAAGGAAGATGTTTCAAGACACAGGGTTTGTTTTTCAGCCGGCAGCGGCCGTAGCCGCGGTTGCCGGAAATGCAACATATTGGTGTGAATCCCTGTGTGAAATGGTCAAGGGGGAGACTTTTATCGACGAGATACAAGATAAGATTAAGGCGCTGAAGGTCGCCAATTCTTTCATCTGTGGTGCTAATATGCAAATTATTCACCTAAACGCTATTGTGTCAGGTTTTCCCGTTTTAGCTCGCAGGGCTCTGTGGCTAAAGTCTTGGTCTGCAGACATGACCTCTAAATCGAGGCTGTTGTCCCTACCTTTTCAAGGAAAGATTCTGTTCGGTCCAGGATTGTATTCGATCATATTCACGGTTACGGGAGGCAAGGGAGCTTTCCTACCGCAGGATAAGAAGGCTAATCCTAAAGGATCTACTTTTCGTCCCTTTCGTGCGGACAAGGCCCAGCGCCAGCAGCCCACCACGAAAGTGGACCAGTCCAAGAGAACTTGGAAGCAGGCTCATTCTTGGAACAAGACTAGGCAGAGCAAGAAGCCTGCCGAAACAAATTTAGCATGAAGGGGCGGCCCCCGACCGGTCTCCGGACCAAGTAGGGGGCAGATTATCTCTCTTCTCAGAAGCCTGGTTACAGGACCTTCAGGACCCTAGGGTTATGGAGATTGTGGCCCAGGGTTACAGGATAGGGTTCAGATCCCAACTGCCTAGGGGCAGATTCCTCCTGTCAAACCTGTCTTCAAGACCAGAAAAGAAAAGAGGCCTTTCTAGAGTGTGTGTGTGTTTCATCGTTCAAAATGGAAACTATCAATTCTATTCTGCCCCTAGTTCAAGTGAGACAGTTCATTACAACTATAGACTTGAAGGATGCTTACCTTCATGTGCCAATTGACAGGGACCACTTCAAGTTCCTAAGATTTGCGTTTCTGGACCAACACTTCCAGGTTGTGGCCCTCCCCTTTTGGTCTGGCGATGGCCCCGAGAGTCTTCACGAAGGTTCTGGGGGGCGCTACTTGCAGTGGCCCGAGGCATTGCTGTGGCGCCCTATCTGTACGATATCCCAGTCCAGGCGCCGTTGCTCAGTCTTGCAGAGGATCATTCGAGGGCTCTTCTTTTTTTGCTCTGATCTCACGGCAAGCTACCCCGATACGGGCCGAGGTACAGGGATCCCCAGGCAGAGCTGATAGATGTCTTGGGGGTTCAGCCTAGCTTACATTTTTCCACTGCTACCACTTCTACCTCGTGTAGTGGCACGCCTCAAACAGGAGCGAGCTTTGGCCATTCTGATTGCTCCATTGTGGCCGCGGAGGACGTGGTTTGCGGATCTAGTGGGGATGTCATCCTCTCTGCTATGGAAGTTACCCTGTTGCAGGGATTTGCTGGAACAGGGTCCTTTTCAACATCAAAATCTCGATTCTCTGAGGCTGACTGCGTGGAGATTGATCGCCTAGTCTTGGCCAAGAGAGGCTTTTCTGAAAGTGTGATTGATACGCTAATTTAGGCTAGGAAGCCAGTCACTCGTCGCATCTACCATAAGGTGTGGAGGACTTACTTGTCCTGGTGTGAGAAGCATGGATATCGTTGGCATAAGGCGAAGGTATCCAGGATTCTGTCTTTTCTCCAAGAGGGTTTGGAGATGGGTCTTGCCACCAGTTTCTGAAAGGGACAGATTTCGGCATTATCAGTCTTGTTGCATAGGAGACTCACTGAGCTCCCTGACATACAATCTTTTGTTCAGGCTCTCTCTAGAATCAGGTCTGTCTTTAGACAGTCTGCTCCTCCATGGAGCTTAAACTTGGTCTTTAAGGTATTGCAGAAGGTTCCGTTTGAGCCTATGCATTCCATTGACATTAAGATTCTGTCCTGGAAGGTTCTTTTCCTGGTGTCCATTGCATCGGCACACAGAGTATCTGAACTGGCTGCCTTGAAATGTGAGCATCCTTATCTGGTTTTTCATGTGGATAATGCTGTGCTTTGCACTAGTTTGGGGTTTCTTCCCAAGCTGGTGTCTAACTGTAACATCAATCAGGAAATAGTTGTTCCTACTTTGTGTCCTAACCCTTCTTCTTCTAAGGAGAGGTTCCTTCATAACCTGGATGTGGTTCATGCCTTAAAGTTCTATCTCCAGGCTACAAAGGCTTTCAGACAGTCTACATCTTTTTGTGGTGTATTCGGGGAAGTGCAAGGGGCAGAGAGCCTCTTCTACTACTTTGTCCTTTTGGTTGAGGAGCTTGATTCGCTTGGCCTATGAGACAGTGGAACATAAGCCTTCTCAGAGGATCACGGCTCATTCAACTAGAGCTGTGGCTTCGTCTAGGCCTTCAAGAATGAGGCCTCTATGGAGCAAATTTGTAAGGCGGCTACCTGGTCCTCCTTACACACTTTTACAAAGTTTTACAAATTTGACTTTTTTTTTCTTCTGCGGAAGCTGTTTTTGGGAGAAAGGTTTTGCAGGCTGTGGTGCCCTCAGATTAGGGTCCGCCTTTTACCCTCCCAGTTTCATTCAGTGTCCTCTAGAGCTTGGGTATTTGTTCCCAACAGTAATGAATGAAGCCGTGGACTCTCCTCCCCTTTAGATGGAAAACATAAATTATGCTTACCTGATAATTTAATTTCCATTGAGGGGAGGGGAGTCCACGGCTCCTGCCCGTATCTCCGATGGGCGGACCTAAATTTAATTCATCTTCTGGCACCATTTTTACCCTGTTTCTCCTACTGTTCCTTGTTCCCTTGGCAGAATGACTGGGGGAGGTATTTAAAGGGACACTAAACCCAATTTTTTTCTTTCATGATTCAGATAGAGAATACAATTTTAAACAACTTTCCAATTTACTTCTATTATCTAATTTGCTTCATGTTTTAGATATCCTTTGTTGAAGAAAGAGCAATGCACATGGGAGAGCCAATCACAGGAGGCATCTATGTGCAGCAACCAATCAGCAGCTACTGAGCCTATCTAGATATGCTTTTCAGCTAAGAATATCAAGAGAATGAAGCAAATTAGATAATAGAAGTAACTTAGAAAGTTGTTTAAAACTGCATGCTCTTTCTAAATCATGAAAGAAAACATTTAGGTTTCATGTCCCTTTAAGCCTTTGGCTGGGGTGTCTTTGCCTCCTCCAGGTGGCCAAGTTCTTAATTCCCAACAGTAATGAATGAAGCATGGACTATCCTCCCCTCGATGGAAATGAAATTATCAGGTAAGCATAATTTATGGGGTTTTTTTTATTAACATTACATTGTAAATCAGTGTTCTCCAAAGAAATTTTGCCAGCATGGTGGCATTATGATGTAGCTGCGTGGGGGCAGTATAATTCTTTCTAAAATAACATTTTCTGCTATCCAAAGCACAGATTAATTGTATAATTTAACATACATTTATTAAATGATAATGTGCAATACAATTTTTAATATTAGCTCATTTCAACTTGATAAAATCAGCCGGATGTTGCACCCATTAACCCCTTAATGACATCTGACGTACCAGGTACGTCATGCATTAACAAGCAGTTAATGACAATAGACGTACCTGGTACGTCAGTTGTCTAACAGAGTGCTGGAAGTGATCACAACCACTTCCAGCAGCTCTGAGGGTATTGCAGTGATGCCTCGATATGGAGGCATCCTGCAATACCCCTTTACAAGCTTCCGATGCAGAGAGAGCCACTCTGTGGCCCTCTCTGCACTGGTAGCGATGGTGCCGATGGTGTCCTTTGACCGGGTGGGAGGAGGGAGCGTGTGCGCGCGCGTGCACGATGTGCGCATGCACGATGCGCGCGTGCACGAGGACGCGCGTGCACACATTAGCCACACTGACACCAATGAAGTTAGGAAGGGGGAAAAAAAGTTAAACATTTTTTTTTTACATATAAAAGGATCTGGGAGGGGGAGGGGTGGGAGTATTGTGGGGGGGCTGCTACACTACAGAAATAATTAAAAATAAAAATAAAAGTTAAAAATAAAATTAAAATACTTTGGTTTGTGGGGCCAAACTGGGTACTGGCAGACAGCTGCCAGTACCCAAGATGGCGGTAATTAGGTAGGGGAGAGGGTTAGAGAGCTGGAGGGGGGGATCAGGGAGGTTGGTGCTAAGGAAGGGGTTCATCACAACTAAAATATGTTATTATTTTTATTTAAAAAAAAAAAAAAACTCTTTTATTTAGTACTGGCAGACTTTCTGCCAGTACTTAAGATGGCGGGAACAATTGTGGGGTGGGGGAGGGAAGAGAGCTGTTTGGGAGGGATCAGGGGGTGGGATGTGTCAGGTGGGAGGCTGATCTCTAAAATTAACCCTGCAAGCTCCTTACAAGCTACCTAATTTAACCCCTTCACTGCTGGGCATAATTCACGTGTGGTGCGCAGCAGCATTTAGCGGCCTTCTAATTACCAAAAAGCAACGCCAAAGCCATATAAGTCTGCTATTTCTGAACAAAGGGGATCCCAGAGAAGCTTTTACAACAATTTCTGCCATAATAACACAAGCTGTTTGTAAATAATTTCAGTGAGAAACCTAAAATTGTGAAAAATGTAAAGTTTTTTTTTTTTTATTTGCTCGCATTTGGCGGTGAAATGGTGGCATAAAATATACCAAAATGGGCCTAGATCAATACTTGGGGTTGTCTACTACACTACACTAAAGCTAAAATTAACACTACAAGCTCCCTACAAGCTCCCTAATTAACCCCTTCACTCCTGGACATAAAACACGTGTGGTGCGCAGCGGCATTTAGCGGCCTTCTAATTACCAAAACGCAACCACAAAGCCATATAAGTCTGTTATTTCTGAAAAAGGGGATCCCAGAGAAGAATTTACAACCATTTGTGCCATAATTGCAGAAGCTGTTTATAAATAATTTCAGTGGGAAACCTAAAGTTTGTGACAAAATTTGTGAAAAAGTGAACTTTTTTTTTTTTTTTATCGCATTTGGCGGTGAAATGGTGGCATGAAATATACCAAAATGGGCCTAGATCAATACTTTGGGATGTCTTCTAAAACAAAATATGTACATGTCAAGGGATATTCAGGTATTCCTGACAGATATCAGGGTTCCAAAGTAACTAGCGCTAATTTTGAAAAAAAGTGGTTTGGAAATAGTAAAGTGCTACTTGTATTTATTGCCCCATAAATTGCAAAAAAAGCAAAGAACGTGCAAACATTGGGTATTTCTAAACTCAGGACAAAATTTATAAACTATTTAGCATCAGTGTTTTTTGGTGATTGTAGATGTGTAACAGATTTTGGGGGTCAAAGTTAGAAAAAGTGTGTTTTTTTTCCATTTTTTCCTCATATTTTATCATTTTTTTTAGTAAATTATAAGATATGATGAAAATAATGGTATCTTTAGAAAGTCCATTTAATGGCGAGAAAAACGGTATATAATATGTGTGGGTACAGTAAACGAGTAAGAGGAAAATTACAGCTAAACGCAAACACTGCAGAAATGTAAAAATAGCCATTGTCATTAAGGGTAAGAAAATTGAAAAATGGTCCGGTCATTAAGGGGTTAAAAAAGGTCCTGAGGAGAACATTAATAATGTGGATGTGCACAATAAACAACTCTCAAGCTAATATTTGCCTTTCTAAAATTAATTGAGGGACCTTGAAGTACTAACGAGACTTTTTAGATAATCTCTCCAGAGAGGAGAGCTTTAGAACTTCGGCTAAGTGTGCAAAGTGAGCAGCAGTGAATTACAGAAAATGCTTCAAATATACACCTTTAGAAAATCCCCCCAAAAAGTCAGAGTTCAGAAATGTTAGCTTCATTTTTACTTGGCTTTTCATAGATAAGCGAGGTTAAGTTCCCAACCTAGTGATCCGATTTTAAATCAGGCACTTATTCCCTGTAAATTCCAAAAGATATTTACTATACTGTCTGCATTGTGTTAACATTTGCATGTATTTTAAATCGCTTTACCTAGCTTTATGCGTATTGGGAGCAGACCGGGGTTAGTGATCATAAGAAAATCCCAATATAATGATTGCTTTGTCCACTTAGTGTTTAACTGAGCTATATTGTGTTACACTCAGCTGGCCATTTCCATATGCAAGCAAGAGAAAAAAATAAACAAACCAAAAAACTGGAAGGCAAGACTGAGCAGAGCTCATATTTTTAATATACCAAACAGCCAGTGCTCTGCGGCTCCCTTATAACTAATTTCCTTTAAAAAGTACTATTTCCCATGTGCTTCTTAGAAACCACACTGTTACTTCAGCCAATGTTTTTGCAGCCACAAAGGGTTTCTCTGTATGTGTTTTTCATACTACTCTATACTTTAGAGAGGAGGTTAATGTTGTCAGTAAACTACTAATCCTTGGAAAAGCAAATAGAAAAAAGCACATCTTAATCGCAATCTGAGGTCATCCGTGGATATATTCCTCGGCCGTCTACACAGCAGATTTAAAAAGCGCTACACAACAGTATATACGTGATGCATTTTGAGAAGTTATGCATGAAAAAAAAAAATTCTTTAATCTGCCATGAAAGACGTATTAAAGGTACATTAAGCTCTAAATACTTTTTGTCAGCATTATATTAAGGTTATTTCCTGCCTCCCTTTAGTCATGAGTGAAATCTATCTTTCACTGCATTCCATTGTTGTGTGCAGTGATCCTTCTTTAGATACTTGCAATGAACCTAAGTTCCTATGTGGCGGCACCCATAATTAGAGGGAAGTGCATAAAATGTATTTAGTGTTTAATGTCCCTTTAAAGTGACAGTCTACCATAGAATTGTTATTGTTTTAAAAGATAGATAATCCCTTTATTACCCATTCCCCAGTTTTGCATAACCAACACAGTTATATTAATACACTTTTTACCTCTGTGATTACCTTGTGTCTAGGAACCTTCTTCCAGCCCCCTGATCACATGACTGTGACTGTTTATTGTCTATTGTCTTAAATTTAGCATTGTTTTGTGCTAGATCTTAAATAACCTCCTGTGCCTGAACACAGTTTTATCTATATGGCCCATGTGTACTTTCTGTCTCTTTGTGTTGAAAAGAGATTTAAAAAGCATGTGATAAGAGGCAGCCCTCAAAGGCTTAGACATTAGCATATGAGCCTACCTATGTTTAGTTTAAACTAAGAATACCAAGAAAAAAAAGCAAATTTGATGATAAAAGTAAATTGGAAAGTTGATTAAAATTAAAAGTCCTATCTGAATAATGAAAGTTTAATTTATACTAGACTGTCCCTTTAAGCAGTTTTATTGCATTGCAAAGTGTTTTGGAATAGTATGTTGGGTCTATAGAGCTTACTGTTGACTTTTAGGTCTTTTCAACCACAATATGCATCAATATGTGTCTTGTAGTTATTACCATCTATCCTAGTAGCTTGCATGGAGGCTGAGACGAAGAGCACATATTTTTTGTTGTACATTGAAAAGAGCAGCGTTTGAAACATTACATTTTGCTTAAAAGGACATAGAAGTTCAAAAGAAAGTGGTTCAATGTGTTAAAGCATTTTATTATTGTGCTATTGCTTTGTATTTAAACCTGCAAAGATATACTAAACACATCAATGACTAGAGGCAGATGTGTGTTGCCACCATTTAGCTCCCAGCATGCACTGCTGCTGCTGAGCCTACCTAGGTATGCCCTTAAAATTATATTCTCTTAATAATAAAAGTTTAATTTTAACTTTCACAGCCCTTTTAATATGTTCTGTGACATATTATTGAAAATACTGTACATCCATATAATCCCCGCCTCTAAATTGTTATTTCTAAATTCTTATTTGTTGATTAAAAATTACAAATAATCTCATTGTGTCATTTATCTTATTTTAATTAAAGCATGTACCAATAAGCTTGTTTTGTTTTTTTTTTAAGAAATTTGAAACTTTACCTTTGTATTTCTCAAAATACTGGATTGATCCATATGGACTTGTGATAAAAGGAACTGATTGGGGACTTGAATTATCTGACTACTCTTTTGTGCTTTTTATTTTGCCTGACAGAGAGTCGTCCCTTGGGGAATATTAAAGTGATGGTAAACTCTCCCCTTTTTAAAAATAGATCCAGAATATTAGTGATATTTTAGATGGAGTTTTATTCATCAGTTGTAATGAAGATGCACTATAACTTATTTTTTTTTAATATAGATATGACATTCAAATATCGCCCGGGCTCTGCCCCCCCCCCACTTTAAAAGTCAATTTTTCTGTGAGCTAAAGGGTTTGAATTGTTCTCCAATTAGCGCTGTAGCTACAACAAAAGGCACCATATGGGGTGAGCTCTGATTGGACAACCTGAAAGTTGAACTGAAAAGTGCTGAGAAAAATTATGATATTCTTTTGTCAAGCATAGTTTAGAAAGCTGTGTTTTGGCTGTATTTTATAAACACCCACAGCCCTTTTATTACAGAGTTAATTAGTCTGCTACATAGATAATTGAGTGATTTATGCTGTAATTGCTATGCATTGCTTTAATGACTAACGTTAGATAGGGTTTCATTTTAGGAGAATATAAATTCTATCCCAGTGGAACTATAGGAGGTGTCACCGTGCACTGTTTTTCTAAAATATAAAATGAATAGAAATAGGAAAGAGATCATAAGCTAAAAATAAACGAAGGGAAAAAACAGAAGGCATCACAATGGTGTATTATTTTTGAGGTTTAAATTTAAAGAAAAGATAATTAACAACTCACATATTTTTGTTGATACTTTTGTTTGACGTACTAAATTAGGCTTTCTGGGTATTCACAAGATGGCAGCCTCCACACACAATTCAGATATTCTAAAGGGCAATGTATGCACCAACCAATGGGGTTGTAGGCCATTTGAATGCAATATTTTAAAAACAATTAATCTGTTGCAACTTGTTTCTGAGCCTTAAAGGGATAGAAAGGTTAAAATTAAAATGTGCACAAGTGCATTTCAACGTGAAATAGAAGCATGTTTGCAATATACATCCATTAGCAAAAATGCTTCCAGTTAAAGTTATTACTGTTTTTTTGCGGCATACACACATATCCTGTTAGGGCCCGTGCACCAGTTTTCAAACACCACACCTTCTCAGAGAGTTAGTGGTGGCTTGTATTACACGAATTACATCTTCACAGAAGCAATACACACCATCTTCAGCTCTGTGAGCTTGAATACTGGTGCACAGGCCCTCACAGGATATGTGCATATGCCTCAGAAAAACAGTAATAACTTTTACTATAAGCATTTTCGCTAATGAAAGTATATTGCAAAAATGCTTCTATTTTACATTGAAATGCATTTATGCAGATTTAATTTTTGACCTTTCTATCCCTTTAAAATCTGTCACTGGCTATTTCATTAGGTAATTTTGCTTTTTATTGTATGTCCCTTTCAAAGAGAAAAAAGGAGTAGGTTGGGTCAAATGTATTTACAAGAGTGACCTTCCATCACAAAGGGTTCATGATTTTTATTGGGCAGATAAGTTGTGGGGGGGTTTTGGTTGCCATGATTAGTAGATTTTTTCCTGGTTTCTTACATCATCTAGCTCCTCAACTAGAACATCTGGAGCAAGGACAACCATGTAGAGATTCATGTTCCAGAAAGGGGGATCTGTAAACCACCAGCTGGGAATTCTGGTGAGTGCTCCGCATCATCATAAGGGGATTTTGTTTCTCTGTGATAGATCATTGAATCTGCTACAAAGATCTTGTCCAATTTTAAAGCAGGCCACCATAGGTGTCAGGAGTACGGGCTTATTAAAATAAATATATGCCACATGTTTCGGTGCTTTGAATCATCTAAGAAAAATTTCTTCTCATTAATAGGTCATTTTAATAGCTATAGGAGCTGACTAAGTCTCATGATATATGCTTCATGCCCTGAAGCCCTTTTTGAGAGCCAGCAATTATGATCTTTATAAACACAATTGTTAATAAAGTGACTCATTTGTAACTAATAGAAAAAAAACTATTTTGTCATGTATTTAGGGGAGAAAGCAAATCAATAGTTTACGAATGGTCTTTTTATTTCCAGTGGTATAAATAACAGCAAAATAATGCTCTGTGGTTTATCAACTGTAGACAATATGTATAGTTTTTTGTGTACAGTATTTTCTTTCCATTGAAGCATATAGTTTCAAAACCTGAAACACATTTGAGCCATTGAACCAAGATGTATGTATAATTACATTGCCTAGGGGCATTTATCCATCCTATTTTATGCTACTTTGCCATCAAAAGTCAACAGTGCTAATGGTGTACAGATGAATAACGATCTTATGCAATCTTTATATAAAATGCTGTTTTTCAAACTAGCATTAAAAAGAGAACATTTGTCAGGATTCATGTACTGAAGACTAATTTGAGTAAGGTCCTGCTGAATCAAGTGTTGTGAGTGCATCCCTCTCTGCAGCTGGGCTTAAAGGGACAGAAAACCCCACAATTTTCTTTCATCATTTGCATAGAACATACAATTTTAATCATCTTTCCAGTTTACTTCTATTATCAAATGTGCTTCATTCTCTTTTTATCCTTTGAAAAAACAGCATTGCACTACTGGCAGCTATCTGAACACATCTAGTTAGCCAATCTCAAGAGACAAATATGTGCAGGCACCAATTAGCAGCTAGCTCCCACTAGTGTACGATATGAGCGACAAGGGACACTAAGAGCACGTAGCACATTTGAAAACAGAAGTGAATTTAAAAGTGTCTTAAAATGACACGCTCTATCTGAATCATGCAAGTTTAATTTTAACTTTCCTATCTCTTAGTAATTCACAAACACACCAATTGTTATGAACATGCATGTTTGTGGGTGGGTAATGTGCAAAATTATGCTTCTTTTTTAAAAAAAAAAAAAAACATGTTTTATAAAAAAATTGTGCAAAAACAATAATACAAACATTCATTTACATGCAATCCATAAAGGACCACACAAAAAGGTGTTAAAGGGACAGTCTAGTCCAAAAAAAACTTTCATGATTCAGATAGGGCATGTAATTTTAAACAATTTTCCAATTTACTTTTAGCACCAATTTTTCTTTGTTCTCTTGGTATTCTTAGTTGAAAGCTTAACCTAGGAGGTTCATATGCTAATTTCTTAGACCTTGAAGGCCGCCTCTTAAGAATGCATTTTAACAGGTTTTTCACCACTAGAGGGTGTTAGTTCATGTTTTTCATATAGATAACACTGTGCTCGTGCACGTGAAGTTACCTGGGAGCCATCACTGATTGGCTAAACTGCAAGTCTGTCAAAAGAACTGAAATAAAGGGGCAGTCTGCAGAGGCTTAGATACAAGATAATCACAGAGGTAAAAAATATATAAATATAACTGTGTTGGTTATGCAAAACTAGGGAATGGGTAAACAAGGGATTATCTATCTTTTAAAACAATAACAATTCTGGTGTAGACTGTCCCTTTAACTGCATATCTTAGGATATAAGAATAGTCCTCTGTTCTTGGCCCCAACTCTTTTATAAGTCCTGTTTCCTTTTTTTTTTTCTTTTTCTCGCTTTTTCTTATTCCATGTCATTTGTAATCTTACAAATCTTAATAATGATTTTACATCAGCTATCTTAAAGGGACATAAAAAGTTTTTTGATTCAGATAGAGCAGACATTTTTAAACCACTTTCCAGTTTACTTCTGTTATCAATTTTGCTTCATTCTCTTGTTTTGTCTTTGTTGAAGGAGCAACAATGCACTACTGGGAGCTAGTTGAACACAATGATAACAAGTGGCATACATGTGCAGCCCCAATCAGCAGCTAGCAACCAGCTCCTGAGCCTACATAGGTATGCTTTTCAACAAAGGATGCCAAAAGAACTATACAATATAGATAATAAAAATAAATGTTAACGTTGTTTAAAATGGTATGCCTTATCTGAATCATGAATGAAAAAATTAGTGTCATATCCCTTGAAGGAATTTAGTCTGTATAGTATATATTATAACAAATAGACTGAAACATTCTATCTACAAAAGTTAGAGAAATTAAAAAAGTAAGCATAAAACAAATAGGGTTTTGTCTAGTCCGTGGGAAGCAGAGAAAAAAGAAATCAGTTAAATCATTATACGGCGAAAAAAGGCAGGGGGGGGTGTTAAATGGGAGGGATGTAAGGAGATAATACAATGAGGTTGTATTAAAAAAAATGGCCGCTCTTTATTTCGGATAATTAACACAATTCTGAGATATAGCTATTTCACTTTTCTGATATGTGTTCATAGTTCTTCCCTTGTCCTCAGTGATATTTTTCTAGCTGTAGATATTGTCATTTGCGCTGCACATTCTGCCCTTGTTGGCGCTTCTGCTAATTTTCAGCGCATGAGCAAAATTATTCTCTCTATGCCTTTTTTTGTAAATTGCTACATTTTAAGTTAGCAAGTAGCAAAATTAAGTTTGCATACTAAATTTAAAGGTATACTAACCCAATTTTTTTCTTTAATGATTCAGATAGAACACGCAATTTTAAGAAACTTTCTAATTTACTCCTATTATAAATTTTTAACCAAATGGTCCTCCCAGGTGTCGCTTAAGATGGCGATGTCGTTCAGATATGCGCAGGCATAGTCCTGGAGGCCATCCAGCAGGCGATCCACCATTCTCTGGAAGGTGGCTGGAGCATTCTTCATCACAAATGGTATTACCGTGAACTGGTAGAGGCCGAAAAGGGTGATGAAGGCAGACTTGGTTTCTAGAGAGATCTGCCAGTATCCCTTGCAGAGGTCAAGAGTGGTCAGAAAATGACCTTGGGCAATTCTGCCCAGGAGGTCATCAACTCGGGGCATGGGGTAGGCGTCAGTGATGGTTCTGTCATTGAGCTTACGGTAGTCAATGCAGAACTGGGTAGTGCCATCTTTCTTGGGTACCAGTACCACCCTGGAGGCCCAGGGACTGTTGGGCGGTTCAACAACACAGAGGTCCAACATTCCCCGATGCATTCTGTCTCTGACTGCTTTGGGGACTCTGTAAGCTGCCTGCCTCAGGGGGGTCTGTCCTGGAGTCTCTACTCGGTGTATGGCTGTTGTGGTATACCCGGGGACATTAGAGAACATCTCTTGCCGGCCTTCTAGAAAGTTCTGGACTTGCTGCCTCTGGGCAGCCACTAACCTCTCATCTAGGGCGGTATCAGCTATTCCCTGGGGGGTTGCATTGGGGAGGGAAAGCTCTAACATGGGGAGACTCTTTGAGTCCTCCACAGCCAGGACACATATCGCAGACACACCTTGGGCTCACCCGGAGTATGCCTTCAGCATGTTCACATGGAAGGTTCTCTGGATCCTGCCATCTGAGCATTTGGCTGCTAGGTAGGTGGTGTCATTAATCTGCTCTACTACCCGGTAAGGGTCTTGCCAGGCAGCCTGTTACTTATGTGTTTTGATAGGCTTCAGGCAGTGTGCGGGTACGAGCATTTCTGTTGTACCACCGCTTCTGCTTGCTCTGAGCACTTTTTTCGGTGAGATCCTTCAGTCTATCCCGGAGGCGTAGGACGTACTCCACAATGGAGTGTGCTTCCTCCCTGGAGCCTCCTTCCCAGTGTAGTCTTAACAAGGTCCAAGTGTCCCCATACTTGCCTACCGTAAACTAACTCAAAAGGGGAAAACCCTGTGGATTCCTGGGGCACCTATCTGTAGGCAAAGAGGAGGTGCGGCAAGAACCTTTCCCAATCTTTGTGGGTGGCGGAGAAGGTCCTCAGCATCTGCTTTAAGGTTCCATTAAACCTCTCGCTTAACCCATTAGTTTGGGGGTGATATGGTGCGCTGAGCAAGGGTTTAATCCCGCACAGCTTCCATAGCTGCCTAATAATTTCCGCAGTGAACTGTGTTCCCTGATTGAAGATCACTTCCCGGGGGAAGCCTACCCTGGTGAATATCCGGAGCAGGGCATCTGCCACTGTTTCCGCCTTGATATTGGCCAGAGGGATTGCCTTCGGGTACCGGGTGGCATAGTCCACCACAGTGAGAATATATTTCTTTCCGGAGGGACTGGGTTGGGCTAATGGACCTACTATGTCCACAGTAACTCTGCTGAAGGGTTCATCGATAATGGGGAGGGGGTGCATTGGAGCTTTCTTGTGGTTGCCGGTTTTCCCTACCTTCTGGCATACTTCACACGTTCTACAATATTCCTTAATTTCTGCTCCGATTCCGGGCCAGTAATAGATTTGACGGTGATGGGTTCAGGACTTCCCTAAGTGCCCGGCTAGTGGAATGTCATGTCCTATTCGTAACAGGTCGGACCGGAATTTTTCCGGTACAACTAGCTGTCGTTTAGGCACCTGACCCTTCTGTATCTTGGAGATCCAGTACAGGAGCCCTCCTAACCACTGGTTGCGCTCCTCACC